>NC_132936.1:128137000-128467750 GCF_034638445.1 Ciconia boyciana
ATCCCATATATGGCAGCTCGAGTTGTTTTTATTAAGTGGCTTGTTACCTTCTTTCTTGAAAAGAAGTATTTAACTGCTGTTCAGAATACAAAAAATGGAGGAGAAATGCTCCCTAAAATTATTCAGGTGTGCTTTAAAGTTTACCTCCTTTTTCTTATGTACATGCTAACCTTGCAAATGCTCACAATGCACTAACAACTGAAGCAAGAAAGAAATGCTACCCTGAAGTGAATAAATGATGTACTTGATTATTTGATTTTTTTTTTCTTTGATGGAGGAGGGAATCTCCAAGGGAAACCCCTTAGTAATTTACTAGAAGTTTTTTTTCTCATAATTGTTTGCCTTGCCAGCTTCATCAGTATTATGTTTAGACTTTTGGAATTTAATCTGTAAACTGTGAAACTTATTTGTGCTGTGGACCATTTCCCAGCAACATCAAAGGCTGCTTTGTTTTCCTCTTGATTATAGCAGCTGTTTACAACGAGGTATTAGAAGAATTTTTCACTTTCCAGTTGCTGGTTGAGACTTCTCTAGGTTTAGGGACTTCACAACGAATTTTATAGAAATAGATGCTTTTTCTTTTAAGAGACTCTCCAGCTTCCTGTTAAAAATTTAGGATCAATGTCAGCTTATATTCTTCTCTTGAATTGTAGGTCAGTGTCAAATTTGGATTTAGTGGAAAAGCAGACATTAACTATTAGGGTAGAACTGTATATTTTCATGTCAATTGTTTTTGGAGTTCTTTACTGTAGAAGTTGAAGCCCTAAACCAGCTAAGTGTAGCTTACCTTCTGAAAGTGCTTTTTTTAATTGATCTTTTCGTTCTCATTGGAAATCCCACCTTTTGCATAAACCGCTGTGCCATTCCAACAGACAGCCTGGAAAAAGGATTTTTTTTCTCTTCACTGAATTTTATAGATGGCTGACACCAAATAAATGTTTTGGTTGCATAAAGGTATTGCTGCCCTCAAAATGGAAACTGGTCAAAAGTTATCACTTAGCTGAAGCTGTGTGCCAGCTTTTGGCACATATTGACTTCTTAGTGGCTTTGAAGTTCACTTACTGTAGCCTGTGCCTCACTGCTGTGGCCGAATCTTACCAAAAAAAGTTCATTGTGAAAAGCAGTAGAGATGTTATTGCTGCTCTGCTACGCTCACTTGGTCGAACAGAGGGCAGCTTTATTAATGTAAACATAAAGCAGAATTGCATTTGGGTGATACTTTGAGTTAGTGTAAGTTGGGTTCTTTTACTGGCAACTCAAACGTGGTTTTTTAGTCCTCTGTATTCTCCTGACTGGATAATTTTAGCTGGACACGGTTCAAGAAGTTGCAAAAAACATGCCATGCCAGAACAAAACCAGACTAAGAGTTGTCAGGAATAATAACGTGCAAGAGTAGGAGCCATGTGTAGTGGCATGATCCATCTTTTCCCAAAAACGAAGGGACTTGGGGATTCCTCTCCACTGTGTCTGTGCGCTCCTCCACTGCCAGCACTGTACCCTTCCCTCTTTTTTTTATCTTATGGAGTGGACAAGTCAGTCAGCTGTTCTGGGCTGGGGGGGCCCATATGAAGTGTACATTATGTAGAGTATAAGACCAAATTCCTTCTTGGATCAACTAATACACTGAAAACTACCCTTCCTGACTGCTGGGATCCCAGTGTGTTGTGTGAAAAAGAGCACTAGTATCTTGAGTTCTGCATAAATATTCCAGATTTTTGGTGTACACTATTTCAGTTATTTAATTAGGTGTGCATTTTCTTCTGTGTAGACTGTTGGTGTTGTAAACCAAGATAAAAACACAGAGCTGGAAACCAGCATGCCTTACGCAAGCGAGCAGGAGAGAAGCCATTCTAACAGCAGCACCTTGTCTGACAGAAGGCTCAGCAATTCCAGCCTCTGCAGCATCGAAGAGCAGCACCGGACCGTCTATGAGATGGTGCAGAGAATCCTCTTATCCACTCGAGGATATGTTAACTTTGTTAATGAGGTGTTTCGACAAGTAAGTGTGTATGTTTAGTTGCTGTTGTATATTTTTCTTTAAAGGAAGTGTCATGGTTATGAGAGAACACTGTGAAGGCTGTTGGCCAGGTAACTGGTGAAACTTGATGCTAATCACACCAGCACCCTTTTAATTTAGAGTTCTTCTAGGTGTAGTTTTAACGATAAAATTAATGAAATTTTTATAGGAACTGAAGCTTGTTGCTGATGCCAGACAGCAACATGTCTTATTTGAATGGGCCACTTTATTTGTCCTTGGTATTATGATGTAATTTAAAGGTGTGTAAAGAGCTATTAGCTTGCAAATTTATTATTTGAATTATTAAGATTCTTGTTCCTGTGATCAATGTCAGTATTTAATGTCTGTTTGAACATTGATTGCTTCTACTAGTATTTTTCATTAATTTGACAACTTTTCCGTTGTTTGGGATAAAAATATGTGTGGACCTACTGGAGAGTCCCAATTTTTTTTTTTTTTGTCTGGTACCAAGGTAGAAATTGGTTGAAGCAGCAGTTCCAGAAGATGCTCTCCAGCAGCTGAGTGAGCACACATGCTTTACTATGAAGTATCTTGTGTGGCACAGTTTAGGAACTATTTGTACCTTACTATTTGTGCTTTTCAGTGGGATGGCTGGCGTTTTGACAGGAAGGAGTACTTTTGTGTATATTAAGAACTGCTGTGGCATGCTGCCCTCTCCTGGTGTTTGCTCAGAGTGTACAAGGTTAGACCAGCTTCCAGGGAACAAAGGCTAACGTGATGCAGTACTTTTATCTTTATTCAGTATGATCGGTGTTCAGTAATTGAAACAGATGATGATATTTGGATCCTTTTTGTGTTTATCTCTCCCTTACAGGAATCTCACTAGTCACTGTGAATTCCTCTACTCTTTCTTTTTTCTTTTTTCTTTCTACCCTACTTCTTAGCCTTTCCAAAAGCATTCCGTGTAGTGCCTGCTCATCCTGCCGATGAGCTGCTGTTTCTCTAATACTCTAGCAGTTGGCTTCTGGCTTTTTCAGTTTCTGCATCCTTAATAAGTTGACAGTGGCTATGAAGATTTTTTCAGAAATTTCACATGCTTGCTGTATGGCATATTTAAGCTTGCTTTTGCTAACCCTTCAATTTCTGTTTAAATCAGCCGTTGGATGTTGCACTTCATGCTGACTAGAGACAAGGAAGTGTACTATGTGATGCAGATTTCCCTCAACCTGAGCAAGATAACCTTTATAATGTGTTTGTAGCTAAACTAGGTATAGGAAATGCTATAGTTTTTGACCCTGTTAATCATGGAGAGTGGGTAATCTCTTCCTAATTGAAAGGACCTATTTTTTTAGTATGAAAAATGTACTTTCATCTCTTTCAGTGGTTTTGTAATACGCATATTGATGCATATTGATATAAAAATTTTTTTTGTTGGCAAAATATGCTTTTTTTGTACCAGATGACATTTTCAGACACAGATTTCTGTGCCTGTTCGCTGCCGTGCAAAGGTCTTCTGTCACTGTATTTTTGGTTTATATTCTCCCAAGACCTCCAGAAATGTGGGGAAGCAGCCAGTCTAGCCTTTGAAAGCTTTCAGAGAGGACATCTGTACAGAATGATTCCCCAATACAGATATTGAGTAGCATGTTGAAAATAAATTCATTGTGGTGACTTCCAAAACTGCAGTGAGAAAGGGTCGAATGACAGCTGCTGTTATCCTCATCACAATTTACCGTCTTGTCTCTACCTACGCTTGCTGAAACGGCATTTCACATCATATAGTGCTGATGTAATTTGAAGTCCTCTTCTCCCAAAAGTGTAGCATAGGACCTAAGTTTAGCCTGCCAGACCTCTATGGCTAGCAATGGCTTGTGAGATGAAGCCACGTTCAGTTAGACAGCTTGCAAGGAGCAAAACCAACCTCTTTGTCTTTGTCTGAACAAATACAACATGGAAGTAATTTGGAATTAATAGTTATGGAGTTGTGAATAATGTAGCTATATGCATAGCTTGTTGATTAATCAAACTCCTTCTAGTACAGACATAAAAGTAAAAATTATGTATCCTTTCTTTTTTGAGGTGTATTATTTATGGGTGGTGGGGTGTGGGTGTGTTTATATATGCATGCACGTCTATGTCCTATATATAGTAAAATCAGTTAACTTTTCAATTTAGGCTTTTTTATTGCCACCTTCTGATATATCTGCAACACGAAAAGTGGTTAAGGTATACCGAAAGTGGATATTGCAAGAGAAACCTGTGTTCATGGAGGAGCCAGACAAAAAGGAAGACAGTCAGGATGCTGTTGTCAGCTTAGAGGACTCATCAGTGCAAACGGATGGTAAACATGTATGGTATCAGTGTTACTTACTTTATTCTGTTTGTCTACAACATATGATTTAAGTTTTAATCTCACTTTGTAAATGAGTAACAATTTAAAAAATTTGTGGAAAATGAAGATTAAAAAATGCTTTTATTTAAGGTCCAGAGATTTAAATAAATATTGAGTGTTCAGTAGCCCTTAATGAGTGCAGGGAAAGATTGCAGCTATCTTGACAAATGTAATTTGTTGATTATTCCCCGTCTCTACAAATATGATAGCAAGAACTTAATGGAAGAAATACTAATATGTTCTGCAGTGTTAAAATTGACACTGTCTGTTGGCCTAGTGCATGTAGGAGTATTTCCTTTTGGTGGTAGTTACTTAAGAATTTGAAAATATCTACTGATTTGTATAGACTGGATGAAATATTTGGATTCAGACACCTTAATCTAGGAAATTAAAGTGTAGATACAAATTCTGTGCATCATCTTTTTAATATCCTATCTTGAACCATCAGTAAAAGTTGACTTTGACGCTATTGGCACTGTGAAGCTATTTAAAGGGAAGTTTTGTTGTACTGAGAAAGAGGTTCGAGTTGTAAGAACATAGTGATAATTACAAGGTTTTGACAGATTATTTTTGCAGGGGATTTATAGTTTTGCCAGGCTTAAATTCCAATATTACTGCAATTGGTGACTACAAAATATTTTAAATAACATAGCTCTTAAAACTTTTATGAACCTTTAAAGTCCATATACTGTCTGTTTGTTCAGAGATTAAGAAATAATGGACATGAAATGAATGTAGGACATGACAGTTCTCCCTTTTTTGCTTTTGACGTTTTAAATTATTTTGAATAAATATGGACATATTCCTTTCTGCTTTGTCACTAACTGAATGATGTTTTCGAAAGCTTTCCTCTGACCATTCAGGACATAAGCGCTCATCCAGCTGGGGAAGAACGTACTCCTTTACCAGTGCTGTTAACAGAGGATGTATATTAGAAGATGAGGACAAAAATGTTAAAGCTGGTGCTCAAGCTGCATTACAGGTGTGGTGTATAGAAAGGTTGCAAGGCTGTAATTTACGTAATCGCGTAATTTACGCTACAAATTATAATATAGTCTCTGAGATTAAGGAAAACAACTACCAGCAGTTGATGGGTTTTGTAAGATACGACTTGGACTTCATTTATAACTTTTTAAAAATTTATGTTAAACCATGTGACCATGCCTTAGAGCCAGATAGCTATATTAAGACAGAAGGTTCGGGGTTTTTTCCTACTGTGGGTACTAGGAATTAATCAGAACTGTACATTTGCTTTCGTTGAACCCCATTTATTGGAAATATTGGTGGTTGCTCAAGCATATAGGAAATGAGTAGCTGGAGGAATGGTACTCTTGCCTGACTGAATAGGAGACCTACAAAACCCATACTGTGTAATGCATGCCTTTGTTGGGTCTGTAACGCCACCTGACTTTTTGCCAGAATGATGTAGAAAAATCAAGTGACAGGTACAACATAAAACTTGCTCTAAGGAAAGTGAAAGGTTTGACTGGAGGGGGACAAGTATTGTATTGTAAGTCTTGACTCTCTTTATTCCTGACAGTATGTAAACTGACTGTAAATCCTTGTCTTGAAGGTGTTCTTGACAAACTCTGCGAATGTTTTCTTACTGGAACCGTGCATTGAAGTCCCTGCGCTTTTGAAGGAGCAAGTTGATGCTTGCAAAGCAGTCCTGAGTATCTTCAGGCGCATGATAATGGAACTATCAATGAATAAAAAGACATGGTAAGCTTAATATATTCTGCATCATTTAAGAGAAAATCATCAATGTTTAAACTTTATGGGAGAATTATTGGGTAGGGAAAAGACTGGCTTTCTCAGGGGTAGACCTTATGTAATAAGTCACCCTTGTGACTTGCCTCTGAATTGGTTTGTGAGATTGCACGTTCTGCTGAGTCTACATCATTGTACATTCCTGACTTCACCTTCTCAAAAATCAGTTTTTACAGTCCACAACCAACTAATGTTATTTTGCAAATGATCTGTGAAGTCTGAAGTGTGATCACATCATCAATAAGTGAGGCTTACTGGAGAATTAAGAGGGTTTTTTGGTACATGAAAATTAACAAGTACAATTAATAGAACATGTGAACAAAAAGTACAATTTTGTTTTGGAACCAGGGAACAGATGCTACAGATACTCCTTAGAATAACAGAAGCTGTGATGCAGAAGCCGAAAGAAAACCAAATAAAGGATACATTCGCTCAAAGCATGTCAGGATTACTTTTCCGAGTGAGTGTTTGGAGGGTTTTTTTGTTTGTTTGTTTGGGTTTTTTATGTTGGTTTTTCATGATGATTAGTCATAGTTTTAGTTAAGTACTATTGCACTGTACTATGAAACCTACTTGTAAAACATGAAAAAATTCTCTTTTGCAGTAATAGAAGTAATGATTTTGTAAACTGTTCCTAACAGAGGGAAACAGCTTCCAGGTGCAACAAGCAGTTGATTTGATCTGTTCTTCAGGGCTCTCTTACAAACTGTGGTAGAACAGGCAGGCACACAGTCTCTTTGTGGGATATCTTCAATGAGTATCTCTAAAGCGTAAGCTTGATGTAACTGTTTTCCTAGAAGTTCAGCTGGCAAGTCAAAACTGAGTCACATTGAATGAGATGAAGACATTTATACATTGTATTGTACTTTGCATGCTCAGCTACAGTATCTAGGTCTGAGTGTCACCAGTGTAGTTCAATCACTACAATCATTCTGTAGGTATAGGAGACAGTTCTTCATTCTAATATTATTATTATTATACACAGAGTATTATTGCAGTTTACCAGAGAACATATAGACCACCTGAAACATACGTTTTGGAATTTTTAGATTTCCTTAGTCAGTAACTTTCACGGTTGTTTACCCACGGATTTCTGGGAATGTTTTTTTGTTGAAAAATACCTATGCATAATATCTGTGCATCATGAATACTCAATGCTAATACGCAGGTCGGTATTGACTTCATCAACATACGGGTTGGTGTTGGTGTGCTGAATTCATCTTGACAGAAATGCATGAACTGTCACTTGTTTCTTTTCTCTCAGACCCTCATTGTGGCTTGGATCAGAGCAAACCTGAGCGTTTACATTTCTCGGGAGCTGTGGGATGAGCTGCTCAGCGTTCTGTCCACCCTGACGGACTGGGAGGAGCTCATAAACGAGTGGGCCAATATCATGGACTCTCTAACAGTGGTGCTAGCAAGAACCGTGTATGGGGTGGAAATGACAAACTTACCCTTGGATAAGCTCAGTGAACAAAAAGAAAAAAAGCAGAGAGGAAAAGGTTAGTCTCTATGCTTCACTGCTTTTTGTATCAAACAAGTTAAATATTTAAGTTTAAACTTAAATATTTTAATTTAATTTAATCTAACATTAAGTACTCCTTAATCTAGTGTAAGAACCTGTTTAATCAAATGTGAAATGCTTTGGATTTATGTATTCTCATCCTTCATTGTGGGAGGAAAAGTAATTGGGGTCAATAGAAGATAGCTATTTAGCAGTTTTTAGTACGTGCTTAAAATCAGTCTTTTCTGTGTAGCGGAAATGAAACGTGGTTTCCTGTGCTGTAGTCTGGCATAGTCATCAATGTAAAAATTGTTTTCCATGTATTTTTATTAAACTTTATTAATTACAGTATTTTAGTTACATTTATGTGCCACCTTGCAATTGGTGCACATAGTTGAAGTAGTGGTTGTTTTTTAATAATAGTAAAAATTCACCGATGTTGTTTAAAAGGTTAATATTTTTCGTGTCTGAGTGCTTGTAAGTCCATTCATACTTTAGGAAAAATATGTGCCAAAGCATGCAATGCTATAGAGTTTTATTTTCTTTATCTCTAAGGTGGCATTTTAGAGCCTCAAAAGACAGCTGTTGTGGGAAGATCCTTTTCATTAAGCTGGAAAAGTCATCCTGAAGTTGTGGAGCCAATGAGATTCAGAAGTGCTACGACCTCCGGAGCCCCAGGAGTTGAGAAAGCAAGAAATATTGTTCGCCAAAGAGCAACAGGTTAGACCACAACTAAATGCTTATGTTCCCAAACACTCAGTAACACTCAAGTTTTAAATCTGCCTTTGTGTTGTGGCTACTTCCAAAAGTCGTGCAACTTAATAATTAAATGCCTAAACAGAGATGTTGCGTACCTGTGTCTGGATGTCTTGACCGCTACCAGTATGAATAAAGACTCAAAGTATTTTGGAAAATTCTAAATATATGCTTTTAAATACATTGCATTTAATTGCAAGTTAGCTATGTGCAAGTTATGTTTTTATGTAAAGAAGTAAAGTACATTCCTATTTTTATCAATTCATAGGAAAGCGTTTATTAACATCAGTCAGATAATATATATTGCTTCTGAACTTTCATACAGCTAGCTATTTACTGTGAGCACAAGATAAACCAGATATTGTATAAACAATTTCATCCTTTCTTATTTGCCTTATTTGCTTTCTTTTTATTAGCATGATAAGGTATGTATAGCATCTCCTTTTCCTTTTTTCCCTTCATTTACTTCTGGAAAAAGGAAAACAGGAGGAGGGAGAACAGGGGTGAGGGTGAGGAATGATGGGGGAATGTCTGAGACCCCAGGCATTGAACAGATACCTAATTTTTCAAGCATTTCAGCAGTCTGAATTTGATCTCTTTTTAAAAATTTTTTTTAAAATTTTTTTAATTTCATGGTAGCATGTTTCTATGTTCCGATTCAATGGGCTATGGATTAAAACTCTCCATAGAAAATCTCCTGCTTTGGAATAGGAGATATTTTGCTGCACGTCTTCCTTCCTCATTCATAACAGATTAGTTGTGTTTCTTACCAGGAGAATTTGAAGGTGATTTAGTATGTTTTTGTGGCTGCAGGCTTCATAACTAAGCCACAGTCTTCAGCTTAGATAACAAAACATTTTGGCATTGGAGTCAATTCATTCTTTGTGTCTGTTTTATTTTTAAATTCAGCGAGTTCCTATTTGTGCTCCAGCGGAGAAGTCTGTCTGTCTTCTGCTACAGCGTTTCTCCCCTAGACTTCTCACCAGAGCAGTAGAGAACCTGGAAGTATCGATCAGCAAGGACTTTACTTGGTTGTGTACATTCAGATTAAAGAAACTTCCTACCTTTAGTAAGAAAAGCTTATTTGGTAGGGAGCAAGTAGGTTGTCAGGTAGGAGAATGAACTTCATGTGTAAAAAGCCCTTAGTTTCATTTTGTGTCTCATGGTCATATAAAAAGAGAATTATTCTGACTTTCGTGGGATTTGTGATGATCAATGGCTCCCACATCAGCAGGTGCAAAAAAGTTTTATATTTGCACATGTGGCTATAACAAATAGTCATTTCAAATATATAAAACGTATATCCTTTTTCTAAGGTAAGACTATTTAGAAACACACAAAATGCAGCTACTAAGCCTCCAGAGGCGTCATCTTTTAGAATGAAATGTAGCAGTCCCTAAGGTGAATACAGAAGCCAGGGCTGTTCATGGGAGGACTTTCTTTAGCAGAGTGGACATTTTGGGAAAAGTGTCTCCCACTGGGGGCTTTTTCTGAATCCCTAATATTCTCCCCCCCCATTTAAAAACAACAAAAAACCCCCTAAGTCAACATAGAAATACCAGAGCACCTCCTGCTTCCAGGTAAGACATTCTTTTGATCTGCTGCTTGTATCTGGAGTTATAAGAGTAAGAGCAGAGTATTTCTGCTGCAGCAGAAAATCTTTTGCCCGCTACCCTACTTGAGTATTTTTGCTTCCTCCTTCTTCCCCTCTGTCTTCTACGTGCCAACGTTGACATTGCTGTGTACAAGAAGAGAAACTGTACAGTGAATAAGATATATTTTTTTTTCCTAATAAATTTCTGTTAGAAACTTCTGTAATTCAGCATAACTTCTAGTAATACAATTGATGATAAACTGCTGTTTTTCTCTAAAGGAGACTTTAAGCTTATGACAATTGGCTATGAGTCCGTAAAATACCAAGTTTTTAATGATGTTAGGCAGCCTCTAGAGTGTTAGCCACCTTGGAAAGTGTTCTTCTGGTGGCCTTTCTTTTTCTAAGAAACAGTGAACTCATTTAAGTGTTGCTATTTTCAGGAGAAATTCAATACGATATGTGTTCAGACTGCACTTTTCTACCTTGCCTTGTGGTGACTTAAGAACTCCAAAAACTTTCATGTAACTTGTGTCCCTTTCATCATCCTGTTCAGAAACGTGGAAAGCAGGGCTCAGTACCCCAAAACCAGAGTCCACAGGATCTTTCAGGGTGTAAGGAACTTCATCAAGTCTAACCTCCTGCTCAAAGCAGGGTCAGCTGTCCGTCAGGCCAGGGTACTCAGGGCTTTATCCAGTCTGGAGCTGGGATCCTAGTTTTAAAAGCAAAACCAGGGGCAGCTGTATCTTTAGATCGATTTTTTTTGAGAAGCACACTATCCCACTTCTCAGATGAAAACGGATTGTTTTCAGCAGAGCTGAATGAATGTAAGAGGTAGCTGGTTTTGGGGGGCAGCATTGCTAGTAGAGGGGAATTTGAGTAAGTTTTCCATTCTTTATTTTGGAGCTATGTGTACTGCTACAGATACTTCAATGAAAAGAAAAAAGGGTAAGTCGAATTAGCCCAGAGGTAGGAATCGTACACTGACAAAATGAAATATTCCACATTGTGGAACTGCTGTGATTCAGAAATCACCGATTATTGCACTTTCAATATGTGAGATACAGTTGCACATTGTTAACTTACAGCTTATAGGAAATACTTCTGGGCTTAATGTTGAAAAACTATTTTATTTTCAAAAGCTTTGTTTCATTGTATCATGACATTCAAAACCCCAAAATTTCATAATTTTTTCTGACATAATTATTGCTTTATTTTTTCCTGGAAGCTAAGCGAAGCCAGTCTATCAGCAACTGTGTTCATCTTTATGAGGCTTTGCCAGCTACTAAAAGCGTACCTCTTCTGCTTCACACTGTGAGCTCTCTCTTACCTGGTATCTCTTACACTTCTTGCTCTCACAGACTGTCAGGTACTGTACTTTAAAGTCATCTTTTATATAAATGTTCTTTATATTTTTGAACTGCTGTCTGTCTACTCCCTTTCTGTCCAGTTCATTATTCTTTAGTAGTATGGAATGAAATGTTTTGCACTGGTTCTGTTTCCCGTGCCTCAGATCTGTTCAAAACACGGTGGTAGCCATTGAGAGATGAGCAAGTTTCATGGGAGCATGTCTTGTCCTTTTTCAGCTTTACGAAGGGTGGCAAAAAGTGGCTGTTTCTAGTGCTTTTTTGTTATTCTGTCACTGGCTTCATTGCCAAAATAAGTAACCTTTTCAGGGAAAAGGAGAAGAGAGCAATATCTTCTCAAGGAACGACTGCAGAAACTACTTGAATGCTTGAAGGTATGAGCTAGTGCAAGCAAAATACTCAGTCAGAGAAATGCAGCTGGTCGAGCTACCTGGTTTAAAAGAAAAATCTCATTCAATCTGTGCTACACTCAGTTACAAATCAGTGCTTACAAATGTGTATTTTTTTTCTTCTAAAGAATTCTTCCTGTAATTACTGATTCCAGAAGGAAATCTAAAAGATTTGTCTGTGCCTCTTAGTTCTCAGATAGTGTTTGATTTCTCTCAAAATGTTTGTAGTACTGCAAGCAACGCAGTTTTTGTTCATTTTAATATTAAAGATAACGATGAATTACAATTAGATTTATATTCCCTAGTAACTAAAGTAAAATATATTTTAATTTCTTTATTAGGAAATGCTTTTATTCATGTTTACACTTTCAATTACTTGATTTATGAAAGGTTTCCAAGCAGTTGTTGAAGTTTTGATATAGTGCAGACCAAATATACTAAGGATTAGGAATGCAAAAAGTAAAGGCAGCAATCCAGATGTGGGCATTTGAGTGGTTATTTAGACTGAAGTGGGCGTATTTTTGCTCAAAAGTGTAGTAAACTTTTTCCTGCTTTCGATACAGTCTCATCCTGTGGAACTTGCTGTTCTGATAAATAAAGCTCGAACAAACCCTAAGCATACAACTTCTGAACTGAATTCTGTACTGGTACCCAGACGTAGATGTGAAAACCACATGTAGTGGCCTGAGAATACAAAGCAACTTTGTTGTGGAGCATTCATCCTATCAGCTAGCCAAGATGTGTTGGTGGGAGCAGTGAGATTTCTCTATCGTGTTAGCAGAGTTTCTTTTATTTCTGTTTCCAGCTAGTAAGTCTCTGAAAAGATGACTTTCTGTCACCTCCCACATTTCACTTCCTGGGAGGGATTTCTGAGTCTTGAGCCCTAACCTGTCATTAGCTGCTGCAGCAAGAAAAGGAAAGTTTTGTATGTGGTGCATTACGGCTCTCTAGGGATTCCTATTCTGTGAAGTATCTTTAGTGTTTTTTCATCTCCTCCTGCTTACAGTTCTCTTCAGTTGTAACACTGAAACTGTTCTAGCTAGCGAATATGGGCATTGACTTGAAGGATGAACTTTTATTTTTTTATCATTAGTTTATTATTTTATTTATTGCTTTCTGTAAGACACTTAAAGTCAACAGTGATACTTTGAGATAATTTTCTGAAATACATGCACTGTTTATTAAGTATTTCAGTATTATTTATTTAAACACACTTAGTAGTGTAGATTGAATGAACTGAGCATACTGTCCTCCTCCTGCAGGCTGCTGCTGCAGTCTGTGTATGTTGGTCTGTAATCTCGTATCCTGAGGGGCTGTGCTTCTTGCTCATTTCTGAATAAGCGGAGCCTCAATGTCAATGCCTGTGGAGCAGACAGGAAGCAAAGCAGAAGGAAGAGGAGGAGAATAGAAAGGTGGTAGAGAGGTCACTTGTATTTAATGTGCATATTATGTAACAATATGCTGAAAGAAATCTAGAAGACTTAATAATCCAGCCCATGTTCTTTATTGAAAAAAAGAAATTTGAAGGTTCTCATAAGAGTTGCTACAGCAGCATAATTTTTTAAAACAGGACAATGGCATTGGCTGTGCAGTTGGAACACCTTGAGCAGTCTGCTGGTGGTTCTGTTGGGTCAGCTTTGATGGGGTGTGTGGGCCACCTCTTTGACTGCTTTCCGGGGAAAGAGTTAGTGGTTAGCTTAAGTATGGTAGGTGGCATTAACCAGTGTCACGACCATAACTAAAAGGACCACTACTGAATGGGAACATACTTGATCCTGAGTGTACTGCCTCCCCCTCCCTCCCCCAGTGCTAAGAGAAATGCATTTCTAAAAGCATTGTGTTGCTAGCTAATCTCAAGAGTTCCTGTGGCCCCTTCCCCAGTATGTCAATTTACTTTCTCACTTGAATTTTCATCCCTCTCTCTCCTCTCTCTTTATTTCTCATTTTCAGTTACAGCAGAAAAGCTGCATGATTCAGTTTGTCCTCACAAACTAAGCCCGAATCACGTATAGCTCAGCTCTTTTTTTACTCTAACTTGTTGCCTTTTTTTATTCTCCCCTTCCCGTCTTTATGGAGGCAAAGTCAGTAAGCACAGTCATCTTTTCTCCCCTCTGCATTTATAGTAGTTTTGCTGCCTCTCCTCTATTCTGTCTGTTTCCAGAACGAACGGGGTCTAGCTTGGGCCTCTAGCACTGAAAAGCATAGCTTTGTTCACCTGACATCCTCCCACCCTTCCTTGTGCGCTCCGAACCCCCAGAGTAATTTCGTCCTTTACCACGTACCCTGCTCATACATCTCTCTCTGAACTTTACAGTTTTTCTAAGGATATTTTATAAAACTTAAATTATCACTTCTGTAACTAGGAGTTACGTTCTAGCTTTGTAACTTGGGAGTTTTAAATACTTGAATGGGTCACTTTTTCATATAGCTTTCTTAGGTAAGGAGTTCACATGTGTATACATTTCTGAGGTTGTGTAAATACTGTGTTTTAATTAAATCAACAGAAGTTGAAGAATCTCAACAGCTGGAAAATTCAACAGGAACAGAAGCTATGGGCCTATCTGTAGACCAAGAGCAGCAGCTAACTCGAAGTAGCAGCACTTCAGATATTACAGATCAGTTTCCATCTGATTTTTTTCAAGGTAATTTTGATCAAATATAGTGATACTGTACTTCCAAAGAAAAAGTGTTGAGCCTTGTTCAGCCTCGTAAATGCTGCTTTGGTTTCCAGCTCTGTTCTAAAATGTTTTTTATCTTGTTTTCTTCGTGACTATATTGTTGGCATCCTGTTGAAAGAACTGTTTCTAAGAAGTTACAGACCACAAATGCAGGACATGACCTTTTATAAAGCAGGGTGGTTAAAAATGAAACCTTTGAATGTATGCATTTTGTATGTAACTCTTAAAACTTTTTAAATCTGGCCTGCATTTAGATTTTTGTGTATTAAAGCTAAGAGTTCTACTTCTGTTCCTATTGTGTAAGTATGTTATGCTTATGAAGGATTTTTCAAAACATCATGTATTCCATTTTCATGTTGTATGACTTCACTTAGCTATAAGAAGTGTACATGTAAAAATAACTGAAACTTTCATATAATTTGCTGTGTACTTTGGTCCCACAAATGTCTATTTCTTGTTTACTTTCTAAAATTTCCAGGTAAAAAGGCTGGGAGTTCTCATAATTTAACTTCTTCAGACTCCAAATCAGTTCAGGAAAATAAGGGATATACAAAGAAGGAACATGAAGCTGAGCAAGTAAGGCAAAATAGAAAGTAATTATTGATAAGATTCTAACAATGTTTTATTTCTAATCAGGTGCCTTTTAGTATTTAGAAACTCCAGCAACTGAAAGTGTGGAAAATCATTAATCACACTTCTAGTATGGAATCTGGAATTGAGCTGTAGCTGTTCATTATGCTATTTGGTGTGATCATTCTGTGTCTTCTGATCTTGTCAGTTGCTTACACAGTTTTATGTAATTGGCTATATTCTAGTCTTATACAAGACTCTTGTGCTTTTTTTTATATTAAATCTAAACAAGAAGTTCATAACTTCTTAAATATAAATAATTCATGGCTATTATAGAGCTACAGTACACTGGAATAAATGTTTGATGGGGAAGATGCTTTCCTTCAGCACAATTTGTATCACCAGCTATGTATTGCAGATGTTTGTATAAGTTAACATTAGGACAGGCAAGCTTCATAAATTTTTAATGCAACTTTTGAATAAACAGTAGAAATAATAAGTGACTGAGGCTGATCATCTTTGTGGAAGTATAATGCAATACAGCATGGAAGACTTCAAGCTGAATCTCATCTTTGGACCTTGGCTGTCCCATACGTCTAGGCTTAAAGTACCATTAACACTTAGCTCTAGAAAGGAGAGGAGACATCTTCTGCAGAGTGCTTTCATTAATTGCTCCAGGAATAACAAAGTGTCTCAAAAAGGAAGGAAAACCTAGTCCGCTTTGCGTGGGGGAGGGGAGGGGAGAGGAAGAGAAGTAAGCTCAGTAGTTGGGGGAATTAAAAATTAACCTGGCTCCCCATTCTATTTTAGTGGCATGTGTTATAAAATATTTACAAGCATGCGCTGCCGGGCTGTTACCAGTATTGCACTTTCACCCTTTTTGCAAGTGGAAGCTGGGGTTTGTCTGTATATTCACTGAATATCTTGCTAATGTACCATGTGAACCAGTTTGACTTCATATCACAACGCACTGAAACATTGTCATCGCTGATCACTAAGAGCCAGATTTGCCAGCGAAGAAAGACCACTCTGCAGTCTATCGGGCAGCGCAAGCAAACATGTATTTCTTGGGAATGATTGTCAATTCTCGCCAGTTTTAAAAAAATAAATAAATAAAAAAAAGCAAGCTACAAGGTTAGATAATATAATAATAATTTCTACAAGCCGGTTGTCTCCTTGGTGGCAAAATTTGCTTGCTCAGATATATGCAGAAAGAACTAATGGATTAATGTCTGGCCAGTGGATAAGAAATTTACTGAAAAATAGTAATACTAATAATTGCAAATATCAAAATGGAATTTCAGAAATGTTAACAGAGTTGAGGAATTTTAGAGTAGAGACTCCTTCAGCAGTTAGATCTAGTATGTTCCTAGGGGTAAGGCGTTGGGGCTTTTGCATATGTGCAATGGAAAGCATGATACTCTATTTTTCTGGCAGAAATTAAGTTTTGCTATTACAGATGACATGGAGTTGCAAGAAATGTGAATTTGAAGGTTATCTGCCATATATAAAGACAAACAATTGTGCTTAGGGACAGAGCAGTATCATCTAGAAGCAGAAAATTGTCTGAAGGGTTTTCAGCAAGTAGGCTATAAATCCAGTTGGTGAAGGAGGAGGAGGTAAACAAAAGATCAGGTGGCTTTGCATGGGTGGTTTTCCAACAGAGTAATGCCTCGACATAAGAGATGACTACTGATTTCTTCCTGAAAGATTTTTGGATACTTATAAAAGTATTGAATTATTTCAGATTTGTGGAAAACATAAGTAAAAAGTCCTGCTTGTTGGTACGAAAACTGAGTTTAAGAAAGGGAGGATAACAACTGAAATGGAAAGTGTGATGGTTTCCTTAAGACATTTAAAGTTATTTGGGTAGTCTAAATATTCATGAAAATATCTTGATTGAGTTGTAATTAATTTCTAATAACTGTGTGTGTATCTCGAATTTGCTAAAATACGATGTAGTTCTCAAAACTGTAATAAGCTGAGATTAACATTTTTTTCTCCAAAGGTACTAGTACGAAGAAGCAGTAGTACAGCTGAATTAGACTTGAAAGCAGACTTGCAGCAATCACACGGGAATCACAGAGAGAGAGAAAAAAGTGAGTTCCAAGAAATACAGTATTTTTCTTAACTGTAGCAATTGAAATCAGTGTCATAATTTTGTCTTGTTACAGATATATTAGCTGCTTTTCTCATCACACTTTGCTAATGTAGTCCTTAAAAACAGGCTTTGTGATCTTTATTAATCCCCTCCTTGCTTTAGGTGAAAGCGTTAGCAGTGACACATCCATTGGCTATAATAATGAAGTAGAGATTGCACTTATCCCCTGGCAAGCTTCTGAAGACGACCATGAAGTTAATGCATCAGCAGATGTTTGTGTGGATCCTGATGCACCTCGCTGGCTTCAGCTTAGTCCTTCAGATACCGCAAATTTAACAGGTACTGTAGTCCAGAAAATGTATTTACTATTTCAGATTTTTATCTCAAAAAGGAGTTTATACAGTTCAGTTTGCTTATAAAAAGTATGTTTCATTTGGCATATATCACCGAGTTTCGTTCATAATGTTCATTCAAAAATGACATTTGAATGCCCAGAGTTTAAGGAATTTGGATAATCAGATTGAAGCAGACAGAGGTGCCAATAAATTGTGATCCTGAAGATGATCACACAGTTGAAAATAATTGGGTTGCTTACTTTGTCAAATTATTACTAATCAACTGAGATGTGGTAGCTGGTCACTTGTGCTCTCTTAGCTTGCCCCAGTGTTCAAGTAAAATAAATTAATTTAATTTATATTTTAAGTTAATATTTATTTCATAGCAGAATGGTTTAAAGAAGTTCCTTACTATATATTTTGACTGATGGGAAATAACTGGTTAATTCATGATAACTTCTCTCATCTTAATCCTGTTACCCTCCTTATTTATACTTCAAAGTACACAATGCCTGTACTTCAGTAGGATGTGATAAGTGGCATCCTTAGGAAGAGTTAATTGGGAAGTAAAAGTCCTTTACCTTTTCATTTTATTTACAGTGTCTTTAGCATATACGACACTCATGATTATTTATTGAAATATTTTGGTTCTTGCAATTTGTAAAGGTACCTCCCCATCTAATATGTGAGTCAGAGATGTTAGTTCAATAACTTAGTGCAGTAACAGATGAAACTATCTTATAGGCTCTTATAGTTTTTGCCTACAGATATATATAGTTTCAAGGATATTTTTTTCATATTCACTTTTTCTTTGAAATATCTCTAATTTAATGAACCAGCACACCTAGTGCAACAGTTCAGACTGCCATTGTACAAAAGGTAGCATGTAATACAGTACATGGTAAGGATTATTATGTATGGTAAATTCATTGCTTTCTTTATGTCTGTGATACAAGACATTGCTCCTTTGTGTGTACAAAGAGAATGAATTATATAAAATAACCTGAAAGATAATGTAGACTAAAAAGAAAACTGGGGTAACAAATGTATAATTGCCCAACAGAGCCAGTGTGCCCTTACTGTATTTCTGGTTCTCACCCGAGTTGCAAAATTTTGTTTTGCGGTAGAAACCTCTATGGTGTAAGGCAAAAAAATACTGTGACACCACCACTGAACAGCATAGATGCAATTTCCGTGATGACAGATCTGTTTAAGCACCTTAGAATGATCTTCATAGATAACGTTTGTTTTAACACTTTGGGAATTCATAATACTACAACAAACAAAACAAAAAAGCAAAAGGCAAAAAAAAAAAAATCCCAAAAGCTTTTTAAAAATAAATTCAAGCAAACATAAAAACTTCTAAAATGGCTTTTATTTTGCTAACCTTCTTTGGGTTCTGGGAGGACACAAGTTACTTCCCTCTGCCTGTGCAGAGGCTTCCTGCAAGTTTCCTTGAAACGCTGGCTGCTGAGCACTGCAGGGTGCCACGCTGGACCATAGGGCTGATTCTGCCTGCAGACAGGCTGCTACGCAGCTTTCCCTGGTCTGGTAGAAGATAACGTAACAGCTCTTGTCATTAAAATTTGCACTTCAATATGGGATTTTTCTTTTACTGTTCAAACATATTAATTCCATTATCCTGACAGTCTTCACAAAACCCTGCTTTCCTTCTCAGTTTGCATACTGCTGCCTCAGGAACTGCTTCTGTATAAAATGATAATGCCTGAGCATAGTCTTCAGCACTAGTAGTGCATACTTTTTAGTTCCTTTGTTCAGTTCTGTTTCCAGGTCATTTTATACTGTGTGATCTTAAAAAAAGAAAGGACTCTTAGCAATAGAAATATTACCTGTAAAAGCCAGCTATTGATTGAATAAATCTCTCAGGGTACATGAGCGTTCCATTTAACTGCATTTGCCTCCCTGCTAAAAAAACCAACCCGTGAGTGGGGGCAGTCTGTCTGATGTCAAACTGATCTATAGCTGTGTCATCCCTGTGTGGAAGCCCTTTAGCCTACATTTTCTGCCATTTTTTTCTTTGAATCATGTGCTAGCTTGAACAATGAAAAAGAGAGAGATGATTTGGTGGGGGAGAATACTTTGAGATGGAAGAAGGTTAGAAGGAGTAATGTTCCTATCTTATTGCCCCAATTTATACTGTACACTGCATTTCTAGTTCATGGAAATTGAACTTCTTTAAATTTACAGACAGTAGTGAGTTCCTTGCTGATGACTGCAGTATAATTGCTGGTGGAAGCCTTATCGGTTGGCATCCTGATTCTGCTGCTGTGTTATGGAGGAGAATCTTGGGAATTCTTGGAGATGTGAACAATATACAGTCACCTAAAATACATGCAAAAGTTTTTGGATATCTTTATGAGTTGTGGTATAAACTTGCAAAGGTATTGTATATGATACTTACATCTAATGATAATAATTTTTCTTTTGTTGCAAAAATTATTATTAAAATTTATTTAGTATTAGCATCTGGAACATAAGCATGAGATTTGGAGGATTCTGTCATAAAGAAAGATAATCTTGTTTGATTTCTAGTAGGTATCCCCAATAGAGAATGTTCCTGTTCAATGACAAGAGAATTTAGATTAGTTAATTTAAATGGGGTGACGAAACAGTAGCAAAGAAAATAGAAGTATAGAACAGAATACCACAAACATTGGTATTCAGTGTAAAAGCCCATGGTGTGACCTAAAATGGCAATATTTGCTTAGGCTGTGGGGAAGCACGCTATAGAACAAGCTTTCCTGGTAGTTTTGGCTTAAGTAGGAACTCTGTATAGCGCAAGGTGTAGTGCATTTAAAGTAAACCAAATAAAATGAAAAAGTAATAATATGAAACAAAGCATTAATAAAGTAAGCTATCAGTTCTATTAACTCTCTTCTTTTAAAAAATTAGATACGGGACAACCTTGCTATAAGTGTGGACAACCAGTCTACTCCCTCTCCTCCCGTCTTAATTCCTCCTCTCAGAATATTTGCATCATGGTTGTTCAAGGTAAGTTATTTCTAAAATTTTCACACATTGGTATTTGTCTTCTATATCAGTACTGAATTTGTGTATGTTTAGTTGCGTTATTTTTAATTTTTACAGTCACTGCTGGCTAAGAAGATGAATACCCTCCAAAGGCTATTTGGACTTTTAATACGAGGTTTTTGCTCTTTTCAGGCAACCACCCTGCCAAATGAATATAAGGAAGGCAAACTTCAGGCATACAGGCTGATCTGCGCTATGATGACTAGGCGTCAAGATGTTCTGCCAAATTCTGATTTCCTGGTTCATTTTTATTTTGTGATGCACCTTGGCTTAACAAGTGAAGATCAGGTACAAGCTTTACTTGATAAAAAAAATTAATTTATTACTGTGTGCTGATGGACATGTCTATATTTTCGTATTTGAAGTTCAGAAGCAGAAAGGAAGCAGTGCTTTGCAACAATTGTTGCTTGAAATTATCCTGTGTAGTCTAGCCTGTACCTCTCTTTAGATGATGCAGTCCTAACTTTCTCGTTGCTCTCCCAGTTATAAATTTTTAAACAGCAACTACTTCTTTGTGACTTATTGTCACAACAGCATCACAGGCATTTGTTGATGTTTCTTTGTTTCCTGGCATTTCTGAGGAATAATCTGTGATGAGTTTCTGTCCATCTGCATTGCACGGTTAGCGGGTCAAGCTGGTCACATTAAAAATGTTCAAACACTCAGTTGATATTAAGTCTTGAGCTACACTGTGTGTTTGACCAGTATGTTTAAACTTCAGTTCTGCCAAAGCGGGAGCCTTGTGTGTCCAGTGGCCCTACCACGTTCCTGTACAAACTGCGATGCTGTGAAGTCAGTGCTTCCAGAGCAGCTGCTGGAGTTGGTCTGTTGTTCACATTATTTACAGCTTCAGGGAGCTAGCGGTTGCTCCCAGCTCATGTTACACATGTTCTTACCTTCTGTCAGGAGGTAAAATGCTAGACGAGATCTTGGGCAAGGGAGAGGCTGTGAAGAGGCTTATGTTAATTTATGAGCAGTGTCTGCTCTCAGCACACCCTTTTGAATGCCCTGTGCCAGCAAGGATGTCCTCAAAAATTAGAATGAACGTTGCCCTCTCTGGACTTTTCCCCTTCAAGAGTGGCCCTTCAGGGGATGTTTAAAACTGTCACACCAGCTCTTTTTAACTGGTGCAAAGGGGACTGAAGGGAGAACTGAGACAGAAGGTTACCTTAGCACTGTAGCCAAGAGGTGCTGCCAAAACATTCTCTTTCTGTGGATAAATGTTGTTGCTAGGCCCCCGCCGTGTCCAGGGTTGGCCCAATTAATGAAGTATTCAGTGGGACGTGAGGAAAAGACTTACTCTGTTGAGCTGTAAGCAGATTACTGGGCCACGGGAACGGCTGAGTACTTACAAAAACTATAAGAAATACTCTTCGGACAAAACAGAGACCATCCAAACACTTGTCGGTGGGGTTATAGCCGGAGGAGCGCGCTCCCTTCCTTGGGAGGAGCGCGCTCCCTTCCTTGGGAGAAGCCGTCCCCTCACGCCGCGGCGGGCGCTGCCAGCAGAGGGCGCACGGAGCCCCCAGCCTGCGGGCGCGCCTGCGCCGGCCTGGTCCCGCGCTTCGGCGGGCCGGCGGGAGGGGCTGCGCGGGTGTGCCCGCCCCTGAGGCGAGGGAGAGGCGGGGCGCGGGGAGCTCCCCTTGTGCCCCGCTCAGCACGTTCCCCCAGAGTCAGGCGGAGCTCGTCCCTCCCTCGTCTCGCTGGTGCCATGCAGATTTCGGGCAGCTTAACGCTGCTTGGTGTACAGAGTAACTTCATGTCCCTCCAAAAAAAAGACCGTGTGGTAACACCCACTATGATCAGACCCCCTGAATTTTAAAAACCACACAGCATTAAACTCTCTCGCACGAGACACAGAACTCAAGAAACGTTAAAGCCTGATGTAGACCAGATTAAAAAGAAAAAAATCACTTTTATATTCGAAAAAAACAAACACCCTTAAATCAATATAGCAGCCACTGCCAACACAGGGCCATCAGGTTGGAAAACATCAGTAATTTTAGGACTTAAGTTGTTTTCATCTACACATTTCCAAGAAATGGCCAGATTTTCAGAGGTGTTCAGCTGTCGGCAGTTCCTTTTTTCTAAGCTAAAGGGTGCTCTGTTTTTTGAAATCTGACCGCTTCCTGGAGAACCAATTCCTACATAGAAACTGGGAGATTTTTAAAATGTGGGGTTGGTGGTTGTTGAATTGTTTCTCACCCTGTTTGTTGCGTTTTGGTGTTAATAACAGGTCCACAGATTTTAAGCCTCTTGCTTTGTTGCACACGGGACTTCACTCCTTGTGCAGTTAGAATCCAGAAGTTAAAGAAGATGAAGTGAAGGCTGTGTAGTGAAGGCAGACCTCACATTGCACATTGCTCCAGGGCTTCCCAGATATTTTGCACGCTGCTGCTGCTCTTTTGTTCTTCCTTGCCTTGCTTGGTTTTGCTCTTTTTGCCTCTTGGTGGCACACTTGACCGCAAGTTTTCTCTTGTGTTACCGTCCTGCCAGTTTTACTTTCCTTAGCTATGAAACTGGTTGAGGTGTTAACTCATGGTGCTTTGGAGCTCGGATTCTCCTGCAACGTGTTGGTGTGAAGCACGATCCTTATACCTATTTCTGTATTTCCAGTATGATTAGCATCAAGGTGCCTGATGGGTGTTGAGACTAGTCCGACAGTCCGCATGCTGAGGGTGACTACAAGTGCAGGAATGCGTTGTATGAGGCTGAAGTACCTCCTCTGATACAAGCAAACGGTAGCAAAGCGTGAAGTGTGCATTGCGAAGCACTTTGCCGTCGCAGGATCTCACAGCTTCCTGTAAGGAACAGGATGATGCAAAATGAACATGACACAGTACCAGTACTGATTTTGTGATTTTTAAATTTTTTTTTTTTTTTTTTTTACTTCTCAGTGATTTTTGGTATATCCTGTTAACTGGTAAACTTCTTACAAAAGAGGGTGCGATATAATGGGGCACAAGGATCACTGGAACATGGATCCTAGTTCTTGATAACACTGCAGAATCCCCCCTGCCAAAGTGTGGCTTCTAGGATTCAAGTTATTGCATACCAAGATAAACTTTGGTGCAGATTTTTTTAGTACAGATTGTTTTTATTTGCTAAGCACAAGCATAAATTTCTCACTCTTAAGGAACATTAACAGGATAAAGGAGAGGGGTGGTTTCTCATGGGGGAATTTTCCTTCTGTATGTATGACTAGTGCAACTTTTAAAATTTATGGGGGAAAGCAACAGAAAGGTAGACCAACGCCAGGAAATCACATTGGCTACTTTAGAAGAGCTTTTTAAGTGGCTACATAATTTTTAAAGATTACAGTCAGAAACCTCTTTGACGTGAAAGTGATTATCAGTATTTTAGTCAGCATCAGAGATGTTTTTTTTCGAAATATATTCTCTTTCCACTCCTCCCTTAAGGATATGAGTATACAAAATTTCTGCTGTATTGTGTAGATTTTGCTGTTGATAGAAAAACAAAATAATACATTTTTGAATATGGTTAGAAATTAATACAATATTATTCCCGGCAAGCGCAACCTAACTTTGCGGACTTGTCTCATGGGGTATATAAAAGACCAATGTAGGGTTATATTTTATAGAAAGCTCCCATGGCATTCTGAGTTCAAGATGTAGCAATTAGCTTAGCAGATGAGAAAGGAGATAGCGAGGTAATGAGCTGCATCTAATTTGTCCATGTGGAAGTGTCTAGCAACAAACATCTCGGAAGAAGTGAACAATTCTCTGCAATGATTGCATCACCTTTTCAGGTGGGACTAGTCATCGCATAAACGGCAGTATGGACAAAGTTGCAGCCTGGCGTTGTAATTACTTCCAGCTTGCGAAGGGGCCTGAGGTCAGGGGGCAAGTGACAGTCTGTGGGATGATGATTCTCCTCCTGTATCACTCAAGTCAATGGGCATTTTTCTGATGCTGTAGTGAGCCCAGATTTTTTCCTACATTTTTTTATGAATGACATTCACTGAGGCTCAGCACCTCCCCTCCCTGACCTCCAGTGTAAAGAAAAGTGAATTCAGATGTTCACTACCACACCATGGGTTAGTGAAGGTAGTTTACCTATGGTTGCTCCAATTCCTCATCTAGATTATGGAAAAATCATGAAACGTTCTTGGGGTGTGATTTTTAGGAGATGCCACGGGATAGCCTGTTGCAGTTTGGGTAGGCATAGCTGCCGTATGCTGCTATGTGAGACTGATGGTTGAAAAACCCCCATTCCAGTGACTGCAACTATACGTGTCTTTTGATTTGGACAATAAATATGGGGTTTTAAATTAAACCAAAGTCTAATACTGCAATGCACAAATTTTACAAATGCCTGACCCGGGGAAGGAAATGTATTTTATTATTGCTACTGGTTGCTTACTGTAGCAGTAATTTTTGCTTCATGAACTTGAAAAGGTATGTAAGCATCTCCTTGCTTCACAGCTTCCTTGTTTTTGCTGAAGAGCAAAAGTACCAAAAGAATACTAACGCTATTCAGCCCCCTTCTCAGAAAAGCAACTATTGAGATAATTCTGATTCCTCAATTCTGGTACGTTTGGTACTTAAATAATCCTCCTAGATTACTGGTGTTTTTCTCCTAAAACTTCTGTGGACTTTTGTGACACTGTTCTGTCTAATTTGCACTCTTAGTTTGAGAAGAGAATGCAATGCAAGTTAGGTGCTTACCTTGTAGTTATGCTGTAAAAGAAGAGGCAGGATTTCAATATTTCTCCAGTTTCAAACCACCAGCTGTTTAGTGTCATTTTCTTAGAAAGTCTCACCCTACTACCAGGGCTTTAGCATCAGTTAACGTGCTTGGTGTAACCTGTTGACAACACGTGCCACCGAGGTTTTGCCCAGTAGTCAGAGTTTTTTTGAAGTGAGTTTTAACAAATAAGTTTAATAAACGTACAATTATACTGGCTTGCCAGAGTATCTTTGGAATAGAGTGCTTATATATATAAGAAGATATTAAGGAACATAATAAAAAGTATAGACTTCAGAAATTCTCTGTGGAAAGGACAACTAATAGTCAAGGAAGGAGACAGTGCTGATGGCTTTTTTTAGTTTACTGATGTTAAGGGCAGAATGAACTTTAAATATGGAAGGAAAAAAAAAAAGCAGCCCAAATCCAAATGAGCTGACAGATGTCCTTGGTGATTAAATTTCAGCACATGCAGACTGGACTGCCTGCAGAACACAGCCCAGCTGTAGACAGAGAAGTTAACAGCTATGTTTTTAGCTCAGTTCCTTTTAGCAGTAAAAGGATGACTTAGATGGAATACTCCATCAATAAAGATGGTGATATACTAATGTACATTATTTTTGTCTATAAGCCTCTTACTTTGTTTAAAATATACCATTGCTAATTATGGAAAGGAAGCTACACCAGTTATGTAGTAAGCGTATGTAGAAACACTGACTATAGCTCTTCATGTGAGAGATGGCTAATTTATAATATAAAGCATTTTTTAGTAGAGTTGCTACTGGAGGAGCCATATTAATTACCTACTTGTACTAACATTGATCTGAAGTTTAAAAAAAAAAAGTACTTGTGAGCTTTTATATTTTTCTGTTAAGTTCTTATTCAACAGTGAGGAGCGGTGTACAGCTTCTGGACTGCTCAGCCA
The DNA here is from genome assembly GCF_034638445.1 of Ciconia boyciana. Lineage (NCBI taxonomy): Eukaryota > Metazoa > Chordata > Aves > Ciconiiformes > Ciconiidae > Ciconia > Ciconia boyciana. The sequence continues at coordinate 128,163,115 of NC_132936.1, forward strand.
TTAGTGCTGTTCACTGGGACATGTATTAGCTGGGTAGAGCATTGTCTTCTAAAGGTACAATAAATGAGCAGCTTTGCTTTTGTACGCTGTGAAATAAGTACTTCTTGCCTGGATTTCTGCCTAATAAGGTTGCACATGAGGACCCTTAGTTGTACAGCATCTCAGAAACCATAACGCATTTTAGATTCCTTTCTAGACTGCTATTTAGAAGAATATAATAATAATATAGTCTATTAGGACTTAGATTCCCATATTTTAGTTTCTTGTGACTTTCTTCCAATGGCTACCATGATTTTCTCCCTCTTTTAATCTCCCCCATATCTCACTTTCTGTAGAAAATTTGCCTGTGTGCCCCTATTATGTACTTTACGATGGCTTTGAAAAAGTGTTAGCAAGACAGCACGTTTCCAGTAGAGACAAAAACACAGGAAGGTCTCACAGGAAATCCTGCATACCCCTCTGCTCACCCATAGTAGCATAAGCTGGACGTGCTGGAGAAAAACAACTGCTAGGATTGACTGGAAGAAAGGGAGAGCCAGGTAGTGCCAATTGTAGGAGCTGTGTGTTCTGGAACGATTTTGGTAGTTTTGTTCTTTTTTTTTTTTTTTTTTGGTAACACTTTGCTCTTTCTAAACTGCTTGCATCCCACCCAAATTCCTACTTCATAGTCAGTGCTCTGTCTCTCTTCTGTATTCCCAGCACTATCCTGCCGGAGTGCCTACTGCTTGTTAAGCTTCTTTGTGAGGATTTTCTGAACTCTGTCCAGAATAGAAATAGAGATTTTGAAATAGAGGCAACATCTCTCTTCCTTCCATTTTGCTCACACCTTTTCTTCCAGCTCTCCGGTGATCATTGTACCTTTGGGATCTCCTGAAGTAAGTTTCTTTGTTAACGTGCCCCTGCAATGCAACGCTGTTTCATCATCCGTCATCCTTAGCTCTCTACTTGACTTCCCCCTTTCCCTCTGCTTGTTTCAAATCGGCTGTGTCTTCAGGACCCATCCTTTTCTCTCTGTGTGCAGTTGTGCCTCTCTTTCAGGCATGTTTTACTTCAACTTCTTGCTTAGCTGTTATCTTTTAAGCAAGATTACATGATAAATTCTGAGAGTGACTATTTTAAGCAAATCGAGGTTTAACGTATTTTGCCACTTTTTGGGATGTTCTCATAAAAATGTGCAAAACAATCCCTTCTCCTCTGCATGTGTTCCTCCATCTTGAAAACTGATACAGCAGGCAGGTGAAAGTGAAAAGTGTTGAGAGTGCTGCTAATTGCCACCTAAGGTAGAGGACCTGCCTTCCTGCTGTGCACCGCAGGGAGCTCCTTCACCTGCCCTCTCAGAGGTGCGCTCATGTTCCCTTCCCTAAAACCGCCTTCCCTCGAAGCGGTTAACCTCGTGCTCTACAGGTGCTTCAGCACTGCCACCTTGGTTTCTTACAATCGAAGGCTTCGAAGCAGTCCTGCCACAGGCATTTGGGAGAAATCCGTATGGCGACACAAAATCGTCTCAATGTTTCAAGCAGTGCCGTGGACTGGTAACTGTGCTCTTGGTACCCGTACCTCTGTACCTGTAGCAAATGGGCATTCAGATATTTCCCTCTGTGTGTATGAATGTAAAATGTTTCTTCCAATTCAAAGTGTATGCTTAATCCCAATGGTCTCCTAGGTTGTGAAAATATCAAACATACTCTAAAATGGGAGAAACCTTAAAAATTTGGTGCACTTCATATGTTTGTCTGATCTCTGTTAATAGGGCATCTGAGCACCTGTCTGTCAGCACAAGGGCTTTGGGGTGGGGTTTTTGTTATTAATAGGGCTTTAAAAGAGAGAGCTTTCTAATGTAATTTAGAGGGGAAGGAGCAATTACCAGCAGGTGACTTATGCAGTAGTCAGTCATCTTTAGCACTTGTGAATAACCTTATCTGTGTTTTACAAATGCAGTGTTATTCTGGTTTTTAATATCTCTCCCTATTGCATTCCAGTCACAAGGTACTTTAGCAAATATAACTTTTTTGGAGGTTAGGTTTAAATGACAGATTGAGATGGATTCTTCTGACAAGCTAATCCTGTGCTTTATGAGGGTGTCAAAATACTTCATAAATTTTTATTGGAACTTAATTTTTGACAAGTTAACTCTTACCTAAAATGTAATGGTAGCTAAGAAAACTTGGAATAAGTAAATGGTCCCTTAAAATAAAATTAATAATCTTTCCCATGCTGTAAATTTCAGCTCCTAATGAGGTGTGTCTCAGTGAAGAACAGAGTGAACTTTAAGTGAAAAATCCATGTTGTTCCTGTTGAGGGACAATTGGAAACGTGATGAAGGCAGATGGCAGGCTATTTGGTTACACCTGTAATCTGCAAAAGCTTGAGCAAAAATTAGGTGAAGAATATTTTTGTAATTGACCTTTCAGTGAACTTGCATAAATTTTTTTCACTTACTCAGTGGATGTTTATGACCTTATTATTCAGATTACTAGATTAACCTATACTGAAATATTATGCCGTTTATAGGGTTAATGCATTTGAGAAGGACGTGCATGTGATTGCCCCCTTCTCTCCCCTCCTCCCCATTTTTAACACTACAGAGCATCATTTTGAATTGAAATAGTCCATAATGGTCCTTTTTTTCACTTTTCTTTAACAACATGAACACTAAATTATAGCTGTGCAATTATGTAAACAATGGAAATGCTTCCAGAATGAATACTTCCTTTTAAATTTTCATTTTGTGTAATTGCTGAAAGGTTTGGAGCCATAATAAACCAAAATTATTTTACACATTTATCGTTCTAAAGGTCAATTATGAAAGAAGTAAAGAAACAACACTGTACAGAATGAGTAAACCAATTTCTATTGCCATCACCATATGTTTTTCTTATTGCTTGTGTTTTTCCAGTTACTGTGTACATAGCATTCAATTAAAGTGATTCATTTACTAGGCTGTAAGCTGCTGAACAGAGTTTACATTTATAGGACAGCGCTTTGAAGGGAAGGAAACAACTTGCCTCTGTTTGAATTACCTGATTTTTGCAATATTGCTGATAGGACATATGTTCTCACTTGGTCGCTTTCTCATAAGCCTGAATCTTCTGATAAGCTCGCAATGCTCCTGAATTACTGCGTGAAATCATGCTTTTATTGTTAGCTCGGTTGCGCATGAAAGTGTGCTAACTGGGACAGGGGAGAAAAACTGTCAAATTTTACCTGTAAGCGCCTTCCTGGGGTGTGGTTTCTTTCCTGTCCATTCTGTTTGGAGTAAGCTCAAGTAGAACAACAATATCATGGTCAGGACATATTCTGCCTCGTATTAATTTAAGTGAAGTCACTCAAACTATCACAAATGTGTACTGAAATGCCTGAGATGAAAAATGGCGGTGGAAACCCATGGAAAGCTAGGCTGAACATGTTTTTGTCTGAGCTCTTCTGCACTTGTACATTGATAACTTTTAATAGTTAACATGTGTGTTGTGTCACCGCAGCACACAATCTGTGCTGTGAATTCATCAGTTGGAAGCTACATAACAAAAAGAGAAACTGAGGATTGGTTCATTAGCTTTTCAAAATAAATTCTTCAAAGGTTTCTTACTATGAAAAAGTATTTCTTTTTTTTGTAGTAGTAGTACATCTCATAAGCAGCAGGTAGATCTATGCAACCGCATTCTTACAGCTTTTTGGAATGTGTGTTGCACAGCATTTGTTAAAGTTGTATTAGTTATGCTGTGCTGTAAACTCACAGGAATTAATACATTAAAGTAACGGTTTTGCAATTTCTATTTTATCCTCATTTTCTAAGTGTTCTATACAATGACCATAGTTAAGAGTCGATGAAGCTGGATGATTGTTACGGTGGTATTTAACAGATGGGATTGATGGAGCAAGGACAGGAGTTAACGCAGTTGTTTGTAGCGGGTCTTTGTACTTCCTTCGTTCTGTTACCTTTCAGGCCAGGTTAGCACCGGCTCTTTTATTGTGGCATATGTCAACAGAAGTGTGCTCCCATCTGCTGCTCTACAGTTTGATGCCCAATTATTCAGAGACCAAACACATCACAGTACCTGGCTCCGTTCATAATTACAGGTGTGTTGTGTTGTGAGGAGCCGGTGCATTAATCAGACCCTTAATTGTAAAAGGGTGGGTCTTTTGTTCTGCTCCAAGTGTGAGTTTACCACCCACTTTATGAGTTGCTGCATCCATCTGCTCTCTCTTTTTGAATGTTTGCATTGACTGATATTGACTTTAAAATGTATCAAAGGAAGTGATTAAAACTAGTTTAAACATTAACTCGAGTGGCATTTTAGCTTATTCAGGAAAGTGAAAGCATTATCTGCTACTATGTTAAAAACTAATATTATTGATTTTAAATATGTAACACAGTTATTTCATAGGAACTTACTGCTGTAAATACTTAGCAGAACACTGACTAGGTTCTGTCCAGGTGTTTAGCAGTCCTTTGAGAAAATAGTAGTGTAGTTAAAGCATATCTTCATATAGAGAAAAATGAGTTTGACTTTTTTTGTTTCTGATGTAGAAATTGAGCATATGGACACATTCTGGGACTAAATTTAAGTTCAAGCCGCCTTTAGCACATCGTAAAGCCAGTAAAGATGGACATTGAAAATGGTTTTCCTTTGCAACTTTTCTTTGAAATCGTATTGAGACAAAAAATAATTTTCTACTCAATATAGAAATAGCTTTATCTAATTCTTCAGCAAATATAATGTTGCAGGTAAGGATTATACAGATTTTGTGCCTAATTTTAAACCTGCTGAAACCTTGTAGGAAGGAAATCTTAACTCAAATACAGGAACTTTGCTCTGATTTGGAGAGACTGAAGAATTGAACCGTGGAAGGATTGAAGTTGGAACACTTATCTCAAATGTGTTCTGTGTCACAGGGTAATGATGAGAGCAAAGCTGTGGCTGGTGGTCTGTTCTTACACATATAGTGCTACCTCTTAAAAACAAAAAAACCTCTGTTCCTGCAAAAGTTCAGCAAAACTTTTCCCCGCCAGGCTTATCTATATTTGCTATCTTAATTATTTAGAAGAAGAGTGATTTAGAATAATCTAGTTAGCATAGATTTATCTGTGTTACCGTGCTGTGTATGATCACGTCTTGCATTTGACATTGCTATGTTTCTCAGCTAGTCCGGAACAGTTAAAAAATCCCGTATGTGCTGGAGCAGCCTAACAGTAGTAAGCCAGCTGCTGTGAGTTACTGCCTTGAGCTCCTTCAGGGCAAAGGCAGCAGTCATTTGTGTCATCTCATGTTTTTATGGCTACAGAACTTTGAGTAATGTGCTTTTAGGAAATACCTCATTTGGAAGTGGTGCAGTGCTTCATCTTAAATTGATTAAAGGCTTGAATGTTTTGAACTCAAAGTCTTATTTAACAGGAGAACAGTTCTTTTCTGCTTAGACATGAAGAGACATGGGTGTTTGGGTTTTTTAACAGGAATTTAAGAGTACAAATATTACCAAAATACAAAATGCACTTTTCCTACTAAATGCATCTGCAGTGGCAAGTAGTGGTTGTTACGTCACGATCAGTTATACGTAGAGCTGTGTGGCTCTCTGAATTATCACCTTGATTACTGTGGAACTGGTGAATTGCAAAGTTAAATCTTCTCAGTCTCCCTTTTGGTTTTGGGGTTTGTGGGGGTTTTTTTTGCTTATTTCTTCTCAAACAGGTAACTTCTCTTTCAGGATATCTTAAATACTGTCATAAAGCACTGCCCACCTTGGTTTTTCTTCCTGGGTTTACCTGGCTTTACCATGCTGATAGGAGACTTCATTACTGCAGCAGCCAGGGTTCTGAGCACAGACATGCTGGAGGTGAGTATGGCGATGCCCAGGGCCCCTGTCCCCTGAGAGCGCGCGCTTGCTAACGAGGTTCGGATGTCTCCACTCTAACAGGTGTTGACTCATTAGTGCAATGCGAAACGGGGCTCTTGGGGCAGATACCATGGCAGCTGATGTGTGAAATTTTGGGATAAGGTGACATGCTAGTATTGCAAAGGTGTTTCATCAAAAGGCCAAAGTGTGAGAAATGATATCCTCACTAATATTGCAGCACGCCTGTGCGCTAAAAGCAGGACTTGGATTTCAGAATCTCATTAGCTTTTTTCAGTGAGCAAATATTGAAAATATGGAACTCTTTTGGTGATACAGAATTTCTTACTAAATATCAACACTAATAGAAATGTGACCGTAAACGATTAAATTAGTGAAACGGAAGTAAATTAGCAAATTAATGATGGGATGCCAAAATAAGGGTAAAGGTCTGGCAATCCTGGGGAAAAACAGGAAAGCTTTGTTGTACATGAAACACCAGTTCAGTGGAGACCTTTCTGTTCGTTTTGGCCAAGTGCTTTTACCGCTGCTCTTGACATTTGTGTGGCTGAGCGGGTGGCCCTGCACAGGGACACAGCCCTCTCGTATTTCAGCAGGACTGAAATGGTGAGCCTAGCCACGCTTTTTCCATTGTCCCTTGAAGAGTTTACAGCCATTAATTTTCTGACGTTTCTTTAAAAGAACTGATCAGCCTTATAATTGATCCAAAGGTTAAAGTGCTAATAAGAAATGAAAACTCAACTTTGCATGGAAAAAAAACCCCCAAACAGTGCCACCTTCCATTTCTCCTACAAGCATAAAACTTAGCGTGCATTGTATTTTCAACATATAGCAGTAGTTAATGCATTAATAGCTCATGCCATGTTGCTTTTGATGGTTTTATTGAAGTAGGAATCTCTCTATGCATTTTTATCATGGACACAGTCAGTTTGAGTGGATTGTGCTGTCCTTTGTGTCACACGATCAGCTAATAGTAGTGCTGGATTAGTGCTTAAAACTCTCAGCTTTTTCTTTAGGTTGTTCTGTATTTTTTTATTGACACCGAATTGCTGGTAGTTGTGTTGTGTAATGACAGAGGAAGTATTAAAAATGTAGAATATGCTTAGGAGCGGGGCCAGGTCCCTGCTGGAGGAAAAGCTTGGCCTCAGAAAAAGAGCAGAGCAACACAGCTGCAAAAAGCATATAAGCATCTGTAAGTCGCTGCTTTAATGCTGCTTTTGCTGTAGTTGGAAGGGAAAAGCTATCGGGACATGTGCCTTGGGACACTTTCAATGTTGCGTTGTGAATACAGCACACTTGGTATTTATGGTGACAGACACTAGCCTCATAGCTTATGCCATTTGCATAATCTTATGAAGAAAATGTTTTTGTTTACTTTTCCTTCGCTAGGCTCCCCGTTCAGAAGCTCACACCATCCTTGGTTCTCTTGTTTGCTTTCCAAATATCTACCAAGAAATCCCGCTCTTGCGGCCCATTTCAGAAGCCGGTGATATCATCGCGGGAACAGCAGATGTGAAGGTAAAGTCACGTTTCATTAGTAAATCCTTATGTAACCTAACATATTTTTGCTGTATAGTCACTTCATTTTTATCATGCACTTTTTGTTTAAAAAATAAACCGCTCCTCCTCCTCGAAACCCCACAACTGCACACATTATACGTACTTATTTGATAAGCATTGCTTTGCTTAACATGGGCCATAAAATTAACAAAGCTTAGATACTGCAAATTACATTTTATTTTCAAGGAGAGTGAACTGGCTATGATCAAATGCAATGTTTTCCAGCCAGATGCCTGTCAGGTCAATTCATTAAATGATGTTGGTGGTATTATTTAAAGTGTCCATTCATTGTATCTGTGTATATTAGCTTGTTCTGTAAGAGATGTGGGGTGTGCATAAGGGGAGGTGTTTTTTGCCTTATTGGTATTATAGTAAAATGTTAAGAAAATTCCAATATTAGACAGAACCATCAACTTACATGAATGGCTTTTCCCTGAGAATTAACTTCAGTGGGACACCCCGAGACATGAATTGTTTTGCTGGATGGAAAGCTTTGTAATTTATTGACCTTCACAGCAATACTCTGGGTGGGGAAAAAAATCACATGTGCCTTGCCGTAAAGACCCAACAAAGGTGACCTGGAGCATCACTTGCAGGTGAAACCTGTCCAAATGGTTGCCCTCACAGAAGCCTCCGTTGCTTTTCGATAAAACTTGAGGCACCACACTGATCCACTGCACAAGTTAGGTAAAGCTGGGGCGGAATCTCCAAATTCCTCATGCGGCCCGTGAAGGTAGAACCGGAGAGAATGCAAAACCCTTAGCACACTTGGCTCCCTCCCGTTCTTGCTTTCTTCATCAGGCCTCGGAGAGTCATTGGAGGTGTGTTAAAACAGTCTCAATTTTGAAAGTGTCTTTTCTGTACTGAAAAATACACTAAATTTTTCAAAACATGGCTTGCTTAGAACTTCAACCCTATAGTTTGTATTACCAAGTGACCACTACTCATCATTAGTAAATACCCATCAACTCTGAAAATGAATTGATTTCCATCTTGCTGCCTGTACGTGATTTTAAATCTATTAGATTTATCCACAAGGGCCTGTATATTTGAGTTGTGATCAGTAAGTATTTCTCCCTTGACAAAATAAAATTGGCATGTAGTAAAATGCTTTAAGAATAGACTGAGAATTAAAGTTATTTCACTTGTAACTATGTCAAAATTAAACAACTTTTTCATACATTCACTTTATTTAAAGATGCTTATTCTAATTTATTTTATTATTTTAGTGCTACCTCATAAATATTTTATTGAAGAACGCTACAGAGGAGCCAAGTGAAGCTGCAAGGTAAAATACTGAGTAAAAGAAAAAATGGGAAGTCTTTCTCACTACTGATTTTTTTGGTGCTTGTACAGCTGAGTTGTTACTACTGCCTTGTGGTTTGATCCTATATGGACGAGTTATTCACTTTAGCCCTATTGAGATGAGGTTCACTCCGCGCCATGAAGGTATTGACCTGTTGCGTGACCTGAGAGAGGGAAAAGAGAGAGATCGCGTCTTTGTGCATTTCTTTCTTTTTCTTTCTTTTTCTTTCTTTTTCTTTTTTCTAAATATTCTTCTAAAACTTCTGACAAAAACACTTTTTCTTTTAAAAAAAGATGCATAGCCATTTGTGGCCTTGGAGTTTGGATATGTGAAGAACTAACACAGTGCACAAACCATCCCCAAGTGAAGGAAGCAATCAATGTCATAGGTGTGACACTGAAGGTATTACTATGACACTCTGTAATCAATTAGCGGTGTGTAAAAAAGATATTTTCATTTTTTGTTTAAATAGTTGCTGGTTATACGGAGCACAATCTGCTGGTTTGTCTTTTCCTTGCTTAAAGCACTGACAGGATGCTGCTTAACACACAACTGCTCGGGGCTTTTTGCATAGTGTTAGTGATGTGGCATTGGCCATCTTCAAAAAGATGTCTCCTAGTCCTGAACCTCTGCATGTAGTTAGTAGCTCATTATGTTCAGTGAGTATGGTTCAGACCCTTATGGCTCCTGTGAAGTTGCCAAGGAGTATATGCACAGTTCTTCAGTGTCGCCAAAGTGGTATCCTATACAAAAGTACAAAATATTTGCAAAAATAGCGTGTGATTAGGTACGTAAAGACCCTTTCCACAACAGACCAAATTAAGATTAGATAGATAATGCCAAGCCTGCTGTTTCCTAATGCTGACAGTGTGATTTTTTTTTTTTTATCATTTGTATAGATGCAAAATAATTTTAAATGTAGAAAAACAGAATGCATTGTATTGTAGCTGGATATTTTATTTGGCTTTTAATCATCATTTCTTTTCTTCCAGTTTTCTAATAAACTGGTAGCTCAAGTAGCCTGTGATGTTCTTCAGCTGCTGGTTTCTTATTGGCAAAAGCTTCAGAAGTACGAATCCTCTCTGTCCAGAAAAATTACTGAAGTACGTCAGTTTCTTTAAAATGTTTGTATGGAACTCGTATGCAAAATTGTCTTAATTCTTTAATTCCTTACTTGAGCTACTGTAACTGTAACTTTGTTAACTTTTTCTTTCTTCTGCAATTATCGTTAGGAGATGTACTTGCTGTGGTCCTAGGACCAGTGTCTTTCTCTTACTTGTAGTGGTTTATTTCCAAAATGCTCAGTAAAACTTTTCACTTCACTTGGATGTTGATTGACAAGGGCAGTTAGATGCTCCTAAGAGAATTTAACCTTTTTCATACCCTGTTCAAATGAAGTTCATGCTCTGTCTTTATAGCGAAAGAAGTTAAATGTCTTTCTGGAATTTTGTTTATTTCAATGTAGATCCTTGTGGCCACTATTGCATTTCTTTTGCCGAGTGCTGAATACTCCTCTGTGGAAGCAGATAAAAAGGTACGTCACTGAAAAGAGCAGTCTCCATTCTTTTGTTGGGCTGTTCGAGATGGTTATTAAATGAAGGCGCTTGGAACAGAGTTGTATTTTAAACTTTTAAACTCACACCTTTAAGTTTGGGTGAATTTAATAGAATATACCTAAATACTGTGTTACATGTTTCTGTTTAGTTTATAGTTTCGCTGCTACTTTGCTTGTTGGATTGGTGTATGGCATTACCCATGAAAATGCTACTGGAGCCGGTGTCTGCTGGTGTTCTTGAAGATCAACATGCATCCAAAGCTCCTTTACTGGACTATATTTACAGAGTGAGTATGGGGAATAAACATGATTTATTGTGTCTAGGTGTTTAAAGATGCCTTTCACAGATCCTGTTAGGCACAGAAGCATTTTTAGCAAGCTGTAGAAAATCATGAATTCTTGCAGTGTGGGCAGAAGTCATACAGATGAGAAGTTAAGAATGTAAAGTGTTAAGATGAAAAGATCAGAGATGTAGAATAGACAGAGGATGGTGAAGAAAGGTAACATGCTTAAAACAACGAGCCAGGGAAAATAATCTTTGCAGAAACATTTGAATTATTTGAAATGGGCTGTTAAAATACAACGTAAGTCCTGAAGTGAGCTGTTAAAGTACAAAATAAGTGCTGACAAAGAGTGTTGCTTTAAAAATGCTGTATTTAGACATAGATGTGTTTTGTAGCATGTCCTGGCTTTCACAGTGTAAAAATTATGGTGGGTCACTCCTCATTGAATGTGTTTAAGTGGGTACTGTAATGTACACTTTATTACCTCTTCAGTGTCACGCTTGTCTGCTTGCAGGTTCTGCACTGTTGTGTGAATGGCTCCAGCACGTATACTCAGCAAAGCCACTATGTGCTGAGTCTGGCGGATCTCTCGTCCAGTGATTATGACCCGTTTTTGCCACTGGGGAACGTCAAGAGCTCTGAGCCAGCCCAGTGCCACTCCTCCACAGATTTGGGCAACCTGCTCACTGTCGCCGAGGGTAAGAGAGTTCACAGAGCGTGGTGAGGACCAGCATGTCAATGTTCAGCAGCAAGGACACAAAGCTTTCCAGGTTACATCTCTTCCTTGAAAACGCGCTGCTTCTTACTGCGCATAGCAACTATTCCTTGAAAACTGGGCAGCACCCTTTTTTTGATGAATTTCAGTTGCCTCTGTGATAGGATGTTCGAGTTTCTTGCTGACATTACTCTTTACAAAGATCACAGGAGAAAGAAAATGACACTAAGGTGCTGCATAGCAAGAAATTTGTACGGAGATAGGATAGACCGAGAAGCTGTTTTTGCCTTTGGTACTACTTATAATTTGGTATATAGAATTAAATTCAACAAGTAAGATAAGCCCCAAATCAAACTTCTTTCAGAAGCATGCAGCTGCCCTTGAATTTTTCAGTAGAAATGACTCTGTTGTCATAGATAGTTGGCTTGTTCTGAGTGATTTGAGAAGAACATGTATGGTTTGGACCAAATTCTGCAGCTACATAAATATGCTGTTCCTGCTGATTCACAATCTACCTGTGTCTAAAGTGCAAAGAGATTATTTGGATCTAGGTACATTATGTTACTAACTTTTTAAAGTCAAGTCAAAAGTATGCATCCAAACATAGGAAATAATTTATCTCTAAGTGATTTCTCATAGAGATCATTTTTATTTCAAACGCTTGTTAAAAATAACCTTTAAAACAATGGCTGTTCAACTATGAATTAAGTCCATTTTAAGTAATTTAAAAGATTAACATGCATTAATGTATTTCTGCAGAAGAATCGAAAGTACAGATGCAATATGAAGTTGTGCGAGATAATGTTGGATTGGCAGTGATGCTTTAAAATAGTATTTTCAGGTTTTGATACTGTACTATTTTTCAATCCTACAGCTTATTTTCTTTGTTTTTGAGTATGTACTTTTAGTTTTAACAAAAAGGTTAAAAACATTAAAACATATTCTACACAGATTTCTTGCTGAGTAGGACGTGTTGTGAATAGCAGAAAGATAAAGTTACATGTCAGGTACATTCGTCATTTTAGGTAGAATTAGATGTTTCTCATCTTGGATATGTTAGTGCCCTACCAGTTCTTTGGTTTCCTTGTTTTTGAAAAAGATTAATTCAGAGATTTACTACTGGAGGATTCAGGAAAAGAATAAAGAGCCTTTTTTATGAGAGGAGGCTGAAGAATTTTGGCTTTTTGGGGCTAGCAAAAGGCTGAAAAGGGATATACCTGTTGTTTAAAAGTGCATTAGAAGGTATAAATACCAAGGAACGAGGAAAACACTGTAAACTAAAGAAAAATTGTTTTAGACTGAATACAAACAAAACCTGGAAATTAGAAGATTTCTAGCTAATAAAAGGGGTAATCTGGAATAACATTCCAGTCGGAGAAGTGGAGACACAATGTAACTCGGAGCACGATCGATTGATGAAATAACTGATGTATTTGTCTGCACTGAGGGGAACATCTTGGGATCCAGAAAGTCTCTTCCTGCCTCATACAACAAACTTTACCACCATGCTGCTAAAGATTGCGAAGCATTGGTTTTTAGTTGCCTCTCTGGTTTACCTTTGCTTCTTGTGCCCTGTCCCTCTCTTGCTGTGATTGCTGTGGGGATGACTGTGGGAATACAGGCGGTGAGGAGAAGCACCTTAACATGCCAGATGAAACTGCAGTGATGGCAGGCGTTGTGGGATCGGTGTGCAGGACTTTTTGCATGTTGTATGGAGTCCTGGATGTGACTGTAGGCTAAATGTCAAAGGGCATGTGGTAAAATAAAATAAAAATGTGGGGCAGGTAGAATTCCTTGGAGAGTGATTGTAAATAGCTTCTTGAACAGGAAGGATTAGAAGGACAACTAAGGCAAGCTTCTGAAATATGACAGAAATTTGCAGATGCTCTTTTTCATTACCTCTTGCTGCCCTTATTGATCTATTATCTTTTTCATTGATCGTTTCAGAAAAAAGGAGGAGGAACTTAGAATTGATACCTTTAACAGCGCGGATGGTTATGACTCACCTGGTGAATCACCTGAGCCACTACCCGCTCAGTGGAGGCCCTGCCATTCTCCACAGTCTCCTTAGCGAGAACCACGACAACTCCTACGTGGAGTCCTCCGAGCTGTCCTCAGAAGTCTTCCGGAGTCCCAACCTGCAGCTCTTCGTGTTTAACGATAGTACTCTCATATCTTACCTCCAAATCCCTGCAGAGAAGAAGACAGACGCTGAACCAGCAGCAGCCCCCTCGGACGTAAGGGTAATTGTCAGAGATATCTCAGGGAAGTACTCTTGGGATGGCAGAATATTGTATGGACCTTTGGAGGGCTGCCTTCCACAGCAGAGCGTAACGAACGCATTTGTGATCTCAGGCAACCCTGAGCACCACTTCATTTCCCAGAAGGACATTTCTCAGGTGGAAGAAGGAGAAGATGCTCTCGACCAATTGCTGGAAAAGATTGGTAACACCAGTCCTGAATGCCTTTTACATCCCCAGCGAAAGCTGAATGAGCCATCGCCGCCACCCTTTGGTGTGAGCTACGACCAAGAGAATGCGATCACTGAAGCCCTGATGAGGCAGAGCGCCCAGGAAAAAGAGTATATATTTAAATGCAGCTCGGACTTCAGTATGAAGGTGGCCCGTCAAGAAGAACCACGTCCTGCTGAACCTCAAGCGTCCTTTTATTTCTGTCGGCTGTTGCTAAATGACTTGGGAATGAACTCCTGGGATAGAAGGTAGGAAGAGAGGATTCAGAACATGTTTGCGGTACTCTTACTCTTCCCATTTCTACCCCCAAACGCATACACACTTAAGAAAGCAAGAATTATATAGCTGGGTGGTAGTCGAGGCATACTTTTGAACTTTTACATATACCTGCTTCAGTGATTATTTTAAATAGACATCTGCAGATTGTTTGTAATAATAATAAAAAGAAATCATTTGAATCATGCTAATTTGATTCCCTTCTCTAAGGTATTTGAATGAGAAAATACTGTGTCTGTGCTGTGTTGCATTTTCCTTCAAGTCTTCTTTTATGTTTATAGAAAAAGCTTTCATCTTCTTAAGAAAAATTCAAAATTACTGCGAGAACTGAAAAATCTGGATTCCCGCCAATGGTAGGTGATGTTTACTAAACACACTATTGATAAGGTTAGCGTTTCCAAAGAAAGAATAAGTACGTCACCAAAATGAAAAATTCATTAAAATTGCATGTGCTAGCGATACAAGTATTTGTATGAAAAATTGATTGGTTTTTTCTATAGAGTTCTGTAGCCTGAATGGACAAGCTATTTTCACTGGTACTATATGCATAGAATTCAAAATCAGTAGCAAATAATAAGACACAGCAACCTATTTCCTGTTTTCTTTAGCTGGGAGGGGAGGGAAGAAGTTCTAAAATTTTTTGTGACCTTGGCTCCACTCCCACAAAGGACTGTTTTCTGCAGGATGATCCCTGTGTCAAGAGCAGTATTTTAAGAGGTAATCTCCATACAAGTACTCTACAGCCAGGTAGTGGCAGAATAGAGTTCTGACTATTCTGGTTTATTTTTCATTACTTGACATACAGCTATTTGAAAAATGTCTGCAGCATTACAGAGTTCTGATTTTCTTGTATCCCAACAATTTTCATACCAGATCCACTCAGCTTGTTTTCAAAGAAGCCAAGTGTCACTGTCAACCTTGTAAAACTCAACCCAGGATCTGAAAGTCAATAATGTTTTTTCTTTCTCATATATCATCACCCTATAATTAAAATTCTGCAGGTCAAATGATGCTCCCATTAACACCTGTGCAATCTTCCTGTCTTTGGCAAGGCTGCACAGATGTAAGCGATTAACCCTGTAATCAGAACTTATTCATCAGCTCTTTTGCTGATGCACGGAAGGAATGGACTCGGCTCCACTCTCTGAACTGCGGTGTCTCTGCAGTGCGGTCATGGGGAAAAAAATAGGTGAAAATATATTTCTGCAACTGAAATTGAGTGATGTATTTGTGTGCATGAAAGAAACAGACATGTAGAGTTAAATGTGGTCACCTGTTCATAGCCTTTGAGTGCAGGTCATCTAAAAATAATTTTGAGCTAAAACTTCTTCAACTTTTGTTTCTTTTTATATCTAATTACAGCCGTGAAACTCACAAGATTGCAGTGTTTTACATTGCAGAAGGACAGGAGGACAAATGTTCAATACTGTCCAATGCAAGGGGAAGCCAGGCATATGAAGATTTTGTTGCTGGACTGGGCTGGGAGGTAATAGTCATAAATTTAGGCAAGCTAATGTACTTGATCTGAAGACCTACGAAAATCAATGTAAGCCAGTTAAAATAGGTAAATGGAAAACAAACGGCTTATATTGCTGCGTATTTTTTAATTCTCAAAAAAAGATTAATACACACTAATATTTAGCAGTACTTAAAAGATTGCCTTTTTAGCAGAATTCTGTAAATCCACATGCTACTTTGGATGAATGCATCCTTCCTGTTTCTGATGGACAGGTGGTGCTGCAGTGGGCATTGCTGCTTTCTGCATCATTAAGAGCTATAGCATAATTTTACCTTAATTTTAGCTCCTTCTAGCTCTTCGCGTGGTCAGACCACTTACCCAACCACAGGGCTGCTTTACGAAGGACAAAAACGTTTGGTTTTAGTTTGCATTGTTGAAATGGTGTGTCGGTAACCTAAATGACATGAATGTTTATGGTTTTTTGGAAATATATAGTAGCTGCTTTTCATGTTTAAGGATTTAAGTGACGTAAGGTCTACAGGGAGAGGTAGCATCCTCAGACTGATGCAGTTAGGAAAACAAACAAGCTTTTGGACACAGGCTTGTCTTCAGAGAGGCATTTCTTCTGAATAATCTAGAATAATTTCTTCTAAGGTTTTTCTTTTTGTACAAATCTTCACTTTCTTTGCAGTTTTTCTGATTGTTTATATTTTTCTCTGCGCTTTAAAATTATTTCTCGCTGAGCAGGCTCGCTAAGCCATGCATAGCCCTTAGAGCAGCTGCGCATGACAATGCTTTTGCTTCCTTGCTGTTGTTTGCTGGAAGGAAGGTAAAATAGCCATATAGATAATGACTCAGTACCTAGTTAAGAGATGTTTACTTTTAGTAAATGTCAAATACAGGAATGGGAAATGGACAGATCTAATGCAAAGATCACAAACCCATAGGGGAAGACTTCTCTTTCTCTGGGATGGCTACAGAATGCTAGAGTGGTAAATTCACCAAGTCTTGATATATAAATAAATACTGATTATTCATCAGTCTTTTCAAATTTCTTCTAATTATGACTTTCCATCAATCAGGTTGATCTTTCAACACACGGTGGGTTTATGGGTGGCCTGCAGCGCAATGGCAGCACAGGACAAACGGCACCCTATTATGCTACATCTACCGTGGAAATAATTTTTCATGTGTCTACAAGAATGCCATCAGACTCAGATGATTCACTGACCAAAAAGGTAAATAATTTGCTGTGTATTTCAAGAAGTTGTCTGTAGTCTTCAAGTGCTTAAATTACAGTTTAAACTGAAAACAGATTGTGCTAACTGGTCCTAGCAGGCCATCTTTGCTGTGCCATGTGGTGCTCTGCAGCTAGATTATCTGAATTAAATGGCTTCTAAATTCTGGATTCTGAAACACAATTAACATTTCCATGGTAGCCTCAAATACCACCATTAGTAATAATATTAGCAATAATTTCATTTGTATGTTGTCTGCCTGCCAAAACTGTTGTAGTTTGGTAGAACAAAACAACCAAATGCAGCACAATAAAACCTTACAGATGAATCGTCCAGCGTGTAACAGAAAAAAAAAAAGTGAAAGAGAAGTGACAAGCATAGTACCAAAAGCAGCCAGCTGATATTTAAAGCCATTATCCAGTTATTCACAATTCTGCCAAGCAGACTCTGCTTCAGAGATGGCCAGAATCCACCCCAAAATTTTGTTGGTATCAGTACTTAATCATTTGTCTTTCCTAACAAGGAGTGATTTGAGATTATGGTGCTTGCCAACTGCTGCTTAGAGTCGAAGATGATTTTAGGTGCATACCAAATCTTTGCCTTTTTAATTAAGATTGGCAACTTGTCCTACATAGGTTGTTAATGTGCATTAATAATGCTACTACAGCCATCCAGTCTACCATGTGATACTATTGTGCTCTGAAAATTATCTAAAAATATGTCACTGGGTGATTGGATTTGTTGTCCAGTTAGTTTCAAAATAACATGTGCTTTTCCTCGAAACAAAAAGGTGGAATTTCTGATTACCAGTCCTGAAAACTTTCCCAGCATTTAATAGTAAAGCTAGATCCTTTATTTTTTATTGTGATATCTGTAATTTAAAAAAAAAAGTCAACAAAATTACACGTTACTCTTTATGTATGCAACTCATTTTCTTCGTATTAGTGGATTTACATGGCTGTGGAAAAAAATGTAATCTAAGTACTTTAGGATAGAGAAGTAGGGCTGTGGTACATACGAAGAGGCTGTATAGTCTCTATCACTTTACTGAGGTAGGACTATCTGTATTTTTATTGTTCCTGGCCAGTATTTATCTAGCTGCTAGTTAAAAACTCCAGTGATGAATGCTTTACAGTTTCCCTAGGCAACGTATTCCTATGCTCCACTTCTTGTACCATGAGAAAATTTCTTGTAGCATCTACTTTGCTTCAATTTAAGCCCATTTATTCTTATCCGATTCCACATGGATATGGAGAACAGATCATTTTGCAGCAGACTTATTCATGTTTGAGAACTGCTACCGTGTCTTTCCCAGTCTTATTTTTCCTACACAAATTGTGGTCGTTTAGTCTAATCTTCCCTTGTAAGTCAAGCTCCTGGATTTTATGGAAGCACAGCAAAGGCGGTGAAATATCGTCTAGCTGTTGAGTAATACATCATCTGGGAGAGGAGAGAGCACAGTCTGACAGAGCTACCACAAGAGGAGAAATGTGTTTTAATTGCAAACAGTCTATTTTACTAATTCTCCTAATTCCCACCCACGTTAGGGATTAACACAGACATTGAGAGAGTCTGGTTATTCTATTTAATTGTCTTCCCTATGTTTGCTTTAAGAGAATTTCTTCTTTGTGAGAAAGAAAAAGCAAAAGCGTTTAGTAGTTGCCAGCCTCCAAGTCTCGAAGTGCTAGGAAACAAGGCCAGCTCCAGTACATATTATCCACAGAAAATACCACAAAGTAATTGCTTTAAGACTTTAAAAAAAACCCTTAAATCCGCTATAGGAATGGAACCCTGCAGGGATCAAACTGTGTATTCCTGTAAAGAAGGACAAAGCTCTGAGCAACCTAATGGACCTCGGGAGCTGGCCCCACTGTAAGCAGTGGGTTGGACCAGATGACTTCCAGAGGTCTTTTTTTTAACGTATAATCTTCCATGGTTCTGTGCTTCGGCACAGAAAAGTTTCGTTTAATTTGTCACAGCTCTTTGGTAAGCAAGCATGTATTTCTGTGCAAATTAGCACAGACTTGTTGACAAATTTGGCAAAACTGCAGCTACGAGCGGAGGCAAGATGCATTTCAGAAGCACTGTAAAATTTCCGGAAGATTGATAGTTCTCTAATGCTTTGAAAATGCTGATGGATGAACTAGCCTGCATTTGAAACCAGTGTTTTGAGCATGAGTGTATATCTGAACCATTTCTAAAGACAATATTAAACATCCTGCAAGAACTCTTATAACCCTAAAAGTGTCTGTTTCTTGAAATTTCACTTGTGAACCTTAGCTGTGGAGGCCGTATACTGAAATACATAAAGGCAAGTACACTGATGCTTTAGCAACGAAATTCCCCAGTCCGCAGAAGTCCCATGTTGATTTTGGCAGCCTTTGCATGTTCAGACCACAACTGGCATGTGTGCTTGAAAAGAAACATGTGCCTGCCCGCAACATACTCTTAAACAAGAGGAAAATGTATTTATTTCTCCCGTCTGTCAATACTGCGCTTGTTAGTTCTGCAATACTTGGTTAACAGAGTCATGATCAAATGCAATGTTGCTTCCGAGATCGTGGTAACTCTCAAGATCATCACAAGTATTTTAATAGTTCCACTTGCTCACTGAACAGTTAGCGCATGCTGGGCTTAAGTCCTCACCTCAGATTATTGGGGCGGTATGTCCAGGTTAAAAAGATTATTTTATATTACTTCTTTCTGTTAATGCTTCCTTTTCATAGCAGTGTGTGAGAGGAAGGCAGATGACGATGTTTTCATTCAGTACCTGCTCCATTTTAATGTTTGCTGCGATAGAACTGTATATGGTGTTAGGGGACAATATTACTGGGAAGAGAAAATTTTATCATGTTGCCAATCAGGATGCAATGGGGGCTACAACTTTTTTTTTTCTTGCCTTCTCCCTGCGTCCTTCAGAGTGGGTTGCATGGATACTATCTGGGACCTAAGGTCCTCCTTATCTCTGAAATCTTTGTCATTTCTGTGGTTTCTTCTCTGCTTATTTTGCCTACAGACACGCAAAAAGAATTCAGTACCAATCAGCGTGCTTGGCTCGCAAGCTCCAGAGCTGAACAGAAGGTCTTACCACCTGCTGGCCAAGGAAGCAGTACAGCAGGCCATAAATTCTGTGGGCTGGGGAATTAAGCAGATGCAGTAATTTTACTTAAATATGTTATTATGGTTCTTTATTTTTACTGAACACAAGAGGATAAATTCGTTTCTGGTATAAATTCACAAGAATAAGTGCACTTCCACTAAGGATGAACTTGGCCCTTTATTTTTGTGCAGTACAGTTGTAATTTGCAGTTTGTATTCCTTTATTTGACATATATGCTGACATTATATTGCTCATTCAGGGGAAAAAAAAAAGAAGGAAAAAAACCCTCTCAAAATGAGTCTTAGCTGTGAAAGAAATCTTTCCTGGTGGAATAATCAAAATTCAGCTGATATCTTTTGCTGCTGTAGGGTTCAGCATCATTGGTTCTAAACTTTTTTTTATCTGGCTGTCTTGCGGCAAGAATGAAAATCAATCATAGTAACAGCATCCTACCTTCCCCTGTCTTGTTCTACATAAATTGTACCTAACAGTTTAAAAATGAGCTGCAAGATTTTTAAGTGATTTATTCCATCTTCTCCATTGTCATAGCAGAACTTTTTCAATTCAGAAATCTGGTTGCAACCCCATACTGAACTCTTGCTCCTTCGCTGCAGAAATTTGTTAGCTAGAGCTAGATTAGATTTTTAGCAGCTAATCTAACTGCTGTAGGGGTTTGCAAAGTGGGGACAGAGCTGTGCTATTGGATTTGTCCAATTCATTTGACTCCAGGACTATAATTGCACTTATGTCTTACAAGGCTTTTATAGCCTAGGGCTGGCGAGCAGCAGAAAAACAAATTGGCAGTGATACAGTAAGAGTGAAAGGGAATGAAAGGCACACATTATCAGTCTCCAGGCAGCACTGTTCTGGCAGGAAGTTTCTTGGTTAATTTACAAATAAAACTTAGATTTTAGGATGGGTACACTGTCAGCCAGACAATGGGGATGTCAGGCCCGACTGTTACTTAGCAAAAGTAGCAGCCATGCCTCCCCAAAAGCAGAAATTCTTCAGTCAAGCAGACGACTCCTCTCTGGAGCCAGCTGGCTGTGTAATGCAATTAGCAGGGAAAGGAGGTCAGGCCATTAGGTGTGTACCGTGACCAGTGTCAGCGGCGGCGTGTTGCCTGGCAGGCAGCGTGCAGCCCAGCCGAAGCGGGGAGCCTTGAAAACTATTTGCACAAGCGCAGGGGAGCAGCAGCGCTGGGCGAGCCTCCCAGCACGGAGGCTGGCTGCGCGGCTTCTGGAGCTGCCGGCTGCGCACCGGCGCCCAGATTAGGGCTGAAGAAACGCAGGCCAGATATGATTAACGGCGGCGTGACGCATGTCAGAAGCTGTACATTGACCTAGCTCCCAGGCGCTGAATGCTCGGCGTAGCTGAGACATCAAGCCGTGGCCGTGTCTGAGCGTGTGCAGCCGAGAATGTATATATTTTGTTCATGTTAGCAAAACTGCTTTTACGTGCAGGCTAAAAATTCATGCACTGTCAGCTCGCTCGGGGAGGAGAAGCAATTGCAATTTCAAGAGCTGCCTTCCCTGAGCATTTGTAGAGATCGTTCAGGTCAGCAATAAACTTAAAAAAATCTGACTACTTGTGCTTGAGCTGGTCTGTTATTTGGTTTTGCTTTTTAACGTACATCGTATTTCCTGGCTGCTTTGGGATTTTTTTAAAATGTAGTTTTTTCTATTTTTTCCCCACCCCTGAACTGCATGGAGAGCCTGGCATGGGACTCTGGCTCCAAATGCGTCGTCTGTGTTGCTCTGGGCCTTTGAGCAAAACTTGCCTGTGTCCTTCAGGGTACTGAGGCTACCCCACAGCCTATAATTTGAATGAGCGATACAGGAAAAGAGCAGCTGGTTTGTTGTCACTGATAAGATTATTATAATGTTTTTATCAATGAAATTATCTTTCAAGAACAAATATTTTTGATTAATGCCAATTTTATATTTGTAACATTATACCTTATAGACACGATGATTAAGGATGTATGACTTCAAAACAATGACAGGTAGTAACTCAAGCTTTACAATGAGTTACTGGCATGCGATGAGGATTGTAGCAAAGGTAGTAATTGATTATCACACGATGTTTGCAAGATTTTGAGCTCAGAGCCATCACTTCCTGTCTCAAACAAGCACAGCAAGCCTCGGTTGATCTAACTCCTCCCTGTTTACCAAATGTTTTTCTCTTGGGTGTGATATAAGTACACAGTGTTTTGGGATTCTTCAGTATGAAAAGTATTTGATTATTATCAGAATAGTCCCTTGTGATTCAAAAAGGGTCTCTTAAGCAGTATTTGGATGTATTTTGATTACGGTTTTTAGAGCGGTATGTGCTATTTATCACTCCAAAAGCAATAGGAGGCAAGGCAGTACAGAGCCTTTTCTTCACGGTTTGTTTTTGTAGAAAGAGGAGCTGTATTCAGTTTGTGAATTGCCCTGTGCAACTGGACAATTGCATCACCTTACAGAATGCTGCTTCCATATTTGTTGAGCTTTCTAGAGCAGAGGTTGCTAAATACCGCTGCTGTGGGCTTGCTCTGTGTTGCGAAGCTAGTACCAGAACTCACTCTAGTATCAGGATGCGTTGGGTTCAGCCTGATAAATTGTGAGCACTGCTTACAAATCCATCACCCTTGGGCTGCTCTGAATACAGCTGGTGCGAGCTGGGTCCTTCCTTCACTCAGCTTTCATAGAAAATTACAGCTCAGCTTCGGCTGCGTGCGGAATAGCCTTGCCAAACACTTAGATCCTCAGTACGTATAACCTGTTGTGCCCAAAGTCTTGTAGCCAGACAGATTTCTTCGTTTTTTAAGACTAAACTTTACATCTTGCTTTTAATCACTTTTAAGGTGACCTAGCTGCATCTGTTCACAGAAAGTGAAATCAGGATTTTGTCGTACATGTAAATTACTGCTTAGTTTTGTATGTATCAGTCTGCACTGTGATATTATCAACATAAGTATTTTCTTGGATGTTGCTTTATTTTTACTGAGCAATTAAGAAAATCTAAGAGAATGCACAGAAATCAGGATGACCACGAGAACAGTAATTTGTACTGATTTTTGTACGTCAGAAGCTCCAGCAATAGTATTGTTAATGTTTCCATGTTTTTATAAGACACAAATGGTTTGTATTTTCTTCAAACAGAACTAAAAATGTCTTTTATTCGTAGATGTAAATAAAATACAACTCTTTATCTTCTGTTTTATTTAAAATAAACTGGGAATCTAAGTCACTCTGTGAACTTAGCTGTATTTTACTCTGCTAGAGTATAAACTGTAAGCAAAGTTCATAGTTTTAACTTTGATTCTCATAATGTATTGTGGTTTTGCCATGTTTCTCTTACAACTAGGGTACAGTTTGCCACCCAATACGTAGGAGTGAAAGTCTTTACTTTTAAAGGAGCTACCTGGTTCTGAAGAGGGAAAATTCAGTGGTACAATGTAGGCTGATACAAGGCGTGTTGAGATTACTTAGTTGTTATTTACCAATGAAAATCGCTACTTTTTTTTTTCTTTTTTCTTTTTTTCCCCCCACACAGAGACAGTGAAGAAGGCAGAGCTACGTTTTGGCGTCTTTGTTCGGTCTATTGTGCACATTGTTCCAGGGGCTAGCACCAAACTGGGGGGGGTGGGGGGTGTGTCTTTTAAGCTTTAAGTGAGACTTAAATTCTCTTTATGCTTTGGGCTGGCATTCTGCATGTGGATTAAATTTTAACTTTAAAGCTTACAGTTGAAACTATTGTGCGTAGCTTGTCCATGATTGCCAAATACTTTTTGCCATCTGTTAGATCACCTCCAGTTCCTCCAATAACAAAGCAAACAGACAGGCTTTCAGATGCATTTTGTATATGTCACATTTAAATTTTATCCATATTTTATGCAACTCTGCTCCAAATAAAAAGGTAACTCCCACAGTAGTTCCTGTTCTTCTTGAATTCACATTGCCCAGATATTTTGCTTACATTTTCAAACAAAAGTCCTCTCCAGCCAGAGTCAGCAAGGAGATATTTGTAATATAATAAATTCAGTAATAGCGGTTCATGATGGAAAGTTTCTTGACATCCTGAGTCAAGGCATTTCATATTCCTGTGGCAGCTACCTTATTTTAGCTGGAATATGATGTTCTGTTGGTTAACATTTTGTTCTAGTAATTCAGATTTCCATCTTAAATTATTGTAGGTAATGTACATTTACATATCGTGCTAATGGCTAGTTTGATAATTACTTAATTAAGCCATCAGACAACAATGCGTTCTGAATGAAGCAAATTATTTAGCTGATCTGTTCATGAGCAACTGGAGAAAAACAATATTTTAACTTTTTCTGTAATGAAATATTTCTACTATTGAGCATTGTAATTCAATTTGTAAGCCATGACCCCTCATAAACTGTTGTTATCACTCTGATTAATAAAGAGCCAATTTGCTGTTGCAGCTTCGTCACTTGGGAAATGATGAGGTTCACATCGTCTGGTCTGAACACACCAGGAACTACCGCAGAGGCATTATACCAACAGATTTTGGAGATGTTTTAATTGTTATTTATCCAATGAAGAATCACATGTTTTTCATAGAGATAATGAAGAAACCGGAGGTATGTTTTATCTGCTTTATTGGATCTATCATATGTGTTATACAAGTGACCAACAGTTTTGTTGCTTAAATAAAGCTCAGTGGTTTAGAGTTTGGGGTTTTTTTCCAGCAAATACGAAATATAGTCTGTCCATCTCAGTTTAAAAGTATGCTGAGCAATGAGCTTTTATTTTAAAACTAGAATTATTAATAGTGATTGAAATGGCTACTAATTCATTTTATATTCATGCTTAGTGCTTAAAGAAATACTTCATAATTCTCAGCCCATAGGAGTTATTGTACAAAGACCAATGTTTAAAATCATTGTGATTTTCCAATGTGAGGCAAGAAAAGCAAAATAATAAAGATTTAAGTTCCTCATTTGCTGTTAATTCACCCCATACGGCTTGGTTACTGTTGTACATATGGTACTGTGCCTAACCTCACATGTTTTTGAGACCGTCATCGTAATCTGACTCAATGGCATGATGTAGGCATTGGATATCTTTACATCAAACAAAGTATTTGAGGTTTAGTATTTTCTGTTTAAATAATTGTTATACAACCACATTTTAGACATTTTTTGGAAATAATGGATTTTTTTCTTTGCAAAATGTCAGGGATGTGTGTATGTACATCTGTGCATGTGTATAAAAAAAGCTACTTTAAGAAATGCTTGTCTGGTACATCATGGATGCAAAAATTTGTAGAAATTATAGTTTATGGAAGTAATCAGTGTGATAAATACCATTTCCCTTATATGAGGGACAATATTTGTCCAAGAGAATAACTGGCTGTGGAAAAATGCATACATCAGATGACATATATACCAGCTGTATACAATATTTTGAGTTGTGAATGACGGAGCTATTATATATTAACAACCAGTGGTTTGCCAGTAGACATTTTAAACTCGAAATTTTTTTATAAACTGGAATAGTGGGATTTTTCCTACTTGATTTTGAGCTCTGCAATTTACTTCTGGGGGATTTTAGCTTTTAATGTTCCATGAGGAAAATCAGAATTTAGAGTTATGAGCATGCTTGAAAATTCTATGAACCAATCGAGAAAAGCTATGTCATCTTACATATTAGTCAAAAATACCCAACGGGCAGAAAGAATAATAGCTAACTGGAAATTTAGTGTTATCCCTACATTTAAAGTACAAACCATTACAATGTAATAAAATTAATCCAGACATTTCCAGGGCAAGTGTGGCTGACCTTTTGTTCACCAGCTACTGACCCCAGGGTGAATGAAAGAGGCTTGCAGAGAGAAATGTCTGTTGTTTGGCTTCAGTCCCTGGTATTTAAATTGCATTCCCTAATCAAATGAAAAGGCTGTCCTCTCTATCAGGTTACAGAATCCATGGCAACATTTGGCCTTTTATATACATAATGTTAGCCTTTTTGTTTGCATCTAAGTAGAGACACCTGGAGCAATGTTAACATTAACCGATTTAGCATTAATAGCTTCATTATATAAGAATTTCTGATCAGATAGCTGTTACTTTTGTTATATTGCTTCAGCTTGTATTGTTTTCATTTTTTATCTCCCTGCTTGGCAACCGGGCAATGATTTGCAAATTTTTTTTGTCTTGATTAATTAAGCAATATAATTATCAGGAACCGTGATGCAGTCTTTGCTCGACAAAGCTTCTGAGAGAAGACAATAGTAAGTCTGTTAGTGTGAATGCATTCCACGCGTCACAGATGCATGAGGATATTCTGAACAATGAGACGAAAAGCTGCCTGCAAAAGAGGACAAAGAATGCCAGGCAGACTCTACACACTGCACATACCGCCAGGGACATACTGCGGGTTCCCTGGGACACAGATGCCTCGTTAGATTGCAGCTAGTCATCAGAGATTAATTCTCAGCCATTTGGTACAATAATTTACCCATTCCCCACTCTTTTAACTAGTGCTGCTTGCTATAGAGGGGAAGTCTTTGTGCTCAAAAGGTTTATTTAACCTTGCCTACTTTTACTGTGTGCAACAGAAATAATTATTTTTTTCTTGGAAATTGTAATGAAGCAGGTGTTTGCAATGGGCTGAATATTAATTTTTGTTTCACGGATAACTTGCATTGACATTTGGAGTGCTCAAGGAGGGGGATATTTTCCTTTACTCTTTTTTTTTCTTTTAATTGATTCCTGTCAAAGCATAATATATTTTTTGTAACCATTCAAAACACTGTTTTCCTCAAATGGGTATTTAATACCAACTCACAGAAAAGTACTGAGCAGGGAGCGTGTCCCTGTGCATTCAGTTAGTCCCCCCCTCGAACTCCTTGTTAAGGCAGAGCCCCCTGTGCAGATGGAGGCTGACGATATGCGAGTTCCATTGACTTTAATGACCCTCGGCGTGGCCGGTAGATCTGTTCAGGAATTAATAATTCCAAGCTTTGTGTCCATGCGGGCGTATGGTCTGGTTGTGTGCTCCTCGTATCGCAGCGGGCTCTGTGGACCCCGAGCCTGCCGGGGAGCAGTGAGGCCTGCTGGCTCTGCTGCTGCTGTAAGGCAGGGCAGCGACGCCTTTGCAGGTCTCCAGAGGGTTAGCCCCGCACATCGAAAAGCTATGAACCCGTTTGGGCAAATACTGCTCTTGGTTCTGGTTTCATGTGTTACGCTTGCTTTTCTTTGGTAATGTAGAATCAGTTGCTCTCATACAAAGCCACTTCCATCCTTTGCATTATTTTCTTTTTCCATCCGCCAGCGTACGCCAACTTTGGGTCATGAAAAATGTGTACTTTTTGACAAAACATGTGCCTAGGACACAGTTCTTGAAATAATCTGTTTGATTATTTGAAACATGCTTGAAAAAAGCATGTTTCCCAATTTCATGAAAGTCACTCTGAATAGCACCCACTGCACTCTTATCTTTACACTGTGGGGACAGAGTTCAGGGGTGCTAAGGAAAGCTCTCTGTTTTTAGGGTTCATCTTGAATTAGCCTACTTTTCTGTTTAAAAGGAGTTTGAGAGTAACGTATGATTTATTGGAGTTTGATTATTAAACTTTCAGAGAAAACAATTATTAAACTTTTTTTTTTTTTAATGTCAGACAGATTGGCCATATTTTTGATAAATTTGCTGGAGAGCGGCCACTGAAAGATTTTTTTTAAATGTGAGCATACTTATATATGTGTATGTATTTATATACACACATATATAAGGTGTATAAAATATCCACACCTTGTCTCTATTTTAAGTATATAAATTCTGTAATACTGTGTTAAGAAAATCTACTGCACTCCCTAGACTCCAGGTGGTTTTGAAACAGTGAAACAAAGTCCTGTAAGCAGAAATTGCGTGTCAAAAAGCCTGATAATTAATTTCCCTGGACAGTAGCATATGTAAGTGCTAATCTGACTTTTAATATCTGGTATTTGTATGTTGGTATAATTTTAATACTCGTATGTACTTAACCTCCTTATTTGTACTTACATCAAAAATGTAGTTTTACATTTTTTCTCCTTTTGTCAATACTTGTAAACAGAGTATGTGTTAAAAATTTCACTTAGAAATGTTATTGGTTAAAGAGGAAAAACTTGATGCTCTAGAACATTATCGCTTCGGTGGCATAGATTTTCTTCCTGTCACCTTTCTTCCCAACTGCTAGATAGTAATGCTAGCATAAAAAAAAGACAGGCAAACCCACTATGGAAACATTTTGCACTAATCTATTTTTTGGGGGACAGGTAATTATTTTAAGTAAAGGAATGACAAAATAACTGTGTGAAAAGACAGCTGTCATTTGCAGATGTTATATTAAACCCAAATTTATTCTGTAATTCATTGCCACTTCTAATTAGAGGAATTCCCTAGATGCAGGGGATTTATATTATTCCCTTTGTCCATTTATTGAATGACTGTCACAGTCACCCACAAGCAGTTGCAGAAGAATAATAGAGGGTATTTATTTATGTGATAAGCCTCTGCATGGATGGAAAAAAATCCATAGCTTAAATATTGATAATTGCTGCTAGCTTCTGTTTAGGGTTGGGTTTGGGGTTTTTGGTTTTGTTTTGTTTTTTTTTTTCATTTTGAGTTTGTGAAAGGGAAATGAGTTTGACTACTTGTAAATACTAAAATTTATTATATATTTAAGCATTAAAATTTTCTGGGTTTGACATGACAAAGTCCAGACATTTTTCACTTTTATAAAGTGTCTCTTTTGCCTAGTATAGCATTTGTCTGAAGAGCCATATGTCACCAAGTGACATTATGTGGTGGTTTCCTCTGGAGGTAACCCTGAAGGAACAGCGTTTTAACACCTTGACATGCTATGCTGGGATAGACCTGTTTGTGCCTGTCCTGGCTGTGCTTATGGGGGACTGCCTCTGAGAGGTGGTAGTTTTCCGCCATCTCCTCTGCTTTCCACAGACCTCATTATCTTGGATCAACTCAATTTTTTTTCTCCTTTCAGTGAAGTCCATGGAAGGAGTTTATAGAGGATTATCTGAAATAAATACTTATTTGCAAAAACTCCTGCCAATGTCAGATTCAGCCAGTGAATCAGGGTCTCCTGTTGGGATGCAAGACAGAAAACAGCTCTTAATATCTACTCAAAATGGAATATCGATTTCAAATTCATAGGCAAATTTTGTTCATATGCATAACAAGCCCATGTTTACCCAGCTGAATATTCTGTGAACTGTGCATATACATGTAAAGTATACTGATGGCAATTATGGAAGATTTAAAAACTTAAAATAAAAAATTGGGGGATTAATATCACACTGGAAGTTTCAGTGTGGAAAGCAATGTGGTCATACCGTTTTATGGCAGAGTAATGTACTGGTCTTCTATAGTGGGTCTGATGCTTTTTATTCCAAACGTCAGTAATATAATGCAAGATACAGTATGTTGTGCTAGCAAGGGTACCGCCCGACCAACCATGCTGACCTGGCTGGTAACGGCCCCACAGCTACAGCCCGTGGAGGTGGTTTGTTTTGGTGGTGTTCTGCTGTACTTGGAGGAGTCTCTTCGTGCCCGTGATCTAGAGAGGAGACCTAGAGCAAGCTAACACTTGTACTTGTACTGAATAACTTCACTGTCTAGAGCGAGGCAATATGAAACTTGCCTCCTCGTGCCTTTCTCGAGCAGCAGATACCTTACTGTGAAAAGCCCCTGGGAGTAGGGCGTGTTGTTTCTGTGATTTTGGAAGTTGCTCCCATGCTCTACACTAACATTTCAGCTTCCCTTGGCTTGGCTTTACATGTGTTGGTTTTATTTTGGGGTCCACAGGTGCCATTTTTCGGTCCTCTCTTTGATGGAGCAATCGTGACTGCAAAGCTGCTGCCAAGCCTCATATGTGCCACATGCATCAATGCCAGCAGAGCCGTCAAGTCGCTCATCCCGCTCTACCAGAGCTTGTATCCTTTTCTCCTGCTGGGGCAAGGCTTCCCTTGGTAGGGTTCTTACTTCTGAATGTTCCTCTACAGGGAGGTAAGCTTTAGTGAAAATCCTTCCCATTTGATTTTATTGGAAAAGGTCAAAGCTTTCTTCACGTCAAGCTCAATGTTTTCAGTCATTCGCACCCAGTTGCCATGCAGTGTTTCAAAAATAAGATCATAGCATCGCAAGAGTGTTCTCACCAGCAGCTTCAGACAGTCTCGCTGGTGGTGGACTTGGACTTAACACTGATGCTTTGAACTGTAAGTAATGATAATACTCGATTTTCTTTCACGCTAACAGAAGTTATCTACAGCGTATATTAGGCTAATACACAGAGCTCAGTTGTATTCTTATCTTATTCAAAGAAGTAGTCCAATTGACTTTACTTGGACTTACTACGTTAATAAGACAGATGGGATTTGGCCTCGGATACGGATGTTTCAGTTCCCGAATTCCGGTTTTATTCCAGCCATGTCTGTATTTGGGCATTGTCAGAACACATTTTCTAGCAGTTGCTGGAAGATAACTAGATGGTGTGCTTCTGTGTTACAGAAATTGTAGCATAGACTTTTATTCTTATGTGATGTACAGACTAACAGCGTTATTACTGGTTTTCACTTATTCTAGGACTTTCTCATAATGCCTAATGATGCTAGAAAGATTTTATAGCTTGTTTTGTTACTCATATCATTTATCTCAGGACCAACACTCACTGCACTTTGTTTTCCTTGGGGAGCTTTTGATTTGAGTATTTTTCTAACTATATGACTTTGAGAAAGAGTTTGTAAATGAAATGTTTTGATCTTTGAAAGAACATTAATGAGTTTGAGATGCACATTTTTAAAAGACAAAATATCCTCAAAATACTGTTGTTTTTTGGTTTTTTAAAGGCTAAATTTTAAAGGCTAAATTTTAACGCTTTGCAAAAGTTGTCAGAAATTAAAAGTAGCATTGTGGTTAAACAAATTTGTATTTCATTCACTTCGTTGTGTACTCGTTTTAAAACAAAGACAGTTGGTGGTTGTTGCGTAAGCAGCTGAATGCAATATATCAGCTGCAAACTGTGGCAGTACCTAGCAGACGATTCAAAACTTGCCAAGTTTTCCACTTTCGTTTGATGAGAGAAATCTAGCTAATTACTAAAATTCTTCTATGCAGAATTTAGCTTAATCCATCTGCTTCTATAGCCAATGTATAAAAATAAAATAGCAGTGTAGGAAAATTAACATGAGTAACAGCGGTTACAAGAATGAAGAGGTCCTGTCGCCTCTTACCGCTATCCCAGCACCTCACTCCCGGTCCGAGTCCGCTGATTCCCGATCCTGCTCATCTTTTGGCTTTCAACATTTTGTGAGCAAACAGCGCTCACGAGCCTGCTGTGCTCCTGCTTTCCGACAGCATCTCTCTCTCTGGGTCCCTCCTTGTCCCCAGGGAAACATGAGCAGCACAAATATGATAGCACATGCCACTTCTCAGCATATGTTTGAGGTCTAGCTGAAACAGCATCTGTCCCCAGATTCTTTTCTTCCTTTTTTGTGCCTGCTTTTGCACCAACGATATCTGTAGTGAATCAACTGCCACTTGTCTGTTTGATAAATGAAAGTGGATTGAGAAACTTCTGAAACTGGACAAAGATAATGTGGTGGGAAGATCCCATCAGGATGACGCTGGAGTGGGAGAGAAAGCTATCCACAACTCTTACTGTAGATAATGAAACACTTTTTTTCTTACAGCAAAGGTCAACAACAATTACTCCTTATAAGCACAAAGATATACTAAAATTTTTACTGAGCCAGAAATTGGAATGTAAATGCATAGATGTGTAAAGGTGCTGTTTGAACCTGTCCAATGCAGGAACACTGCTTTGTAGCTCCCAAAGGGTGCACGCGCAGTGAATGACTTTGCTCTGGTGTTCGCTTCGCTAACTGCTATGAGGAAAAGAGGGGGGAAAGCAGACCCAGCAATTTGAACAGTAAATGAAAGAGGTTAGGAACTTTGTCAGACTGCAGATGCAAATAACTCAAAGGTGAAATAACTCAAAAAAACTTCAATAGAGGGGAGAAATAAAAAGCAATAATCCTGGAAAAGTAACAGATGATGTTTGGCAGCATGTTAGACGTAACCTTGCAGTTCGGGTGAGCGCAGAAAAGCCTTAAGGCAGAGCTGAGGAGCGGTCTGCCACTTGTGTTTGTCACACGGGCCATGCTAAAAGTCGGCATCCGTATTAAGGGTTAGTAGATAAAAATTTTCTTGATTCAAGTGTGGTTAGAAATTGATTGAACGCTTCATCTGGTGTAAACGGTTCGATGGTGATAAGGCACGGAGTCCGTGGCGCTTGTGTGGCGCAGCGGCAGGGTGTGAAATACCTGCTGGGACCCTGCTCCAGCTGGAGCAGAGCCCTGATCCTCGCTCCTGCCTTGCAAGGTGCGAGGGGAGCGGGCTGGTCGTGGTGCCCGCGGGAAGCGGGGTCGCGTGCCGGGGAGCAGGGGCAGCATCTTGCCAGTAGTGACAGCTGAAGTCACTTGTTGGAAAGTCTGTAAACTCCGGTTACAGCTGCGCTTGTCAGGGGCTTTAAGGGAAGTGTAATCAGCCACAGAGATTAATTTGCATCTCAATTAGGAAAGAGTCAGGAGGAAGCATAGGGTCTGTTGCTGGAAGGCTGTGGAAGAAATCTCATCAGGCACAAAAGGCTCCCAAGTCTCGGTGCTGCGGCGAGTGGAGGACAATATCCGAGTCCGGTTTCCATGGGGACCAGGGCCGCAGAGCCGCGGGAGAATCTCGTTGTGCGCTGTAATCGCTTGGTCATGATGACACAAATTCCACTGTCGTACCCAAATACATTTTTCTGTTGGAAATCTCTTTGAAAATGAGGAAGGTAACTATGGCACACCACATCAGATTTTTTTAAATCTATTTTTTATGTTTGTGTAACTGTTTCTGTTTTAAGGAATTCATTAGGGTGAGAGAAATATTCATTAAAAAATAATTAACTGTATTTAAACTTTAGTTTAAAGCCATACTGGCTACAAGTTCTTTGTCTACATGAAATGGCATGTGATGGCATTACACAGGAGCAAAACCAGGGTAGTTAACGCATAGCTCCGTTGTCTTTTGAACCGTTAAAGCTCAGTTGGCTCTGTAGCTGCTGCAATGTTTACATGGTCATGGATGATTATACATTAGTATATGTTCAAAATAACCATTTTTTCAGGAGTGCATTCATTCTTGGTGCAATGAAGCATTGAGACTGAGCGGCTGCAGACGGTACTAATTGGTGCTCTCACCATCCTTAAGTAACTCTTGAGTGTGAGGTAATGTGTTTCGGCAGCCTCACCAGTCTGCTTTTTCAGGCAATAATTTTTATTTGCAATATGCCTGTGTATTTTATGGAAATCGGAAACAATAAGGTGGCTTAAATTGTATAAGAACAAGAAAGAATAATATTTAAACTTACTAAAATTGTTGTATGAAAATGTATGTATTTATGCAAGTTTTTGAGAGCATTAAAGCCACCTTTTTATGTGCTGGAGAAAGGAAGGAACAACTAATCTCACAGATGAATAATTATGTATCAAAACTAAAGTTCCTCTTAATTAAGTCCAGTTAAAGCAGAGGTTGCTAATCGTCAGTATTTAAGAGTAGCGCAAGTCTATAAGCAGGACGCCTTAGGAGATGACAGCAGGGATGAAAAACAGTGCATTCATAATTTGGTGCTTTGGTGCAGTGCTTTGGTAATTGTAATTGGGTTGAGCAGTTACCCCCTAAGCAAGGGGCTGTTCTGGTTCCAGTAATATTGAATATTTCAAAAAATAGTAGGGGTGATGATATAAAACTGCATCTTTGTGCTCTCTTCCAGCTTATATTAAATTAGTTGCATGCTGGAGAGGATTTTTGAACACTTGTACATTCTGGAGTCCCAGTCGCCCTAAGCTGCAGTAGTGCACATCTCTGGGAGCTGGTCTTACCTGTAAAGATAAATACTGGTGGGGGGAAACAGAGTTTGGGTTTAAGTCTTTATTATGGGTCTGATTTACAGCTGCTGTTGAAGCTAATGGTTTTTAAGCTCAGGTGCTAGTAAACCTCCAAATACGAAAATGTAACTAAGTCTGCAGGTGTCGGGCCCTTTGGTTGGTCCATAATTTAATGTTGGTCTCCAAGAAGACTTTGGGGATAGTGATGTCTGAGCAAAAAGCTCCCCTTAGAATGCATAGGGAAATGCAATTTTGACTACCCAGAATCCAGACTGTCTTTCAAAACGGAGTAATTTCCTTGCTCCTTAAATTAAAATGTTCTTGTTTAGAGATTTGTAAGTTGGTCTCAGGTTTTACTTATGAAATTTCATAGCCAGGATGCTTATTCTTTCCCATCTTACATGTTTTATAATAACAGTAGAGGTAAACATCCTGGATTCTTATATCTTTTACCATCGTCTTTTAAAAAAAGTGTAGCACAAAATTATCTCCACAATTAAGACAGCTGTTCTTTAAATTGCATTGGCTGAAAGATTGTACCAGACCTGGTTTGTTGTAGAAAAATGTATAAGTGTAAGGTGGAGCAATGCTTTTTGAGCCTTTTCGCCTGCTGCTTAACTGGAAAGAAAAGCTTCTCAGAGCTTGCAAAATGGCCACAGTGATGAAGAGGAAACTTTGGTGAATTGCTGTCATGATCTGTGAAGTTGGTGAAGTGGCTTCATGTACCTGAATGTAAATGCCTATATCTCTGTGTTTCCATTCTTCTACTGAAAAAAGCTGCTTTTAATTGAAAAATTATTTTGATGTTATTTGTAGTATCTTACCACTTCTTTTTTTCTCCACCATTGCAAATAACTATCGTACTTCCAGTCCTACCTGGTCTCACTAACTGAATTTGAAGAAAAGTAGGAGAGATTCTGACATGTCGGAAATGTTACCCTAGCTTCCACCAGCTTTTTGTAAGCAACCTGCTGGAGGGTGTAAAATGTCCCTATGTGCAAGCACCGATTGGCTTCTTTCCTGTGTTCTTCGTTGGTTTCTTGTAGTCTTTGAATTATTTTCTTAGTAATTTAAGCTTCCTGTATCTTCCTGTGAATGAGTAAATAGGGAGTTAGTTCCTGTTGGGGTTTATTGAGAATTCACATGTTTATTATAAAATTATCTTTTTAAGCAATCTCACTTTTAGGATAAATTGGTTTGGTCTTACGGAAAGAAAAGAGGTTTGTTCTTATTCTGCCTGTTGATTCCTGTGTATTTTTCATACTCTTCAATAGCATCTTGATGAGAGTACAGTGCTGCGTTACTCTACAGGGGAAGAAGAAATAACTGATGGTGTGGGCATGCAGACTCTGTCTGTCAGCCACTATTTTTGCCATTGAAACTGTCAATTTCAGGTAGCTGTGCAAGTGTTCTTGGAGACGTAATCCTAACAAATCTCTAATATAAGCTGTGCTGCTTCTGCCTTTTTCATCAATATAAATAGACTTGTATAAGGGCTGACCTAAATATTCTTAGTCTGCTAAGAAGAAAAAAATTACCACAGTGGCA
Source organism: Ciconia boyciana (assembly GCF_034638445.1). Lineage (NCBI taxonomy): Eukaryota > Metazoa > Chordata > Aves > Ciconiiformes > Ciconiidae > Ciconia > Ciconia boyciana. Next base: position 128,198,419 of record NC_132936.1, read on the forward strand.
GGTTATGGTATTGTTTCTGAAGTTGTTTGCATTATTTGTTGTTCACTCAAAGAGAAAACCTGAAGGTAAAAGAGTTCTAAATTCTTAAGTTTATCAGTGATGTTCATAGCACTTTGCTGCAACATAATACATCTGTGCATTAGATGCTGAAGGTGTCTGTGTTAGAACAAACACAAAAGAGCACGATGAGGAGGCATACGCTTTACATAATATCTGAGCACTGGATGTCACCATTTCCCTGCTTACGATTTGCAGTCCTGTTTGTGGGCCAGAAGAAAACACAGCCCTTACTTTGGAGAAGTAATTTGATACATGAATAACTCTTAAAGTTTTATCCACTGTAATGAATACGGTATGCCTGCTTAACTATACCAAACAAGTAGTTCATTAGAATAAAATCAAAAGACCATCTAAATACCTAACAAAAAAATATATCCATAACTTTAATTCATTATATTGCATCCAGATATTAACACATCTACTATATATTAGTATGTCGTGTCTGGAATCAAGAAGACTAAACAAAGAATGTCAACTTTGAAATCTGAATTAATTCCTGTTGCTGGTTTAAGCCAATTTCTGATCAACTTAATGTAGATTGACTGATCTGCTTACCTGCTTTATCAGAGACTAAAAAAGAAAGATATTTGCTATGATGGACTTAATTGTGTGAATGGCTGTCATATATTTTGTAGGTGTACGTAATGTCAGATGCCTGAAAACACATTTTGCGTACCTTTCAAAATGTGCTTTGTTGAGCTTGCATTTAGAACTCTGCTTTGGTTATAAAGGGGTGTTTGACTGTACTGTGAAAATCAAATAGAAAGCCTGTTACTCTCTTTAGAGAGGGGTTCACAATTTGTTCCCTTTATTTCATCCAAAGAAGTTATGCCCTCAAGCTATATAGATGCTGTTAGAAATTACTATGAAATTCTAAAGCATGTGTCACAGGAGCTGTGACAATTTATATGACATGGCATCTGACAGTTTTATGCCAAAGTGATCGGTTCTGGCTCGCAGGAGTGTCTGTCTGTAGTCAGTCCTCTGCTGCTTTGTCTGCGGAGAGCAGCAGGTTTAACTTGCCATCCTTCGCTTTTCTGGCGATTTCTGCTGTAACGAGCCCTCATGTGAGGGTTTGAGTTTCAGACAGAAGTATTTGGTCCCGTTGCAGCAGTCTCTGAGGGATGCTGATGAACGCGGCAGTGGCTGTACCGGGTGGTGTAAAGCAGCGCTGACCTTCATTCTGCAGCGCAGCTCCCCACTGGAGTGGATCGATGGCCGGGCTGTCTGTCTCTGCGGCTGCCTTCCCTCCTCGCAGCAAGAACCTTCTCCAGGCAGCGATCGATGCCTCTAATCTGCTCCAGCCTGTAATAAGTCATGCGAGGCAAAGCTTTTAGGTGGCATTACATGGGATTGTGGAGGCGGCTCTTCAGCTCTTATTCATAGTGCTCTTCATAGACTTGCAGAGAAATCTACTGCATCCCACTTGTGAATATATAAAGAGTATATAATGCTGCTGCGGATTTAAACTTCACGTGCTGCCGAATGATGTATGGACGTAATGGTTTTAAATTTCTATATTTTTGCGCATGCATCTGTACATACCTGTCCCTGTTCATAGTCCCTTGTTAGACACACGTCTTGTATACGCATTACTGTGAACTGCTGGTGAGTCTTACCATTTTACAGAAGGCAAGGGAGGCAGCAGTGAAGTTTGTGTGTTAACAATACAATTTATTTTTCTGCTATAACATGGGGCATCATTATTCTTCTCCACGGTTGGAAGCTGTAAAGATCACTGAGGGTTGTTGGGAAAGTCCCAAGCTAATTCTGTAGCAGTTTTAAACGGCACTAACTGCTGCCCCTCCTGATGATGATCTCTGTGCAGCAGCTGTACTCTTCAGTATAAGTAAATAAACCCCAGCAGTTTTAAAGGCTTTTATTTGCTAAGTGATTTAATGGGTGGTTCCAAAAATGAACCTGTGGTTAAGTGACATCATGAATGTAATGGTTTTTTAAATGAAAAGTGAATTCTCTGTGTGATATATGTCAGAAATAAGAAAAAAAACAAACCCCAAATGCAACTTTGGGTTTGTTAAATGTTGTATGTGTGCAGTAATTGAAAACAAGGTTCCTAAAATACACAGCCGTAACTCTTCAGCCCCTACCAAAGACTGGAAAGTCATGATCTTGCTGGAAATAGTAGAGTACATAAAGTATAAGCAGCAGATCAGGATTGGAAGTTGGGAATTTGAATCCAAACTCTCCTCTGCCATGGAGAAGCTGCTGCTTTGAATGAAACACTTGGTTTCTTCATTCCATTTCTTTGTCAGTAATATTTTATTTGTTCATGAATAATTTTGCAGGAAACTGGGGTTTTTATTTAAGTGCTGCTTTAAACTTGTGTCCTAGCGCTGAATCAAACTTGAGTTGTGCAAAAGGGTTAGTGTACCACTGCTGCTCTTAAGATTGCTGGGAGTAACATTTATCCAGTTTAAATCTGTAAAAGCACAGTATAGTTCTTCGTATATTCACAAGCAAAATGCAGTAGATTTCTCTGCCAGTCTGCGAAGAGCACCATGAGCAAGGGCTGAAGAGGGAAATGTACAGTTTGAGGTTTGTACCGACTGGCTGATAGCTAGTAGGTATTCCCGGGGTGCCTAGCAGGGCGCTTATCGCAGCCTGACATTGGCCGCATTTCTAGATTAACTGGCCACTCATCTCTTGCTCACCTGCAGTCTGCCAGCTTTGGTGGCATTGCTCGTGAAATACCTACAGTTTGGTCAAGCTGACGGCGATCAGAGTGTTTCTGCTGTTCTCCGTAAAAATAAAACAAGTTTATTAAAAGTGCAGTTTTGTTAGCATAATCATGCCTTACCCAGAGGGCTTCCAGGAGGTCTGTGATGGAACTCTGCCTTCAATTTAACTTGCAATAACAAACATTGAGTCAGTGTGGTATAGGTTTTTTGTTTATAACGAACTAGTAAACGTATCTTTCATAGGAAGGTGTGAGCTCAAGCTCCCACTCTCTCCAACTAAGATACACAGAGGTCCAAACACCTATCGCTTGGTGTTTTATGTTTTCTGTCGTATTAGACAAAGAAGCTCTAACTTGTGTTTAATGAGAGGCTCTCTTTAAAGTTTGGCAGAAGCAAAATTGATATATTCAGGTTACTACTAAGTACTTCATTCAATCTTACAGGGTTTTTTGGTGGTTTGGGTTTTTTTTTCCCCACTTATACACCAGGCAAATTAAAGGGATTTGTGTTCTTTGTATTTTCGGAGTAAGTTTTGATGACTTTGCTGTTCCACCCGTGTTAACTTTGAAGGGATTTGTGTAGCTAAAACCTCCACTGTATCTTTTGGAAACTTGCTCCTGAATGCTCACTTGCACTTTGGATTTCCTAGGGTTATTTTTGTTTGGCTTCTGTCACAAGCGGGTGGAAAAAAGAGAAAGTAGAGTTTGATATGAATGGACTTTAAATTTAATTCAGGCTGTGCAATCCTCGCACAGACAAAACGCGCATTGGCTTCGGCCTGAGTTTCGCCTGACTACGGGTTGTCGTCTTGGCCTGCTGGCTGCATTGCTGGCAAGAATAAAGATGACGTTTGTATTTGAGCACCCGGCTCCGAGACCTGGCTGCGGCGCTGGGGAGACCAGCAGGCGCAGGGGAGCAGCGGCAGCGTGGTGTCGAGGAGTGGGCTAAGATCTCCAAAATCTGGGCCGCGCAGGACCCGACAGCACTGGGGTCGATCCCCTCTGCGGCGGGCTTTGTGCACGCTCGCCGTCTCATTAGCATGCTGGCTCGCCGCCGCCGCTGCGGCGCGCTGGCTTTGCTAGCTCGGCTAGCTCTGCTAGCTCTGCTAGCTTACCAGCTGTTCCTGCTGCTCGCGACAATGTCCAGCGTGTTCGGATCACCGGGTTCCTGTGCTCGCCGCCGCGCGCAGACAGCCTTTCCGCTGGGGATGCCCACGTGGCCGCCCGTCAGCAGCGGCACCGCATAAAGTAGCAGGCCCTCGCATGGCATATGGTGTCTGGATTCATACAAGATGCAAAACTATTCTGCCGCTAATGCACAATGACTCATAGCATTGCTAATTTTTCTAACAAAAGCCCACTTCCACACCCACACTTTTAACCCCTCAGGCTAAAAAGCCTCTTCTTTAGTTTTAAAGCCTTGGAAATGTAAGGAGGTGGCTTCTGGATCAATATATGAAACCCTATATTTATTTAAAGCATATGCAAGTTCTAACACTTATTTTAAATTTCAGTAAAACACAGTTTTCAAATCACTCTTCTAACATACAGTGATTTTTTTTTTGTTCCAAAGTAGATTCATTGTCAAATGTTGGGAATTTTTAATTTTTTGGTAGTTGCGTATTACAAAAATAGTCAGAAGTCAGCATAGATGATAAAAAGTTATTTTCATTTAAGAGAGAATCAAGGCAATGTAGCTAGTAGATCTACAATGATCGTATATTACAGCATGAGTTACCAAGCCACTTATTGTAAGAAGCTTGTCGTATCTGGCTATCTTTCCTGTATACTAGCTCTTTGGGGAGAAAAATAATACGCTTTCCAACTAGAGGGAGCTGCTGGTATCGCTGATGCTGATTCTTAACCTTCCAGTCTAATTCCTTTGTGCAGAACGTACAGCGATCGTTTCTACGTTGTAATAAAATTACGTTAAATTACCGCGAGTAATTTAGATTAAAAGGATGCGTCTGAATTTTTACAGTGTAATCGTCAAACTAAACTGCAAAATTCGGAGAAAACTAAAGCACATCCTGGTTGCATGGCACACGGGTACTCTGCGTGAATGTGGAATTATATAGGTCATGAAAAGACTCGTTAGAAGAGAGAGTGAAAAGCTGAGGCTCGCTTACTGTTGTTACGAGACAAAAAGCATAAGGGAAGTATGAGCAGTAGGGAACGGAGCAGGCGGCGCAGCAGGAAGCTCCCCGCTCCCTCCACCGCAACAAAGGAACAAAGGGACCTGCGGTGAAAGATGAAGGTGGCCGAGCTCGGCGGTTCGGGCTCCCCGTGAGCAACTTGTTACAGGGAACCCCTGCGGACGGTGCTTCATCAAGGTTAATGCTCCTGTGGGGAATGTTTTTAAGGAGAAGTCCTGGCTTCGGAAAGTCTTTACTAGGGGATAGTTTGAGAGCTTTTGTGGGGCTGGTGACTCCACACCGGCCTGCTGTGGGATTCCCAATGGGTTCGGCGCAATGCACCATGTCCTCACCACAGCCAAAGCCCGGGTGCCGACCTTGGGAACTGCGGTTTTGATCCAGCAAGGCAGCTCCCGCATCCCTGAAACCATGCGTTCGTGTCTCCGTGGGTGGTGAGAAGGCACAAGGGATGCAGAAGACCAGCTAGACGGGCACATGGGCATTTTCATGTGCTCGTCCCCAACGATCTGGGCACTTGCGTTAATACCAATGTGTAATCGCCAATATAGGTTTATACCAGTTGTCAAAGTTCTCTTCTTTTTCTCTTTTAAAGAAAACCTGACTTCAGTATGTGTTTTTCACGAACCATACGTGCTGCAATCACTTCATTTGAAAGTTAAGAAATCATTTTCTAAACAGGAAAAATGTTCTTAGGTTTAGCTTTGAATTGTCTGAATTGCTTTGTTTCTCTCTCAGTAAAAATGAGCTTCTGAATTCAGTGTTGACCATGCTTTGAGGAAGTGAGACTGGGTCACCTCCTGACATCCCTCCAACCTGACTGACTCTGTGCACCTGCTGCTACGAGGATGAGGTGCATGATTTTTGTGCCTATTATATAAAAGCTACTTTAATGGGTAGCACCATAATCTTGTATCATTCTTTAAAGAGGAAAGGCTTTCCCTCTGCATGCGCTTGAAAAACTTTTAAAGCCATCCTGTTACTGGGGATTTTTTTTATTAGGTTGGGGACATAAACGTGGAGACAGCAAGAGAGGAATAGGAGAAATCTGCTTTTTCATAGTGGGTTTAGTGGCTGGCGTATTTAATTTTTATTTTTTTCTTTCCTCAGTATCATACTTTTGTGTGTATTTCACAGTAAGATTAACTGTCAGGGTTCTAGTGTATAAACAGGAGCAGATGGCTTTTAATGATTTCTTAAATCTAATGCTAAGTAACAATCTAGTTCATGTACAGCATTTTTTGTTTAAAAAACAAAATCTCAGTTCACTTGCTGTTTTTAATACTTTCTCTGAATTGGCCTGGGCCAGGTTTTTTTGAGAACCTGTAACTGTAACTTCTGCTGAACAGCTAGATTTATGGTACCTATTTAGGATTATCCACCTCATTGATTTTCACCAATGTAACAATGTGGATGATCTTACAAAACCTTGCTAGTCTACAGTTTGTTGGCTTCCTTAAATAAAATAGGCATTCTCCTGCCCACCTTTCAGCTGGGCAAAGTAGTGTTGTTCAAGTAGCAGTTGCTTCACTTAGAAATCTTAGTGTTATCACTGTAACAAACAAACTTGGGGTTAGCACAGTTTTTAATTACTGCAAAGTCTTGATACCAAAAATGCAGCGTCGTGAAAGTGAAGTCATTAAAATTTAGAAAATAACGTCAAGCTAGCATGCATTTTTCTTTTCTCTTGTTCCTGAAAGATCTTGCCTTAACTTGGGTCATACCTGTGACTCTAATTAACTTCCTGGTATTGAAAGTTGACTTCTGGAGTTTTTAAGGGCTGTGTCTGCCAGACTAACACCATTAAGGCGATAGAAGTGTAGCAGTACAGGGAAGATGATAAAAGTATAGAGCCGTTACTTTGGGGAACGAGCACTGAAGCTGAAGTTCAGAGACTTCACATATCATAAGTGAATTCCTCCCCTTACTATTTATTTCTGTCTCCATGTTACCACCTTCTTCTCCCTGCTGCCAGCATCTATTACAGCTGGGAAATTCAAGGCTCTGACAACACCATTTCCCACAGGCGGCTCCAATGGCAAGAAATGGAAGTGGCTGGGATTATTTTTCTGTCCTTAATTTTTAAATAAAGCGCCGCGTTATTTAAAGGTTTGGAGTTGTAGGAATAGCAGTTACACCCACACATACCAGTCTGAATAACCTCAACTACACAGTTTTCCACATAGCCGCATCTTCTAATTGTGCTGGTTTTAAACAGCCTCTGTACCTGATGTTTGACATCTCCATTTCACTGGGAAGATAAAAAGAAACATGGTGTCTTTATTTTCAACAACGCATTTAACGGGTGACAAAGGGTTCCCGTTCTCTTCATTTCCGTAACTGGTTATTTTTCAGATCATTGCCTTGTTTGCTTTGCTGTTGCTAACCCTTTAGGTACTGTGGCGCCCTGCACTCTCCTATGGCTAATCAATCCTCCAGGATGGCAGAGAGGGACGGTGCAACCCTTACAGTTAAATCACTGAGTGTTTTTATGGGCTTGGCAGTAGAGAGGAATCGTTCCAATCCACAAGAACTGTTCTAATTCAGAAACGTTTTCTTTATAGGCTTTTGCAGAGCCTGTTGGTTTTTGTGCTCCCATGTTTTATGACTTGTTGCCATGATAATTCAGCTCATCTTACAGGTTTCTCTAATTGTGATTGATGTGTAATCATTCATTTTATTGAACCTCATTAAGGTCTGTGAACCTCTGTACCAACTTACAGTAATTAGAGCCCAGATAGCCATTCCATCTGTTCACAAGCACTGTTTAATTAATGAACTTTTAACGTGTTCTTTGCCTTGTAAAAGCCCTCGGTATTCTCAAGTTGTTGAATAGGATTTGCATGCCAGCATTTCCGTTTTTTTTAAATACCACAGCAACGTGCATTTTGGAATCCCAAAAGTCAACACACAAAGTACTGGGATCTCGGAAAGCAAAGTGGAGAGATTTTACTTTTAGTTTCAATTTTTTCATGTCAATTACAATACCTGTAAAACTGGTGTTTACAAAGAAGAGGCTCACATGGACTTCAGTGTTCTTTTTAATGCCCCAAACAACAATTTTTAATCTTCCCTTGTATCACTGAAGAAGATACATAGAGACCAGTAAACAAAATGTTTCATTTTTCTTTTTAGCACTTACTGGAAGAACATTAGAAATACAGCGCATGCAGACACCCCTTTTCCTCCCCTTGTATTTCATCTTTTTGTTACATTTAGAGCTTCAGGACTGAGGCAGCTTTGTTGTTTTGGGTTTTTTTGTAGTATTCAGTATAATGAGATTTTAGGATGGAGTGGAATCCACAAGTGCTGCTGGAGTTATCATAGAGACTATTGTAATAATGGTCCAGAATTGCAAGGAAACAGTAGGACGGAAGTTCCTCAAGACTTTGAGTGTTTCTGCTGCTTTACCTCTGTGCGTTTTGACTGTGCAGTAACATGCTGAGTCAATGATTTATGCAGAATGGATAAAGAGTTGCATTTTTTAAAAATGAAAGTAAACTTCTGCTCCCTGATCAGACGGCAGAGGCAATATTTCAAGAGTGTCAGGGTTTTTAAGAAAAACAACCTTGGAAGACTTCCGTATATTAAGACTGTATAGTCAAATAGTAGTGCTGAATGTGAATGTCAAATAACTCTCGTAACTCTCTCTCTGCTCTCATAGAGAGATTAGTAAAGGAGAAAAAGGACAGTCTTTCCTAGGGCATTTTTGCATTCATGATCTGTTGCTAGTTTTTATATATGGCACAGCTTTACCTAATTTGGATTGATCTGTGTTTACCTTAAATATTCAGGACAAGAATTAAGTCATACTACTCAACTCCTTCAAAATCCTTTTCAGTATCCAAAGGCAGACCATCTGTCTGGTCCACTCATTCTTTCCTCCCGCAGTGGGCGTTTTCGCCAGTGCTTTGAGTAAGGCTGTATTCTGGAGAAGCAAAATATGAAGTGAAATAAAAGTCTTGGGTATGGGGCTGAACCCACCGTGTTTAGAAAAGTGAAACATATTGCCTGCCTTCTAAATTTCAGACGTTATTTGCGAAATGGGTATAGAGCACCCCTGGTTTTTGTCGTACCTTCAGTGTGCTGTTCTCTGGCGTCGTGGGTGTTTAAGGTAAGGCACAGGCAAACTTTTCCATGTCGTGGCAGTTCTCGGCCGTGTTAATCTTTTGTCATGGATTTTCCTCATGCCACTGTCCTCTTTTGGACCAATTCTAACATGAATGTCGAGTGTTTTAATTTCCCTAAAAGAGACATTTCCAAACCGGTTATTTTTAACTCCTTTTCCAATATATCCATATGCTAACTCATCCTCTCACCGCTGGCCCCACGCTTTAACAGTCCATTTAGGCAGATCTAAATGTGGTCCGCTGCTCCTTTTTGTAACTGAAGTCGTTTAACTTTCAGGTTGCTGAAACAGCTGCAAGAAAAATGTGGTTTTCTCAAGCTTTTTGGGAAGTGTGCGTGTTTTGTTTGGGAATGTACCAGTTTGTGCGAAGTATCAGGTGTGTGAGGCTCAGTTTTGGTGAGGCTCTGCTTTCTCCATTGGTGATGTTCTGCAAGTCAGACTGTGATCTTATTTAAGTTCTTCCGAGATGTCATTCCACTGCCTGTGATTGAGTTATAACCAACTGAATTAGGCTTTTTTTAGGAACAAATTCATTCAGCGTGTGCATTTAATAAGGCTTATTTATAAAATCGTGCCATTCCTTCACAAGCTGATAGTTATGAGGATGCAGTTCTGTTTACATGAAGAAAACTCTGGGGTGTCATTTCTGTGCAGTCCCTTTCCTGCTCTCCACAAGCATTTGGACTCAACAGTTTAACACGTTGTTGGCAGAAGAAAAACGTACAGTCAATCTTGGTGAAACTTTAGCAGCAAACAGAGCATCCTGATGAAGGAATGAGAGGAGAAACATCTTTCCCTTCACTCGTTTTCCCTTTCCCTCTCGTTCCTCCGCAGGCAGGTGCAGGTCCATCTGGATGTGTGGCCGTTGAGTAACTATCTTGCAGCAATTCTCCAAAGTTGCTGTACCATCTTCTAGGTGCGTATCTGCTGAAGAAACGCACTTAAAGAGTTCTGATTGCCTTTTATCTGCTTCTTTAAAGGAACAGAATAAAAGTAAGTTTTGCCTAAGTGGAAGAGGAGTAATCAAAGTTGTTTCGTCTGTGGTGTTACGCTGCAAGAAGTAATGGAGATGGAGAGGGTATAGAGAGCTGTATCGCCGAGGCGTTCTTGCAGCGTTTGGTAGTACTGTTTGCGTGTCCTCTCGTTTTCTGGAAGTGGTTCTCTATAAGCTTTGCTGAGCAGAGAGCTGTCTAGGTAAAACAGAGTAGCTCCTATGTGTTTGCTTCTCCAGGCTGATGGACACAGCTCTTCTGCAATGTGAGAAGATCTACCTGCAGAAATCTCTGCGCTTACTACAGTAGAATGAGCACGATTAGTGTAACGTGTTGTATACATATTTTAGCAATATTTTCTTTTAAACCTGTAAACACAGGTCCTGTTCCACCCTTAGTTAGCTAAATAGAAGTGCTAATTAAGTGAATTACACATAAGGCTGTTCTATGATGGGTTACTGATTTTAAATAATAGACATTTACATGAAGATTTTAATATTGCCTGTATTTTGTTTACTACAAATTTCTTAAACTGTTTTTTTAAGTTAAGATTAAATTATTTATAACCATTTTTCTGTATGTTGCCTGTAAAATGTGTTTTACGTTATTTGGGTTTATTAAGAGAGATAAGAAGGATGTTGTTCTGTCAGTTGTTAGATATTATTGCATGTTAATCCATATTTTAAAAGTTCAAAGACTATGCTAGCACGCCTTTCTCTGTTCTTTTTGCTGTTGGTAAAGATGTCCTCGTATCAAGCATTCACATTTGTGTGAAAAACAGAATTCAGTTCAATCCATGCATAGATTGTCAGAAAGATTAAAGTGTGCATCATGCAATTTTTCTTCTTTCAGAAAGGGGCCTTTGATGTGCTAATGTTCACTTTCTCTCTTTTCATTCAGAAGTGCTGGTCATTGTTTTGAGCTGCAGAACAGTATCTGCTTCATATAGGCAGATTCTAATACCCTGGTAGCCCAGCCTTGCTCAAGGTAGTGTAATATAAATATGCAATAATATTAATGGCATTATACACTGGGATCAGATAACAGTGTGCCTGCACAGATAAATACCACGGCAAAGCCAAGGCATTTATTGAAAATAGATGTTGCAAAAAGCCAAATATTTAATTTCAAATAACCCACTTATGTGTGTCAGTGTTACTGCTGTTATACCAAGTCATATAATTTGGTTTTAAAATAGAAAGAAAGCTTGCTGCTGCAATAAGCACTGTAGTCTGTTAAAATTGCTCTTGAAGACAAGGCTGTAATGTATTTCCAAAGTTAATTAGCAAGTGAAATTATTTGGATGGCCTCATCTTGTGCTGCAGTGGATATTTTCCAGCAAATGGATGAAATTTTGCAGGCTGCTCACAGGACCAACTCGCAGCTCACGTAGCAGGGGACTGATGTAGGTCATGACACAGTCGTAGTAACAAATTTGCATGGAGAAGGGCTGTTTACAGCTAGTCTTACTTTTGCCAAAGACACCGATTCTCCTTTTGTTACTGACTGTGAAGAAATAGTTCACTGAATTCCTCCTGAAGATAAATATGGAAAGTGTTAGCGTGTAACTGCACAGGAGTTATTTCAGTATTGATTATGTTCTGTAGAAGACAGAATAGTTGACAATTGAGTGATAAAAACCTTTTTTTAAAATTGGGTGAAATTTGGCGGTCGAGTTTTGAGAGAGTAAGTTAAATAACTGTAAACTAGCTTCAGGTGATGGATACTGTAGGAAAGTGTCATTCTAGTATGCTGAACAACTTTCTGCTCAAAATTCAGAAAATTTGCCTATTGTGTTTCTCAAGCAGGAGAAAACTATAGCTTTCAAAAAGCTGTACTTATAAAGAGTAAGTTGCAAATTAAACAGTAAAGGAGGACATGTTCAAAACTGTTTCTCATACAGTTTCTTATTTTAATTAAAAATTAAATTTTAATTAAAAGGTGTTAGTTCAGAAGGCTTATAGCTGGACAGGTATTTCATTGATAAGACTTAATAAAAACTGGAAGAAAACTTGAATAGAGAAAAATCTTACATAAGCCTGCACTTGAAGTATTTTCTAGTGAAGTACAACAGCAGCAGCATGCAGCTTTACTGCTGTGTAGCTTCTTCCCTAGGTCACTGTCCCTATACATTCTCCTTCTCTGTTTGCTTCCACCAACTTCGATGCTTCATTAAAAATTCATTGTCTGCTCTCCCCCTTTCTCCTTGGGATCCCCATGATCTCCTTTTATATCTGAAATGACTCAGCAGTTAAGGACTTCAAAGAACTTGAGAAATTTAGCTTAAAGGGCACTGTCTTCAAGAAATAGCCTTAACACTGAGAAAATTATGCGTTCAGTGGAAGCCAAGAAGAAGAAAACTTCCCGGGTTTTTGCTCAGTCTGTTTCTGTGATGAGGGCTGTGCAACCTGGACACCTTTCATGTCCTGAAGCCGGTTGAACGGCCTGACTCCCAGGCATCCCGCAGAGGCTCATGCGCCAGGTATTTAGCTCCTCGGCACGCACGTTTTGTTAGGATCCTTCTTCCAATCTATAAAGCTGGAGATGGTGCTTCAAGGCACGTGCCGGGGAAGGGTCAGCCCACTAGGTCATTTGTGGTCATCTTCAACACCGTACACAAAGGAGTGTTTCTGTGCTGTCTGGAGAAGGAGATGTGTCAAAAAGATCTGGCAGGAAGCAGATGGAAAGGGCTGTACAGAGCAGAACAGCTCTGCTCTTTCACTGGGGGCTCTTACGCGGTTTTTTTGATAGCCTTGGCGAAAGGGACCAGAGCTGCACAGTTGTCATCCACCTCTCCTGCCTGGTGTTGGCTCACAGGGAGCGTGGGCAGAAGTTACTTCTGACTCTCATGTAGGTTTTCCACTCTGCATCATAGCTTTCTGTATGGCAGCACCAGCTCACTCATGTGCCTTCTCAAATCAGATTAATTTTCCGTTTTAACAAAGTGCTGCCATTCTGTGCATTGGCCATAATCTCGTCACGGTGGAAGTGCGTACTCCATAACCCAGACACCTTGGTGATGGGCAGGAGCGTAAAGCCAATGCCCCGTTGCTTGTGCAGCAGGATTGCTCACTGATGCCTTCCCCGGTGTATTTGTGTGACCCCAATCTTCTGAGCACCTGGGGGGTCTTCACCATGGGGACGGGGCATTCCACCTCTTTCCCTGTGACGTGCAGCTTCCACGGCCCAACTCCAGCCTGCCTCTAGTGCTGCAGTACGCTTTAATAGCTTTTGACGTGAAAATACAGACTAAATGCCCTGATCTGGAAAGGACTGCAGTGGCGCTTCGCCTGTTCTTTCTGGCCACCTTGCTGGTTTTTCAAAGCCCTTCACATTGTTTCTATAATCTAATTTCTTCTACACGCAGAAGTAGTTTTTCTTTTGTATTGTCTTGGAGCAGCTTTCAGCACTTCTGTTGCTGCTCCTCTGTGCATTACATTACCTGTATACAATAGACTGTTTTCTGACTGCGTCTTATTCTCACATTTTTTTAAAGTTAGTCTAAAACTGACTAGTCCTAGGCATTAAAAGAGTGACTGTCAACTAGGGCTGCGTAGCCAGCCACACAGCTCTTCGGCATCCTCCCTAGTACCCTCTCTCCATTTTCACCATAATTTCTCTTGTGCTTGAATTTTGAACTTGGTTGTTTAAATAGTATGTCATACAGCTCAAGTCATTAACTCACCTCTTGCCCCATAATTAAATGTGATGATAAGACTCTGTGGCCAACTTCAGTTACTTAAAACCTATGGGGAAGTTTTTTTAGAAACAGTAGAACACTTAGAAGAAGTTAGCAGCAGTGAAACTATTGCATTAACTTGCCTTTTTGTGAAGGAGTCGCTTATGTTTTCGGTTTTGCTTCTTCCCCTCCCCACTCACCCCCCACCCCCACTTTATAAGTTTAAAAAAAAAAAAAAAGGCAGATTTCATAAACATGCACCAGAATTTTAATTTACTCCTTTGGGGAAATGGAGAGACATCACAGCGTGCACTCTGGCTGAGCTATGCAATGAAAGGGGAATCCATTCCCCCTACTGAGAGGTCACTTCCAGGGAAAAAAATGTTATTTTAAATGCTGACTTAATCATCTGCTTTTGGGGATCAAATTTTCCTGAAACGGCTGTGTGCCCATGACAATGCTGCGTGAGCAGACAGCGGTGGGTACGTACTGCTGTACCTGTTGCAGGCTGTGTGCTTGAAAGAGTATTTTAATTTAATGGATTTTAAGCCACATTATTCAAAGATCAACAAAAGGCATACTGTGTTATATGAATAAAAGATTTCCTCTGGATACTTGTTAACCCTACAATGCCTAGCTAATGTAATTGAAGTGCAACCACCTGGCAGGGAGATTTCACAGTCAGCTGCCAAGGAGGGCCGGGCCCGGGGTACCAGGTGTTGTGCTGTGCCTGCCTGATTGTCGCAGAGGAGTGAACAGCATGAGCGTGCCGGGCGGCTGGGGCGAGGAGCGGGGACGGCTGCCGGGCAGGGACCCCGCTCCCGGGGCTCCCCGGTGGGCTCAGGTAGAGCGGGAGTTATGGGGGCTCGTACGGAAGGAAAAGGGGGCAGTGTGAAAGTACTGGCTTGAAATTAAGCCCCCGCAAAGCTCTCGTGGCCTCACGGTTCACAAAATCAGACCTCAGGAGATGTTTTTCTATGTGTTGTGTCTAGACTCAGAGCCCCGTGCCCAGGAGATTCCTTGCTCAGTCCCCAGGTCTGCTCTGCTTTGGAATACCTACAACAGTTGTGAATATGTCAGATGATAATTTTAAACCTTCCCCTCTCTTTATTTTATTATTTTTTTAATTTAAAGGTGGGACATCCCCACAGATTTCTTGGTGGTCTTTTTCTAATTTGTTCTTCGTTCCTATCCTGTGATGTAGAGCAGTTTCCCAGCCTGTATCACTGCAGCAACAAGTACATTTAGTGTTGGGCATCTTGCAAATGGTGTCACTCGTAATGGATGTGATAATAAGCCCCCTGGTTACCTATCCCTGATTGTAATGAATGTAAATTATCAAGTATAATAGACCTGAAACGGAGGCATTTAGTGTTAGTCCCAGAAATAATGAAAAGATCTGCAATAAACTAGAAGGGGCGAAATTATTTTGTGTAATTGTATTTTGTTCTGGTTGTAGCTGCCTGATCCTTACACTCTTATCAGACTGACAGTGATGGTTTATTAACCTTTAGTAGGTGAAAAAATATGATTATAAATTCATCTGAAAAGATTTTCCCGTAACCAAAGAGTGAGAATTTGAAGCAGAGATTGCTAGTCCATCGGTTATATCCAAGGCGCAAAGGTGACCTTTGTACATGTGCGACGGGAGGCGAAATCCCATACTGGTAAATTCTAGGAATCCCGTATGTCTGTGTGCTGCTCATCAGCAACTCAGCGCGGCCGGTCTCAGGCGCACACAAAGCCCTTTGGCCATGGGACGGTATGTGCTCTTAGAAATCAGTGCTGTTGCACTTGTTCCGGGGGGGGGGGGAGGATCACACGTGATTAAAGGTATTTCAATTTTTTTTTTTCTAGACTATGTGTTAAGATCCTTTATGGTATATCCTCTTTCAAAAATAAATAATAAATATTCATAAACACTTATAACTGCTTCACAGTTTGTAAAATCTTGTATTTTCAGAGAAATTAAGCTTTCCAAGGATTTACATTTGGAAAACATTTAATTTTGAAGAGCTGGAAACATCACTATTGAATATCAAGAAATCAAATATATTTATGCAAGTGATACACTGAATATTCTTATAAGCAATGGAGTAGTTTGTTCATTACCTCTCATCAGGCTTACAGTACTTCTATGCCTTAAATGAAGGAGTAAGATCCTCCCATCAACAAGATGTGTGTGTGATGCAGGTCGGTTTAGCAGACGGCTTGCTACTCTCACTGCGGGCAAAAAGATTGATTCAAAACTAACTGAATTACAATTTTTGTTTCGATTTATTTAAAATCAAGAAAGGCATTTCCTTTTGTTCACATCCATGTAGATAACAATGGTTTCCTGACTTGTCCTTGGCGTATATGCACCATTTAAATAACACTTGTAGCATCTTGCTCAGAAACTTGAAACGCAGAGTTTTACCAGCAAATTTGTAGATTAATATAATTTCAGCTGATTCATGAGTCTGCAATCGCCAGCCCATCCTTCCTGCCCCTGAAAGTTATATATGCAAATACACAATTAAGTGTGGACTCTTCCCTGTTTAACACAGATTTCCTAGGTAATTTTATCATCATCTCATCTCACCGTTCTGCAGGGCTGCACATTTAGCTATCCGGTAAATTAGTAAGCAGCTTAGAGCGTTGTGGCAAGAGTGTGTTATACATTAATCACGCCCAGGCGTGCGTTGCTTTCGCGGCAAGGAGCATTGTGGTTTCACAGAACCGCAGTCAGTAGCATAGGTGTTTCCCAGATAAGGCAATTTCGATGCTGCTTTAGAGAAAAGGCCAGCCAGTTTACGGGGAAAGGTTCTGTGCTTTTGGAAGGTGCTTTGGATCAAGATTGCTTGAAGACATCCTCTTGTTTTGCATGGTCTGGCAGGGGTCTGCGGGGTGCGGTTTGGGTGGGGTGGCGTGGCACAGGTGCTGTCCTCAGCACCCCCCGCCTGTGGGGACCCCCTCTGCCGCCCGGCTGCCGCAAGGGTTGGTGTGCTCTACCTCGAGTGATGCGTTGGCATGTAGCTAGGTGAACCAGATTCCTCTCTTCGGTTACGTCAACTATTTTGCAAGTGTTTTCCTGCCTTTGCACTGCTTGTCGTCTTTAAGCTGTCAGTAATTATCCCTTTTTCAACTTCCAAAGCGTCCAGATTTCTGAAGTGAATGTGCAGAGAAGTATTTTGATAATTTCTGCTTGCTTCTCCTTATCATTTAAATGTAATGTTGGGGCAAAAGTTGACTTCTGATTTACTGTAGCAAAATTATCTTGCAAGTTACTTAATTGTCTTGTAAGTTGATGAACAGTTCTCAATAATTTTGAATTATGAATCTCTCATTATGTCCCTCTTCCCCTGTCCCTGTTTAATTTTCAAAGCTGAGAATGACTTAGGTTATTGCTGGTACATTCAGTTTTTGAATGGTTTTGAGTATGCCATTATCCTGGGAGATTCTTAACTGTATATTCACTTTGATACTGCTGTGATGGAGCTTGAAAATACGGACTCTGAGGAAATGCAGTGACCCGTACCCTTTCTCAAGGTGCCCTATATAACGGAGTGGGCTGAGGAGTAGAGCTGATGTGGCATTTAGATTTTTTAAGAGGCGGTGTACCAGTTTGGTGACATTTCTGACTTTAGGTATATGCTTGCGTTTGGAGAATGTGATGGCAATAAGTGTAGTAATGTTAAAATATACTGAGAAGGGTATACATGCACACGTGTTTAATGTTAAACACATGTGCCTGTAAGTCTATACATATATATTTGTGTGTTTGTGTATTTTCATATGTGCAATGACTGAAGTATAACAACACATTTTCGAAAACTTTTGTAAGCCTCTTTGTTATGGTCTTATAGGCTATCTTTTTTTTTATTATAAAACTTTAAGATATGAGTGACTACTGATAGCATTTTTTCATCAATTGATATCATTAATAAAATAAACTCCCGGACCTTGCAGGCAAGTCTAAAAATATGAGTAAAAGAGAGGAAGATCTGGTCTAGCTAGCTGAGTATCCCCCCACTAGCAGCTCCTTTGCATTTATGGGGAGAGAATCGCAGCCCGGACTGTGCTCGGTGCAGGCTGCGCTCACTGCAGAGCATCCCCGCGAGGAGGTCCCCTGCCTGCCCGGGCTCCACCACCTTGGGATCTGGAGGGTCGCAGGATCCCTCTGAGCTCCACCTGGAATTTCATCACAGGGAGGCAGTGCGGATCCTGGCCGAGTGGCTAGCTGTGCTCCCAACAGGGGTTCTTGCTTAATAAGCAGGCAGCTGCATTCTGTATCAGCGTTATTTTTGAGTGCCCTGAGGGTAAAGGTACACGTATAGGACATTACAGCAATCTAATCATGAGGTACAGAGGCATAACTCACTGAAACAAGGTCCACAGGAAAGAGAAAAGATTCTCTCCCTCCCTCCTATGTAGACTCGAAAAGTAATTGCTGCGGCTGCGTAAACCTCCGGGAACAGCCCAGCATTTAACAAGAAGGTGCTAGGCTTTCACTTACTTAACCATGCTGCCGCCTTTATTTTCTGGTTACGGCTCCAAGTAAACATTCCACTATCTGCTGCGTGTGTTTTAGGACCAAATCATATTATCTGACTTGTCCAGAGGAAGTTGCAGCCGTATAGGAGAGCCATGTGATAAACAGCTCTTCTAATTCCTGCCTGCCTGCCTCACTTATCTCCATCAAGACTATTAATATTTCCAGCATGTAAGCAGTTTCCAACAGCTGTCAAATGCAAACAATAAGCTACCAGAAAAACTGTTTCTGCTTCTCCCCCGAACTTCATTCCCCAGTTAATACATGTATATGGCCCAAAGCTAAAGATGCTGAGGTCCAAGACTAACCAAAGGTTTGGATATTCTGCAGTCTGCTACTGCTACCAAAAATGGATGCTTTATCCTATGAGAGAGAGAGAATTTCTAGCTTTGCAAAAATGAAATGAGTTCTAGTTAAGATTTTAAAACTACAGAATTCCTATTAATTAAAAAAAAAAATCCTAATTAAAGTCAGTTTTATGTTTCTAAAACATATCAGTTAGCGGGAGTGTTTTAAAAATATCCATTTACATTTTTTTAAATTATTAAAACAGAGACAGGAAATCTGTTAAGGAAAAAAAAATTGAGACCCGAGTTATTCTCTAGTTCCTTAACCACAGAATCATCTTGTGTAACGTCTAAATACATTTTTCAGTCTCTCTGTACCTACGACCTCTGTAAAATGAAGATGATAATACTCCCCATCTGTATGGTTTTCTCTTTTCTTAAGTGTAAAATGTTTTGATATAGCTATCCTGCTTTGGAAACTAAATTAATAGCATGGATGCAAGGTGCACCATACAAAATAGGTGAAGTGCCAGAGCATTCCTCAGCATATTCAGTTTATTTGTGTGGATATAGCATATTTGTTTCTCACTTAGCATGTTCTGGTCCTTTAGTTTCCTTTAGGTCATCCAACCTACCCGTGAGGGTCTCGCACTTGGAATACGCTGAATAATACCCACGTGGCTTGGCCATCTGTAAGTGGTGAATTAATCACAAACACCGGTGGACAATGTCTTTATGTTGCATATTCAGATAAGCTATATTGTGTGACAGCACACACCAGGTCTGACTTTAATTAAATATGTGGTCCACACATGCTGCAAAAATTAGCGAGTTAACAATTTTCTCCTTAACCTGACCCGCATGATGCAATCTGTAGGCTCCAAGAGAGCACCCACGTTAAGCAGAAGGCAGATGCACAGTATGTATGAACCCCGCTAGTAATGGCTTGTGCCTTTTGGGTTTGTAGCTCCAAAAACACTGCTGTCTCCTAAACAGTCTCTTCTCCGAAGGGTTCAGTCGCTCGGGCACTTTTTTCCCTGAAGAATGAGAATTACAAATGCTGACCACCCAGTGCAAATGGGCCTGGTTTTTTCTGCACAAAGTTTTGGGGAGGCTTTTAATGCAGTACAGCATCTGTCTTCATAAGCCGTTGTTTCTGCAACCACTTGAATGACACCTCTGAAGTGATTGCATGTTGGGGAAGGACATCGATTCAGTCTTGCATCTGGCTTTGTATTAGTCGGTCTTTATTGCTGTTATTACAGGGTTGAGGTTTTCAAAAGTTCCCAAGATTTGCCTGATAAAAGCTGTCAGGAGTTTTACCATCCCTTCCAAAGGGTAGTGCAGGCGACTTTTAACACTTCTGAAAATCCCACTGCTGCTGTTCACAAACAAAAAATTATTAGAATACTGTTTTAGTGGAAAAATACTCAAGCTTTCAAAAGAAGCCTCCCCTTCCCTGTAATGCACATATGCTGTAACAAAGAGGATAATAAAAGTAAAAAGGGATAGTATTGCTGGTATGTGACTAACAATAGTAGACCAAGGATAGTATATTATCCCTGTGTGTTCAAGCAGCCAATTTGAAGGAACTGGAAGGCCTAAGTAGATGACAAATAATTGAACCTTTGTACCTTTGCCCTTTTTCTAAGATGTCCAAAAGTAACAGCTCATTAGTGGAATTACTGAAATAGGTGCATTTTGTTAGTGTTTGAATAAAATTAAGACTGCAACAAAGCACAGGGGAAGCATTGCTCGGTAACATGTGACCTTTCCTCCAGTTATTTATCCCTTGATGATCACCCCGTTTGTGGAACAAGCCAGATAATTGCAGAACATGAGCATCGGCAGCTGTACATACACTGATAAAATGGGACAGCTACAGTGTTATAATGATCTCTGAAAGTACGACCTAGGGATTTGTCTTCTGCAGTCATCAGGCAGCTTTCCTTCTCGACCTGTACGGCGAAGGCTCTGCATGAGGGCAGCTCCCTTTCATAAGCGCCTGCTCAGTGCATAGGCAAAGGCAAGACGTGGCCAGGCTCTGCTCTTAATGGGGTTCTTCTGAAGGTCCATCTCTTCCTGCAGCCTGTGCTGCCTCGGGGAGACCAGCAGATCTTCTCAACCCTCTGCTCTCCGGGCCTCTCCCACCCATCTTTAATTTTGCAGTCTCCAGGTTATTTCCCTGGGTGAATAAGTACTTTGCTGGAGAAGACAGCCAGAAGATAACTCACCCCACCACCCTCAGGGAGAGGACCTCTACACCTCTCTGCTCTGGGGCACTGGGATGGTGACTTTCAATTAGACCTGAGCAGCTTCTGTCCCTTTAGGGTATCTCTCAGGATTGGATAGGGAACTATATGGATGCTTCTAGAGAAAATATATATTGGGGGAATCATGCCCCACTAATTTGCTGGCCAAAAACGTGTGTAACTGAAGTCACGACAGTTCTTGCAATACAGAACTCTTTCAGAAATAGCTTCTTGGTGGTTAAATCTTTGTGTGCCCTGCAGAATGATTTATCAGTTAGGGCTTCTGCTGCACTAACTGATAACAGGCAATTATGTCATCATTTTAATCAATTGAAATATTTTAATCAAAGCCTTATCAGTATGGTGAGGCATGGAGTACAGCTGCTAAATGGACCTTGGATACGCAGAGGGCTGACTGTACAATGCAAAATGTACAATGCCATTTTTCTAGGCACATGTGTGTTTGGTAGTTTTGCCACTGGTTTGTGCACCGCTGTAGTGTCTCGTTTCTGCTATATTAGGAAGGACCTCAATGAGGACAAAGCTAATAAAGGAGATGAGGTGCATTTCTAACTTTTTTTTTTTTAACAGAGCAGGTATCTGTACAAACAGGAATACCTGATAGGAGATCATCACAAGTA
Organism: Ciconia boyciana; assembly: GCF_034638445.1. NCBI lineage: Eukaryota > Metazoa > Chordata > Aves > Ciconiiformes > Ciconiidae > Ciconia > Ciconia boyciana. The sequence continues at coordinate 128,219,844 of NC_132936.1, forward strand.
CTCTACGTTAGAATAAAAAAAGCTTCAGATAGGGATAAACATGAGTGCTATTAAAGTACAGAATTGTATTATATCAGGAAAGTAACCCATTGCTCCTTCACTCCTACTACAAAATCATCGGTCTGTAATGGTACGATGTATCTGCTCCCAGGGGCTTCCCGCAAGGAGGAGGAGTAGTAAATTAAGAGGAAAGCTTGTTTTCTGCCTTATTCATAATAAATGCAAAATTCTTCCCTGAAGCACTTGGCATGACTAATGTGCCACATATTCTTGATATCCCAGAGCGGCAGGCGAGTGCTTCTGCCAGACTGGTGGTTCGCAGCACACCTTGGGCAACGTGCTACCTAACAAGCAGTGGGAGCCAAGAGCGAGCGCCAAAGCGGGGCTCCACGCAGAAGAGCATGAGCTGGAGCTTTTTGCCTCGGGGCACCTTCAGTATGATTTTGCTGTTACGTTACTTGATTTCCATGGAGATGGTTTGAAACCATGTGAAACGCGTTTTTGTTGTGGTTTTGTTTCACTTTCCTCTTTAAAGCAATTAATGGCGACTGTCTGTGAGGAAACAAATGTATTGCACAGTGCATGTTGGAAAATGCTGTAGCAGTCTGCCATGTTACTTGAAGCAATTACACGTTATTTTTTATTCTGTGTTATGGCGGTATCTGAAGCCCCATCGCTCAGGACTGAGATTCTTTTGTAATCCTGTGCAAAGACCCAGGTCCCGCTCGGGGGGAGGGAGGTGGCAGAGCTCCAGACACGGTGCCGAGGCACTGGGCAAATGCTCCACAAAGAAATCCGTTTGAAAACCCCTCTGTACCTGTCGGTTTCAGTGAGAGTCACATCTCTGGTACACCAGGGTGTTCTGGGTCCCAGCCATCCCCCATGACTGGAACTCCCCCCTCGAGTGCCCCCAGCACAGTAGTAAAAGAGGGCTGCCTGTCTGTGCAGTTCTGCACTGAGGGGTGGCAGAGCAGAGGAAAATTATGCTGCAGAGAGGATGAGCTCTTGGTTTTGGCAGCAGAGGATCATCTGCCCATTCTGGATAAGGAGGAGGAACAGCAGCCCTGGCACTAGCTGGCCCCACTCCGCCAAGGGAGCATCGAGCCCTGCCTCCCCCGCTGCACCGCAGACAGATGGCCTTCTCGGGGGCTGACCACGGGGCAAGGGAGCCAGTCGCACTCCCCTCTCGCACAAAACCGTTGGTTTGAGTTGGACGGTTAGAGAGAGTCAGCCTCGTCTGATACGCGTCTTACATGTTACACTGACCAATTTAAGACATGCGGTCGCTCTGAAAAGTTTTAATCTCAGATGCTTTGGTTTAAAAAGAGCACATAAATCTGCAGTTGTTGACAGGTATAGTTTAATTGCACCTGTTCAGTGAAGGATATATATTACTAAAATTCCCCCAAAAGTTTTCAGTTAAATTTATGCAGTAGTGACTGTCACTAGACCATAAATGATGGCAAGCCCAATCAAGCATATTGAGTTTCACACTGAAATTGCCTATCACAACATTTTAAAAGCGCAGTAACTGTCCTGTTCAGAGTTTAAGGAGGACAATTAGGTGCATAAAGGTCATCTACCGATACATTTACGTTGACCTCAATTTTATGGTCCCTGCTTTATTCTACTTTGGTAAGTCCCAAACATTTATGTTCTTGTTTGTTTTCAAAACCGCTATCATGGTGTCAGGAGCAAATCCTTTTTGTGGAACCATCTTTGGTTCTTATGTTACAAAGTGGGAGGATACTGAAATACGTGTAGTGGTCAGAAATGACTTATCAGCAGTTCTTTGGTACTGAAGCCTTGAAAGGGCAATCAGTAAAACAAAAGTTCACCATAGTCCTGTATTTCCTCTGCCTTAGAGTCTGTCAAGCCTGCCTAAGCAATCGGCTATTTGCAAAACAGGTTTTCCTTCTCTTGTCCACACACTACCTGTGTGATCACCTGTGTAAGCCCTGGTGAGGCTGGAAAGCTCGCGCGTAGATTTGGGAAACGTGCTTTCTTGCACTGAACAATAAGTTCAAAGATTCTCTCTTTCTTCAAGTCTCCCTAGTTGGATGGAAGAAGGAACTGGCATGTGAAAATGCAGACAGCCTTGATGTCTGATGGGCTGGAAAGAGCTGTCTACCTCTATACTTTCAGCTTCTTCACTGGCCAGATGCCCCGAAAGCCCTTCTCGGGGTGGGTTTCACATCACAGATGGGAATTGCCATAGGTTCATGCCAATAGTCCGCATTAACTTCCTTGGCAGTCCCTCTGGAGCCGGAGGAACAGTCGTTTTAGTGTGTGCTCTCCACAGACCTGAGCGGTTGGGTTCCAGTCCCGGGACTAGAGCCCCTTGGCCCTGGCACGCTACAAACAATGAGCCGTGGAGAATAGCTGGTCAACAAAATACACAGTTGTTTCTGTATATTGGTGAGAGTATATAAATCTTGCCAAAATGTTTTTATTTTCTAAAAATAGTGTGGGGAAGGAATTGCTGGCTATTACCATCAGCAGTGATGGGTAGCTGATATTTTTGCTTGAGGTGAGCACAGAGTTAAGGTTAATAAGCAAAAGTTCTAAATTTTCAGGATCTGTTTGAATAATCGTCTTCTATATTCTCCCTGTTTCTAAATACATAGTTATTTATGGTTTAATGTTGCGTGCATGTGTAGAGAGGGAAACGTTGGGCAGATCTTGACCCCAGGATGGCTCAGTTCACCTGCAGAACCCAGATGACGATGACTTTGAAGGCTTTTCAAAGTCTTTACATTTTAAACCATGTGTCTGAAACTCGCTCTATGTTGTAGAGGTTAAATGTGGAAGTGATGCTTGTAGGTCAGAGCCGTGCATGGGCTGATGCCTGCCTCTCTGGTGAATTTTCAAAAAATTATACCTTTTGTCTTCTTTTGGATTCTCCATCTGGAAGTGTGTTTCACCACAGAACTTTACAGATCATCCTACTGCTTGCAATAAGACGACATGGTTTATAGCAAATAGTAAATCTCAGCATTTTAATGTTTTTTTCAAACAGCTTACATTGTATGGTTGAACTATTAAAATAATTGATAAACTGATAAGGCAGTTATAAAAGCTCATAATATTCAAATACTGATATTTGTTTGCTGTATTCAAATTGGGGCTAAATTCCTGCTCTCCCACAGTTCTATATATTCACGGTCAATAACTCACACCTTGTCATGGTTCTCTACATCATTTAATATATGAAATAAAAAAAAAGTTTGTGCTTATTGAAAGCATTTTTCTCTGGAGTTTTGCCTTGGTAGAAGCGAAATGTACAATAATGCAGTCATTGAAGAGGTGGGTCAAATTGCCATACATATTAAAAGAGGCTGCTTTTGATCAGCTCCTTTGAATGTCTAGTATAACTCCATTTATCTGAAGATCTCAGGGGACGCCCAAAACCTTCAGATAAATGGGGGCTTAGTTAATCAGGGAAGCCAGCTGTCCAGCTTCTTCACCGGGGTAGGGTTCAAGATCATAACCCATCCTCTCTGCAGCCAGGCCGTCTTCAGAAAGTGATTTGCATGCTTCGCTTCAGCAATCTAGCCTTGAGGCTTCTGTAGAAAAGCCAGCCAGGCACTTCAAGCTTTCTCCTGGCCCTGCTCGACCCAGAGCATAGCAATGAGCTGGGAACGGGAGTTTGCCGATACATGTGTTGCACTTTTTAAAAAGTAGTCGTTTATGTGGCACTCTGCGCATATCGGCTTGGTCTAAATAATGCAACGAGGTTTAGCATTCGTGGGCATCTTTGTGTCGGATACACTGTGCTGAAAGCTCACAGGAGAGAGATGACACAAATTTCGTATGTAAAAGATTCAGCTTAATGTTCTAACGTGTGTAATTAAGTAAAATCGCATCACTGGTTCTTAAGGATGAAGGCACAGCACATTTACAAGGGCTGCAGTTTTGACAGATCAAGTATGGCACTAGTGATTATCTGGATGAAAGCGTTCTTACGTGGTGATAAATATGAAGCTTCTTGAGGCCGCAATTGAAAATTGCTGTTTCAGACTGCTCCTGTACAAACGGTCTTGAAATGCTGAGTCTTCTGCTCCGCCCCCCCATCTATCTCATATTATTATTCTTTGGGTATGTTATGTTCTCTTGGATCCTCAAAATACGTTACGTGGGACTCCGGGGTGTCTGACAGATGACTAACGTAGTGATGCCTGCAGAAGCTTCTGACATAAACACAATTAAGTAGCAAAACGGTGGCTTTGTTTGCATACAAGAAGCGCAACTCGAGTAAGTTACAGAACAAAGATTTTGTGCGAGAGATCAGATGGTATTCGTGACGTCATGCTGCTTTCTTGACCTATATTTACAGGCTGGAGGTATTTTTCAGAGGGTTCTTTACAGCTTCTTTATTATGTTCCTCATGCCTCCATTAAAATTCCTAAACTTTGGTAGAACTTTAGTTGAGGTGGTGTGGTTTTTTTTTTTATGAATCCGAACTGTTTTCCCTAATAAGTGTATGTATTAAAATAGAGATAGCAGAGAGTTTAGTTTAATGTTCCTGCAGTGACTTAACGCTTTTTAGATTAGGCTGTAGGTGAAAATTAGCACAAGCATCTCGCTCGCTGCCCGTATGGCAGGAGCCACTGTGCTGCCTGGTGCTCCCGGTAGCCGTGCTTGGGGAGCCTGGGAGAGACATCAGGAGGGCGCTGAGCTGAGAAGGGTGGTGGTGAAGTGGAGCTGGTTTATGCAGCAGTCTTCCTCGCCGAGTCTGTGGTATCTGCACCTACTGCTTTCAGCTTTTTAATCTGTAGGAGCGGCACTGAATCGGGATCTTCTTCGTACGCCTCTCAAGCTGCTGATCGATCTGCACAGCTCTCTGGACCTTGGCTTAAGCTCAGCTCAGTATGTTATTTTTCAGATGCCTCTCCTGTAGCTGCCCAGCTGTTTGGCTGAGTGGTTTTTTCCCAGTCTTTTGTGTGGTTAGGGGCATCTTCCACCTCATAAATAAGGATTTTACGAGATGTAAAGCTAACCTAGTCAAAATCTCCTCACTCTCTTTTTCCGTGCAATATTTAGCAAAATCGGTACAAACTGCTGGTGTGTTAGCAGTTGTTCTGCGCATTGTATGCTTATGTGTTAGATGTGCAAGGTCTTTCATTAAACAGCAGGATATTATTAGGCATAGCATGAAAAGCCTTTATAGTCTCCCTGCCTTGTTTAAAGCGGGCCGACAAGCAGACCGCAGCCTAAAAGGCTGCGCAATGAATCGAGCGCTGATGGCCGGTCCGCAGGCTCAGGTGGTCGTCAGCCGCAAGTTTAGCCGAGCCCTTTCAGTAATTTGTCACGCCTGGGTCTGTTCCCGCTGCGCCAGCACGTGCCAGCTCCGTGTCGGAGGGGCTGTTCGCCAGACGGCCGCGCAGCCCCCGCGTCCCGCTGTTAGCGGGGCCGGCGCTCGCCCGGCCATGCGCTCCGCACAGCCCTGGCAACAGCCGAGCGCGCCGCAGAATAAGCATCTTCATAATAAGAAGTGAATGGCATCCGTCAGTCCCTTTAGAATAGGGCCCAGGCGTGTGCCTCCTCTCCTAGGAAGTTTGGCAGCCTATTCATTAACAAGAGTCATCAGGAGTTCAGCCCATAATAGGGAGGCAGCCCCGAACGCAGGCGGGCTAATGCTTGCACTATCAGGAATGCGTTCTCCTGGGCTTAGGGAAAAGAGAGAGAAAAACTAAGCAAATAACGCTGTCAGCAGGTGCAAACTCTGAAATGCTATGTATTGATTTTCTTTCTTCAGGCTTCCACGGGAAGTTTATAAGAAGATTTATCACATATCAATCGTCCTCTGCTAGCATTAAAAGCAAAATTCTTTTTTTTTTCTTTTTTGCTTTTTTCTTTTTTATTTTTTTACCACCATGCCTATAGGAACTTGCATACAATTAAGATGCGCTTTGCTTATTCCCCTTGAGGTAGAACACTAGACCATCGTGTCCTATTTTTAAGTACCGCTTTACTCTGATTTAAAAGACAAAAAAATACTCTTTCAGAGTGGTTTTGTTAAGGTAATGAAAGTCACCAATGGCACTTCAATATTAATTAGTAATGCTTTTCAATTTTAAATACCCTCACCTGCATTATGTTGTCACTGGTGTTATTCTCGCTGCTCCTAATTTCTAAATTTAAACTGGCCTTTGCTCCCACGTAACAGTCTTGCAGAGTTAGAATGCATTTCCCCGTAACAGAAACACAATGACGATCTGAAAACTTTTGTTTTAAATGAGGAAACAGAGAATGAGATGTCATACTGGCTCCTGCAAGCGTTAATTCATAAAGTCATACGTGAGGTTCTTCAGCCCATTGTAGATTTGTTTCAGGCGTTATCCTGTTATTGGAAGTGTATGATTCACCTTCTGAGAAAACAGAAGCTGCACACAAAAGGAAAAGATTTGCTTTCTCCGCTGTGAAAAGCTGCCGCAAGCAGGGGTCCCATTAAGACAGCTGGAAAGTTGCTTCAGCTTGTTACGCTTGTAAGTTTTATTGGTGACTGGTTTTTGATTACACATTTGAATGCTGTGTGTTCCAGGTTGCCGAGTTTTAATTAAAAGGCAATAGTCTTGATTTTAGATTGCTTTGTTGTCTGCATTATGCAGACTATAATGCATGCAAGTTGTGGGGTGTTTTTTTCCAATGTGCATCGTTTATTTAGGATACATAAGGTTACACCTTCTAGCACCTGCCTTAAATACAAACGTCACGCTTTCAGGAATTGTGTTCATTATGGTTAATTTCTTTTAAGAAGTACAGTGAACAAATAAATGGGGTGGGGGGGGTGTCTCCTCTGTCCTGTAGCTTGTTTCTCTAGTCTACATTTTTCTAGTCTGACAGGGTCATTGTAATAGGAATATCGTGTACCAGGAACTTTCCGTAATGCCACACAGCTTGTCTGTTGAAGTTGGGTTTTGGTTTAAAAAGCCTGCAGTCTGGGGGTTTGTTTCTGCCCTTGGTAACTTTAGCAATCTGTCGGATCTACTGAGTCACTGCTTTTCCTTCATGAAGCTAAAAGGTATTACCCTTAATTTCAAGCCATTAAGTGCGTTCACTCCTTGTTGCCCACGTTCAGAACTGTTAAGCAGCATTGGGCAATGTTGGTCCCCTCTTTTCCATGCCCACGTACAGCCTGGTTAGTGTTGCTGTGGATCTGAAGTGCCGGTGTTCGTGGACGTTGTGTAACAGCATCTCATTCTGCGCACACATTTCCTTAACCTGGTCGTTGCAGTTATGAAGAGCGAGCTCTGTATCTCGAAGCAATAATCCAGAACCATAAAGAAGTAATGACATTTGAGGATTTTGCTGCTCAGGTCTTTTCTCCCTCTCCCAGCTACTCCCTCGGTGGAACTGGTGAGTCTCTGCACGTTATTCTTCTCTTTAGCACTAAGAAGCACTTGAGCAGCAGATGTACACCTGTTTTTTGTAGATAAATGCTTGCAAATTTAAGAAGACCATTCTTCCCCTGAATCAACTAATGAATATCAAAAGGAATGATGACATTCATTTTAATTTGTTTTGCATCAGAGCTATTCACTCTGCTCCTTTCTTCAGCTATCCTGTTAACCCCCGAATCTAGCAAGGTTAATGAACTTTCTCTCAGTAATGTGCTCTGGTTCATTCAGGAGTGTGGGTTTCTTGCTGAGCTGGGAATATGTTGTTCAAAAGCTATGCCTGAATCGGTGCTTACTTATCGAAAAATAGTTCCTCACAGTAGAAGCCGTTGCTACTAATGCTAAATGGGGATTATGCTGCTGAGATACCAGGGTCAGGGATTAATGCAAAAGAAGTGTAAGAATGGTGTTCTGTTAGGAAATCATAGCAGCGTGCAGTATGCTAACATTTCCCTTAAATATAGATGAGGAAATTTCAGGCTTCCTTCCAACACCTGGCCTGGAACCCGTTTGGGATTTTTTTAATATGTGTCTGGATATATGTACATTGCATGCGTGTGTATATGTATATACACACATTAATGCTGATCATCATTCATCAGCCCTACTGAAAGATGAAAATGTAACGCTGAACTCTGTGAATTTATTCCTTATGTGCCCCATCGAGATTTTAAGTTAGCATGCAGTCGGTAAGAGATGAACTTTGCTGTTTTAACTGAGTTTAAATAGATGTCTCCTGAAAGGAAGCTTTGACTCTGAAATGCAGATTTCTAGTGCCCTCAAGATTTGTTTTTCTAGCCTCCAAAAAGTATATGGTCCCCATGTGTTGGACTCTTTAACAAAGATTCCTTAATCCCTTTTTTACACTCGTAGGGTGAAACTGGCACTTCCTAATTATTCCCTGCTACTCTTTCGGATTGTTTAATAGATTATTTCAGACCTGTATAAATGTTGCAGGACATCTGCTCTATTTCTCTTTAGCCTGACTTGTTAGCAAATATCTTCCATCTAAACTGAAAAATTGAAGGAAGAAATTAAATTTACTAAAATAAATCACTTACAAATAAAATCAGCCGTGCAGCATTGTTTAACGTTACTGGCTCCAATCCTCGAGCTTTCAGAGCTTTGTTAGGAGATAAGAGGTATATGCATGTCCTTGCATTGGTCGCCAGTAGCAGCAGGCAGAAGGCTTTGGAGATAAGCAAGCTGGCAGAAGTAAAGGGGAACCGGTGCTATTTACATAATCGCGCCTCTGCTTCCTGGAGAGGCGTCAAGAAACACAGGGATGGCCTCTATTGATCTTTGTTGAACTGGAATACTAAACAACATTAGAAAAGCTTATAACTTAAAGCTTTGATTAATGTTTTCTACATTAAAAAGTAGAACAGCTGTGAATTAAATTCTTTTATATACCCTGCCAAAAGTCTGAGACAAAAAAAAATTATCAGTTTCAATAGAAATGTAGATTTCATGCCCGGTGTTGTTAGCACTTTGAATCATTTATCTGTTGACGTATCAGCAAATAAAAATGTAGATATATTGATATATTTTAAAAGTTTTGCTCTATGCATAACGGTATTTAGTTTTCACGTTCTTCTTACAGCACGCAGTGCTGTACATATTATTATATACAAATGTAGTTTGACAAGCAAGGACAAATTCATTTGATAATACCGTAGTCATACTTTCTAAAGTCTGTGATATATTTTGTATGCCAAAAATATTTAAAATGTGTCCTAATATCTACTTAAGTTTTTCAGAACGCTGTTAAATCATTTGTACCTGAATGCGTTTTTATGATTTCATGATTTTATTTTTTTTTAAGAGTAAAACCTGCCACAGTCAGGTCCTGATTTTCGGACTTCCCAATGTCAGAATTTATTTCACGCTCACAAAGAAACTGGAGGCCGGTCACGACTTCTGGCATCAAAATCTTTCCTTCAGAGAGTCTCCTCACGTTATCTACTGATTTACTTGCATATTTAGTCGAATATTACCAAGAGCTGTGTCAGTCGTTGCCATTAGGATGTGTTTTCTGTCAAATGCCATCCTGGCAATCAGCAAGGAGGCTGAATGTAAACCTCGCAACTCAGCCACTGTTGCCAGCCGCGGGCGGCAGCCGCCACTCGGGCGAGTCCCCGTCCCACGAGGAGGGAGCCTTGTGCGGAGCTGCGTGCGGATCACGAGCATCTGCCTCAGCCTTGCCTCTTTCCATGTTTATTGTGGTTTAGTTTGTCGGGGTACTACAAGTGTACCAGCAGCATCCGGAAATAAATAAAGAACCAGCTCGGGTGCAATTTGACTAAGTTTGCAGCCATCTATTCATCCCTTTAATGATTAGAAAGGGATGAAAAACTATCCTGGAGCCGCCAGTTCCCCTGTCGGCGTGGGCACAGCCGGGGGCAAGCAGGATGGTCTTGGGCTGTGAACGGCAGCAGCTCTGTGTTTTCCAGCGTGCAGCCTGTCCCCCCGTGCCGCGGGCAGTTAGACCTCCTCCAAGCTTAGAGTCACCTGTCTTGTGCCTGCAAATTGGCTGTCTGCTGCTTAAGAAATATGGATGGCATTTTTCTTCATGTAAAAGGGGAATTTCTATTCTGAAACAGAAAAAATGAATCACGGAGCAATAAATGTATGGAGCTGACACAGGTCTGTGTTTCCCCTTCTCAAGTAACAAGCCAGCTGATACTACTAACCCTGCCTAGCTTAGACTTTTCAGGTAAATTTAAGATTAATTCTCCTCTGATCTTATTCTTAATACCACGTAAAAGTAATCCTGTCATCGCTGTGTATACATGTGCACAACAGAAAGGGTCAATGAGTAAGTATGCTTTTTATTAAAACTAAAATGGTTTTTAGTAGTTAACACAGTATAAGAAGCAAATCGAGACCATTAAATGAATCAAATATGTAGCTGTTAATGAGACACATTATTGGTGTATTAGTAACTATGATCTATTTATTTGAACTAAATGTTTTTATGTTTTCTGATACTGCCTCTAGGGATGCTTCCCCTAGATTCAGATGGGATGTGGGTTTCTTGAAGTATGCCCTGGCTTAGTCTCCCGTATCACAAATAGTCTTGCAGGTGCTACAGTTTATGCACGAAAATCGACCAGTTGACCTCTTTTGCTGTTTCCAGAAGTAGAGCCGTAAACTCCCCGTGTGTATCATAGTTAGTCCGGGATATCTTAAACGTTGAAAATGTAGCCTGGTAGGCAGCACGGACATCCCTGAACTCATTTAGGGGATGTGCAGATTAGGAACAAAAGATGAGAATACGGTCCTTTGTTGTTAAACTGGTACATTACATGCTGTATTTTAATTAGGCTGGCTATGAGAGTCAGCCCAGGAAATCCTCAGTAATCCAACACTATTGAATTATTCTTATCCTTTCCCTCTGCAGATTTCTCTCGTTCTAGAGGATGGGGTTTTAAGCTGCTATCTTTTTCTGTTCTTTCTCTCTCCGCCAAAAAGAAAAACAGTTATTCAACAAAATACTTGTGTGTTCGTTAAAAAAAAATCATTAAAATGAAACGGGCACGAACAGATACAAAAGCGTTCCAACTTTAATTACCTCTGCTGCCTAAAAAGCATTTGTTGTTTTTTACCATTTAAGATCAGAAGCCAGAATCGTGTTAACCCTTAGAAAATGGAAGTAGTCGGATATTCTAGCAAGGAAAAGAGAGAACTTTTCCACCAGAGAAAGATTTATATTTGAGGGTTTTATACTTAACAAGGGTAGATTGCTACTTTCAAGAGAACCTACAAACCTGCTTTTCAGCAGCGTAGACTTGCAGTTAGTGCTTCAAAGGGTTAATTGAAATGGGCACACTTGACTGCTGAGAGGGCTGATCTAATCACTGCCATATCCAAGTGCATCTGTTCACCATGAGGTCATTCTTGTGCATGCTAATGATTTGGAAAATAAAGCATAATGCTTGACGTTATCAGAAAGGATATAGTGTAAATCTTTGCTTTTTTAGTTGCTAATAGCTATTGTGGAACGAAACGGCAGGCAAAAGCATCTCAGATTATTGCTTTCCGTTTTAATTTTGAAATGCTTTAAAGCAGCATTTTCAGTGGAGTGTCAGGAAAACTGTGCTGGAAAACTCTGACATGTGGTATCTGTTGATAAATGGATTCTTTAATGAATATTATAGCATTGCCCAGGAGCAACACTTGAGTTGAGGAACTATAGACGTTTTCAGCATTCCCTGGTTTTAAAGCCTTGGAAGCCGTGCCTGCTTATTTACATAAAACTGAGATTTTGCAGCCTTTTTGTTGAAAAGGTGACACATGCTTTTCTTTTGTCTCCAGACTTTAACATGCATAAATTTCTTGTAGAAAATACCTGAATGTACAACAAACAAGATTTGGTTTATTTTAAAACACTTTTTGCTAGGTGCTGACCTTTATCCTTCCCACTGTAAAGCAAAAGGAATATTTCAAATGGCCATGGAATTTTAAAATATATTTTTGACAGAAACAAAACAAAACCGGGAGTAACTGTTGTCTTCAACAGACTTACATTCTTTTTAATGCTAACTGAGCAATGATTCCGTTTGGTTTTGGTTGGTTTGTTTTTTCTGGGTTTTTTTTACTTCTTTGTCTGCATTTTCCTTGAAAATCTGTAGGATGTTTTGTCAGTTCTGTGTACTAGGTAGAATAAAAGTCTCTCCAGGTTCTGTATAATATTTTTGCATATTTTTAAGGGAAGCCGGATGGAGCTGAATATTATAAAAATACAGATCTGAAAATGAGTAGCTGTGCCATGATATTACAGCGTACGCAGCAGCACGTGCCAAGTGTTGGGTTTGATCAATACGTCAGTGTTGCCGGAAACTGAAAAATTAGTTTCTAGTAACTGGGACTTAGAAAATTCCAGACTACCCTGGCAGCTAGGAGCCCACTGCTCAGCTGCTTCCACTGCGAGAAGAGGCGGTGCTGAAACCATCTGGCAATTGTTACCGGCCGGACCGGGACACTGCTGTGGAGCTACACGCGATGCTTTGATGAGAGCTTGAACCTCTGTGCCGAATCCTTCCTTTTCCAGTACAGGCGTTGCCCTTAAATGTGGAAGGATGCGCAAGAAGCTAAGTCATTAGCGCAGAGCTCGTTATGAGGTCTGCGTGAACTTAGTTCTCAGGAGGTGAGAAGGAAAACGTGCAATCATAGGTGCCAGATGTTGCAATTGTAGAGGTCGTCCAGGCAGTAAACAAAGAGGAAAAGCTTAGGGAGGTGGAGCGGAGGAGTGGGAAGAGTTACCAAAGGAGGCAGGACTCAAAGCATTTCTTTTTTTCTTTTTCCCCTTCCCTGTGAAGAGTATTCAGGAGGAGGTGCAGGACCCGGCCTGCTTCCCCTCTCTGTTTAATCCAGGTAGTTCTTACAGCTGATCTTCAGCAAACTAGAGCATCTTTCACTGCTGCCTTAGCGGCCTGTCCCAGCCAGCTGCTCGGGCGGCCTTTGGGGAGGGATCCTGAAGCTGCAGAAGTGGATTCAGGAGGTGCTCCTTACCTCTGTGGTTTTGGTTATCAGTGATCCCTGTGTGGCTTTTCTGCCCCTCTTCCAGAGAGCTACCGCCTGCCTGGACTTTCTCACCGCCACAGGAATGTGCAGTGCCCGGCAGCTGAACGCTGCGCTGGGGCGGCTTTGAGCACCGTGCCGTTGCGCGCGTGTAACTCCTAACTTGTACTTGTCGGTAGAAATGGCAATTTCGTAACCATCTCCCTCACTGCCAGCCTCAAAACCCTTGGCTCAGAAACACGGAGGTCTCCCATCACTGTGCTCCGTCCATGGTAGCCACCAGCTCACCTAAGAACTCGCTGAGGCTCCGTCTGCATCTCAGCATCGCAAAAGGCAGAGCCAGCCTGGTGGCGGATGGTCCTTTCCTGCCTGCTGAAATTGTTTCTTGGCCCATGGTGCCTGCTTAATAGCAGAGGATGAAAAGGTGCCAAATGAAATTTTCAATTGAATCAAGCATAATTACCTGATTTAATGAAGGAGGAAAGTCAGGATGTTCTGCAGAAAACCAAAATTTACCCTTTCTCCCCAGAGATGCCTTTCAGCGAGACACACAGAATAAATCCATTTCACATTTTCCATTACCTCCTTCCTTCCTTCACGCTTAGGGAAGCCCGCATGAGCGCATTCAAATAACATGACACAGCAATTCTGATCCACTTTCTGGATCTTTTAATGGCAAAACTGAGAAATCACAATGATTTCTATGACAACACATAGATGCTACAAACAAACTCATAATTTTGCTGAATGATGAAGCAATGACTGAGTGGAAGTGCATCCCTCCTCCCACGGGAGCACTTGTTACAGTTGCAAAGACAACACTAGAAATCAGAAACACCATTTTTCCTCTTTCGGACTCAGGCAGTGAGTGAAAATCTTTTCCAGGCTGTGGTGTCTTCCTTAATTCATTAATCTACTCATGCATTTAGCAGTCTGAAGAGCTTAAATGCCTTGCTGGTAGTTATATACGAAGGAATAAAAAGGAAGCTCCTGCATCCTCAGTACACCATGGGACGGCTCCTGTGCCTTGGTCAGACCCTTTATGTTTTTAAAAAGTTGAAGGTTATGCATGTTGACAGCATGACAGTTTGCATTTTTTCATGAAAGAGAAATACTTTCTTGAATTAGTAAAATTCTTAGCGTCCCTGTAAGGGTTAGGAATGGTTTATTATTAAATAGGGCAAAGTCAGTAAATACCATGAATCGTTAGGTGGCATCAGCTCTGTACCCCCTATAGCTCCTCTGACTTGAACACTCTGATGTAAACTTACACCAGGATGACCAGGCCTGGTTCAGAAGTGTACAAATCCGTGCAGAATGGTAAGGAAGTTGCAGCGTTACTTTGCAGCTCCCTGCAAAGCAGTTGCAGACTGCTTTGGGTGCCAGGGCGGTTCTCCCCTTTGCCCACCACCTACGCGGGCGTACAGCCTGGACCTCTCCCCTCAGGCTGTGTGGGTGCTTGGGTTGCTTCTCCCTCAAGCCCTAAGGTGTAACCTTAGGATCTACAGCGGAGAGGGTGTGAGAGCAACATCAGGGCTCTCAGCCTGGGCCCTTTCTTTTTTCCATTTAATTGGTTGTCTCAGAGGGAGCTCTCCCACCTACGATCTCTGGGAGAGGAGATGGCAAGGGAGGGCTTCCTCCCTAGCCATCAGCGCTGGGATGGGAAAAAATATTAGCTTGACGGGCCTCTCTCTTCTGCCGGGTGACAGCTCCAGCTGCTCGAGCTGTCAGCTCGCAAGAAAGCTCCAGGCAATGCGGCCCCTTTGCATTCTTCCTTTGCACTGACGCACGTCAGCCCTGAGCCGCGGCAGAGGAGAGAGCCCGTGCAGTGCCGTCCTGCCTGCCGCAGGCTGCCGGCGCCCGGGCGGGAGGCTTTGGGCGGTGGTTCGAGGCTGCACTACGTGCTACGTGCCTGCATGCAAAGGAGAGATAACCACTAACACTTGCTGTGGTCCCTCTGGCTGGCTGACCACTGCAGAACTAATTAGCGGCTGCTCCAAGTCACGACTAATTAGAACTTCGATGTGTACATTTAGGGTTTATTTCCAAATCTCTAAATCAATCCAGGCTGGGTACATGATGGTGTCAAGCAGTTATCACCTGTGCTGGGAGCTGTGAGTGCTTTTTTTAGGGTCGTTTCTGCCCTTGATTAACCTGTAGTTTCAGATTCTTCTTACTGCTTCAGTTACAGCTTTTCAAGGTACTACTTTTTTTATTTTTCATAACCAAGCAACAGCGGAGCGAACCTCCTCGTTCACCAATGTTTTGGCTGTTGCAGCGCCTCGTTTAGGGTCCGATCTGGTCAGGGGAAGCAGGTACAAAATCTGCCCTTGACTTCCGCTGGCCCTGCCAGCGCAGCCTCACCTCCGCGGTGCTGGCTCTCCACGCCGGCAGGGCCCAGCCTGCGCTGTCCCCCCACGCCTCCCGAAGAGCGGCCTCCGTCCCCCTCCGGCCTAAGGCTGTGCTGCTGGTGCAGGCCTGGGACAGCCAGCTTGAGCGTCCTTCTTTCTTCTGCAGCGTTTTCGTGGGTTCGGGGGGAAAAGGCACTGTGTAAATTCAGCTGATAGAAAGAATCTCCAAATATAACGGACAAGTGAAGTTTCATGCCATTGCCCAGCTGCCAGCCTTCGGTGGCTTCCAGCCAGAACACCTGCCTCTTCTTCCAGGGGATCCCCTCTGTCGCTGCTGAGGTCGAACCACGTAGCCTTTGGGGTTTGCTCACAGGCATAAGATAAGTGAAAGATCTCAATGCAGCTGTAAAACAGCTGTCACTCGTACAAGATATGAAATATTTTAACAGCTCATACCACACACAAGTCACCGGAGGGCCACATGGTGCAAACGCAGTTCCAGTCATTTGCTCTCCTGCATCCCCAATGCAGTTGTTGTTGTATCTGCATTTCAGACCATTGAACGTGTGTGTTTTTGCATGAACACAGCCACTGCTTTTATTTAATGATGATTTCTTCAAAATACGCTCCCCTGAAGAGGCAGGCTCAGGACACTGCTCGTATCGTATTTTCAGCCTGCCCTTGTGAGTGGAAAGCAGAGCATGTCAAAATGCTAAGTGGATTTACTGGTATGATTCTCTCTGGAATTTTATTACCTTCACGTTTATTGGGAAAGAAAACAAAGATTTCCACAGACCTGTCATGGCTGATAGGTTAATGGGGGGGGGGGGGTCGGGGGGTCATGGTCTGTGAGAAAACTTCATGGGTCTTCTCAAGTATAAAGCTTCAAAATCCTTAATGATCACGCATGATGTTGTAATCTGTTTTTACATGCTTGGGTTACACATTAAGACCCACCTTTCTTGACTTTTTCTCGGAGGATCGAAACGCTTACCAAGTAAGAGCAAGTTTCCTGCTTAGTTTGTCAAATCAGTTCCTCCCAGCTTAGCAAGGGCAATAAGGGAAAAGGAAAAGGCCACGGCAGTGCTGCGGGGTGCTGCTTTTCCGCTGTGCACTGTGGTGGGTGCCCACAGCCACGCTCGGGGAGGAGTTTGTGAGCTTTCGCTTGCCCCTCACTAAAACTGGTTGGGTCTGGAGCAGCGCCCGGCTTCAGAGACAGCGCGGAATAATTCTACAGAGATCACGTCAAAAAAATGAACGCCATTTCAGGATTCTGTGGTAGCCCCTTAACCATGTGCCTGAACATGGTTAAAGGCTTGAAGGGGTTTCCTACTTGCGCATGGGGAAGGGCAGGCACAGCAGACACAGCAGTAGCCTAGCGCCTAGTTTTATCAAGTCATTTACGGTTGGACTCGATGATCTTGAAGGTCTTTTCCACCGTATACAATTCTGTGATTCTGTGATTTCGGTGGGAAATTTCCACAGCAGTGAGTCGCTGCCTTTTTCATGAAATTTTCAGTAGCGTTGTAATACGCTAATTATACCCTTTTTGTAGTTGTAGTTCATAAAAGCAAACTCAGCAGCTTTGCAGCACATCAGTAAGGATCCCGTTCTGTACAAAGCGGTGCGAGGTGCCTGCTGTACTCATTCGACGCTGTTGCTGAACATATTGTCCACTTGGAATCTGATTTTCAGCCACAGAAACACTGTGGCCTTGTGGCGGTTTGGTTGGTTTGGTCTGGGGGGAAGACCAAGACCTCTGACGTTACTGCACCTGGGAGGGAGCTGACAGAGAAGATGCTTTTAGTTTCGGTTTCCCGCATGTGGTGTCCCTGAGGAGGGTCAGCCAGTGTCGGTGGGGAGTGGGACCCCCCAGCAGTTCAGCTGCGTGACGACGGCGCTGTATTGCTCTCGTCCTGGCACAGGTCCTGCCTGTTCTCCACAGGGAGTCCGAGAAGGTGGTTCGCCATCATCGGTACCAACATTGCTGTGCTCGTGTGTATGCTGAGGAGTGGGGAGAGGGAGTTATTTTGCTCTCAGGAGAGCTCATCTGCTTCGCAAGAAGAGAAGTTGCTCAAAGATATTTTTTTCCTAGAGCACGTGCCCTGGTGGTGTATGAGAAACCAGATTTGTTCTGTTCAGTAGATTTAAAATAAAACAAGCTACCTATCTCTAGCTTTCCAAAAGATAACTCTTCATTTAAAGTGTATTTTCATCTGTATTACTAACTGAATTTTTAATCCCCTCCTGCAAGGAACATATTTTAAAAGCTTAAGCCTTCATCACGGTAAAGCATTTGTACCTGCAAGAGACCGCAGAGGCATCTGAGCCGCCAGTCACACGCGCCTTCTCTGTGCGGAGGCGTACGACTGCCCGCGATGTGGTTTTGCACGTACAGGTGACTCTCCATTCGTGGGAAGTTTATGTGGCCCAGTGATACGTGTGGTGTTCGCTTTCTGGTTCTTTTAACCTGCCTACAGTGTAAGAGTATTTTAGGTCTCTGTGAAGGCTCAAATTTTACGCAGTTTGAAATTGTTGACCGCTAATAGTGCTGGAAGCGTAGCTGAAGGAAGAGGCTGCTGAAGTCCCACGGTACCGTATCAGCAAGTTTGGCAAAAGTTGAAGGCAGACGATTCTTCGTTCCAGTTTTGGCCAACGGTTCTGTGTTTTCAATCAACAGAGCAACAGAGCAAAAGGAAAAGGCCTGTGGGCACCCATTTCTCTCCAGGTCCCTAAGGGTATCGAGGTGAACTTTCGATCGTGAGTTGCCCTTACAGCTGGTGCCCACCGTGTGCCGAGTTTGCCGTGACGCCCGTGGCCAGTTTGCGCTGTGCTGGGCGCCCGCGAGCAGCCAGCCTGGCCTTCACGCGAGCGCGACGGGTGTGCTGTTCCTGTATTTATATGATTTTGTGTTCTCTCCCTTTAGATTAGAATATGTAATGGTCTCGTTACAGTAATTGCCGCAGGTAAGAGCGATGCTTCCCGCAGGCCCTGCTGCTGCTGGCGTTGTGCTCCATCACTAACAGCTCTCCCCCTCCTCCTCCTCCTCCTCTTCCTCCTCCTGTGCTCGGCGCGCGGCTGTGGTGGCTCTGGGGCTCTCCGGGTCTGTCTCTGCCTGTCCCTGTCGCCAGCGCCCCATCTCCTCCCACTCCCCACACACCGAGCCCCGTGGGGTGCCCACTGCCCGCCCGCCCGCCCCGGCGGCTGCTGCTCCCTCCGGCTGCTGCCAGGCACGGCCAACACCGGCACCTGCTGCGGTGGGAAGCGTTTTGGTCACGGCTGGGCCTGTTTGCGTGGGCGTTTGTGGCCGGGGCACCACGGGACGGGATCAGGGACAGGGCAGCCACCGGCAATACGCTGGGTGCGAGCCCTGGCCCGCCGGCAGCGAGCGCCCGCGGGAGCTGCGTGGCATCGCCTCTGCGGCAGTGCCCCCCCGGAAACCAGCGCGATGTGCAGGAAAGAGCTGCTGCGCAGCTTTGGGTGGGTTTTTTCCCCCTTTTTGCAAATTTCACATGTTTGGCTGAGTTGTAAATTTTAAGCGCTCTGCTGGTCCCCCCGTGAGTCAGAAACTAGTGGGTTTTATTTACTACACCATTGCGGAGCTGCGGCTTGTTTTTTACAACTTGTAATTTCACTTTGCCTGTGCACCCTCTGAAAGAAACGCAGCAAGAGAGAAAAAAAAACCCTCCTCCGTATCAGCGCAAAAAGAAAAAGAGCTAAGCCTCGCACGAGCGCCTTGACATCACTACAAATACGACACCGATTTTCCCGGGCACGTGCCGGCGGGCGTGCGCAGCCCTGCTTCTCTCCCTAGCGCAGCTGAGCGAGCAGCCTCGCCTCTGAACAAAGTTGCAGGCTCCCCTTGCAAGACGGCCAAGTAATTAGAGTTCGTGCCAGACAGCTTGCAAGTGGAATTATAATATTTGTATGAAAGCCTTTATCTTTTGTGGTTATTACTTGCTCACTCTGCAGCTGCTGTCTCCCTATCAATCAAGGCGGTTTCGGGGGAGCTTCAAGGTTGATTGCATAGCTAAGGACTCGCCAGAAGAAAGTTCGGACTGAAGGAATGTGCCGGCTCCCGAGGCGGGCGGATGCTGCGGGTGCTCCTGGAGCGAGGGGTGCCTCGCCTGCACCCCGCCTGCCGCAGCCGCCCTGCTTTTCATATGCGCAGGCGATGCATTGTTCAGCGCTTGCATGAATATTGCCTGAGCTTGTCCATTTGGTGAAAACTGTATTATTTTGACCATCTGCCATTCTGCTTAACTGCAGGAATGTAAAGTACGACACCTCCCTCACAGCCCTTCCCTCCCCCGCGCTTTTCTCCCCGTGAACAGCACCACAGGTTTTGTTTTTAATCCAAAACTGACAGCTCCACATTTTTCACAGAAAATGCCTTTACACGCTAAGTCGCATTTTTCACCTTTTTTTTAATGCGATATTTCCCCTTCAGTCAGTTGTCTTGAAGTATAAATCTGGCAAGGAAAGACTGTCTTTGAAATGCAAACGCCGGTTTGCAAACTGGCCGAGGGACTTCCAAGTAAGGAGCAAGAGGGACTTTGGGTTTAGCTGCAGCCGGACCTCAGCATTGTTCCCTTCACTGCTTTGAGTCATTAAAATATCTAGAGTTAGCTAGAGCACGAGGACAAAGTTTTAACCCTTGTAGTGAGGAAACAGAAGGCGGTGCTGCCTGTGCCCAACAAACTCCAGGGAGTTTCCGAGCATTATTCCCGCAAAGTAGCAGGATCAATGCAAGCTGCTGAAATGCGGAGTGGGGCTGCTGCAAGTCCCAGTGATGGTGAGATAGGCTGTAGTGTTTGCCGTGAGGTTTAGAATACCCCGAATCACACCCCGAATCACTCGAGCCGTGCCTTGAAAACGCAGATGAGTCAGCTTGGGTCTTTGTCCTCAGAAGGTAGATCGAGTCCCAGGCGCCTCGCTGCCGGCCGAGCCCTGCGGCCGAGACCTTGCCCACGGATGTCCTGTCCACCTTGCTAAACCGTGAACCATTTCCCGACATGCTTCACAAGGGCAAGGCTTGAGTGAGGTTGAGCCCCAGTCATGAGTGAGGTTGTCCCTGCTCACCACTGCCCGAGGGGCAGCTCAGCCATCAGCCGAGGCACGGGCTGCCTTTTGGTGCATTCTCTGCGCGTTTGAGAGTCGCCTGGGCTAATAAAGTTGAAGGGAGTATTAAAGACATCCCTGTAGTCGTCAGTGGCAGAAACTAACAGCAAAGGCACAGCCTGAAAATACAGTTTAGTGCTGAATTGGAAATAGGTTTGTGCTGCAAAACACAACCATTGGTCTGGAGTTCAGAGGCGGTTGCTCGGCTGCCAAGCCTGGCCCCGACCTTCAGTGTGGGCTCGGAGCCTTCCTCCCTTCTCCCCACGGGCTCGCGAGCACCTGGGCGCGAGGCTGTTCCTCCGTCCCACCTCTAATAAAAACCTTTGTGTTAAGACTTAGAGAATTGTAACATGGTTTAAAAATACTGTGCCCCACGGGAGCTGATGAAATGACAGTCACACCGGGAAATGCCTTGGGACAGGTCAGAACCCCAGCAGCAAGAGCAGGGCCGGGTTGCAGCATGTGTGTCTGTATTCCTCAGAGCACCGTTACAGTTGTGCGGGGGAGAGGCAGGAGTTGCACACGCGCACGCACCTCAGTTTATTCATTTACTTCTTAGTTTAATAGCTGCGTCCTCATCTGTTCTCATTCAGACAAGCTATTTAGTCCTGGCCTCTAGTCGTCATCGCCTGTGGGGAATAACTGAGATGTAACTTAATGTTGTTGAACAACAAAGCGTAAACACATGTAGACACCGCTACAGCCGTCCAGGTTCCCCAGCCCACAAAGTTCTTGAATGGTGCCGTGAGTGCACCGGTAATGACGGGTACTTAGTGCCCTGGGTAAGCAGTGGAACCCATTAGAAAAAATTGGGATTCTTTTTTTTTTATCAGAGGCTAAGATGCCTTCCAGGTAGAGTTTCATGAAAGCGTTCACGCTATGGAAACTCAGTTCCAGCTCTCTGTAGTAGATTAAATACAGAAGAGCCGTTTAGTGACACACAGCAAAAGATAATGCTACGTAACGCACACTTGAAAGAAACATTTTTCAAGTTCCGCTACGTGGGTTTTGTTGGAGCTTTGCGCAAGCAGGGTCGGCGCGTGGGCTCCCCGGTGCAGGGCCGCTGCGGTACCTCGCCGTGCCGGGCTGCGGGCGGCTGCTGGAGCCTTCGGCGCCTGCAGGGTCTGCAAGAACCGGCCCAAAAGGGGCTGCTGCCGGGGGGCTCTCGTGTGCTCGCCTGGGCGCTGCTGACCACTCGCAGCCCGGCCGCTCCTCGCTTTTTCTGGAAGCTGGCAAAGAGAAATTCCTTATTTCTCCAGGAAAGCACCGTATGGCGGTTCCTCAGCTGCCTGGGCCAAATTTCGACTATAAATGTCAAGTTCACCTGAGTGATACCCAAGATTAATTTGGAAGAGGAGGTGGAGAGGGGCTGCATTTTGCCAAGCAGTTGGTCTGATGCAAAGACAGGCAGGTTGTTGCTCTCCTTATGTTACTTTTTCTCTGCCCGTTCTCTTTTCCAGGCTGCCTGACCACAAGTGCAAGCGCTGACCTTACTGTCACCATAGGAATAGAGCTAGCAGACCAGACCTCGCCCACATTACCACGTGCCTCGAAGAGCAGAGTCTCCGGGAAGCTTCGCCGCTCCGCCAGTGCTCTCAGCAAGTCTTCCAACTGAGGTGCTGTGGGAGCAGAACTCCGGCCGAGGGAACCCAAGAGACCTTAAAAGAGAGAAATTATTTACTGCGTCCATAGAACTTGCAATTTTGGAAGAGCACGTGTTGAAGGGGAGGGGTGAGGGTTTGCTCTGTAAAATTGCGGCTCTCGTGTATTCAGACAGACACGGCCGATGATCAGCTGTCACCTGCATCATCATCACGCATTTCACGCGGTCGTTTCCGTCACAAAGAGAACGCAGGTGATGGGAGCTCTCGCCGCTGGTGTGGCATCGGGCTTAGGGCAGCACACACTTCTCCCCGAGCACCTGTGCACAAGCACTGGCGTCGCAGCAAGAGGACGCGAACCAGTACTGAAACCAGTTATTTAATGTAACGTTAGAGCATTGCTTTTAGTCATTCCGGTCAACACTTAATTGCGTCTTAGGGAATTTTGTCTAAATAGAGGTTTCCATGTGACTAGCCACATAACAAATGTTCCCCTCCTCTGGAGTGCGGGTGAGTGATGGAGGTGCTTTCCAGTCTGTGCTCAGCCTCTGCTCCCCTTCCGTTGTCTGTGGTCATCCACCGCCGGTTTTGTGCATGCAGCTAAGAATTAGTAATCATCAAAGAGGCATTTACCTGAAATTCAGGAGGGCCCTGCCAATTCACAACGTGGCAGCACCTGCAGTAAGATCCGTTTAATCTTGGTATCTTGTTCAAGGTCACACGTCACTACCGATGGTGTAAAATCCTGAAGCCGACGATGCTCCAGCCGCCGCTCGGTCGTGCCCGGTCCAGCAGAGCAGAGCAGAGGACCAGGCTCCTCTCCTTGGTGCCCGTCAGGTGCCCGCCTGCGGCAGAGGTGCGATCGCTGGGGCGGCAGCATCCAGCGCAGGCGCGAAGTACCGGTTAGCAGCTGCTGCGCCAGCTGGGTTCAGCCACTTCCCTTCACGTCTTTGCCTCTATTTTAGACGGAAGCCCTCTTTCGCAGCACTGGCTTTGGGATTGCTGTGTCGTTCGCAATAGTGCGTGCGATGGCTGCGTACTGTGAACTACTCACTAGAAAAATAAAAATCACCAAATTCCTTTTTGAAGAGCAAATGCCACGCGTGTGCCACGACTGCGTCTCACCACGGTTTGAGTCATTAGACAGCACACCTCTTCGGTAACCACCTCACCTTGTCGCAACATGAGGGCAATAGTCTGCAACCCAAAGCATCTCTAGTTAGAATAAAATAAATCTGAAGGACGTGCAGCATCCTCCTGGCACTTTGTGTAGTAAGCAAATCTTGTATTTTCAATAGGAAATGTATTTCTGTCTAGGCGTATCGTAGGGTTCTAGGGGTGATAACTTTTTATAGCTAAATAACCCTGTATAATGAAAACAAAAGAAATCCGAGAGACATCCTGCAACCACTCGGCGTGAACGAGGCTGGCCAGAGGAAGGCAGAAATCCGTCGCCGCGCCGCCGCGAAGGGACTCGTGAGACACCCCACGCGCAGCAGAACGCGAGCCGCTGCCCAACGACTGCTGCGGGACCCGGGCACCACGTCCAGCCGGGGCTTCCCTGGCACGCACGGACGAGAAGAGGAGATGGCTGCAGAGCAAAGAAGGTCGTGTGAACTTTATTTTTGCCGTGTTTTGAACATCACTGCCTGCCCATTCTCCAGGGCTGTGTCCGACCCCTCTGGCCTTCCTAACCCGCCTCAGGTCTGGTTCGCATTGTTGCTTTTTGTTCCGTTTTTGTGTGGTTTCCTACTTGGCATGCAAACGCACACCTCTACACTTAACGTGCTTTGGTTTAAGCCAAGGGCATTTGGTTTTCGGTGAAGCAAAATGCACCATTGGGCCACCATTTTTTTTGCACTTCTACTGGGGTGTTAACAGGAACGTCTGTCTGTTTGTGGGTCAGCGCCCAGCCCCGTGCCTTCCCTGCAGGCACACGATACTATTTGATAACTCTTGCCAGCAGCACTGAGGCAGCCCGACGCTGCGCTGCGGCTCTGTGGGGCGGGTCACTTGGTCCGAGGGGCAGCCGGCTCAGCCCGGGGTGCCGCCGGGCGCCCTGGCTGCCCGGGCAGGAGCTGGAGCTGGAGCCGGTGACGCTGAGCGTGAACCTGGCTGGCACGCCGGGACCTGGGTAACGCCGCCGTCCTGCTGGGCAGGAGCCCCGTTTGCTAGGTGATTTGACTGCCATTTTGATTTTCTGCCTCACATTTTGGTTTTGCTTTCTACTGAGTGTGTGTCGGTAAGGGAAATTAGAAAAGAAAACATGTGTCTTAATTTATTTTATTTCCAGGACTGGATAGGCGAGGCTGTCTTGTTCTTAGTTATCCAGTAAATGGTCTGAAAGAATTTCAAAGGCATTCTTCTGCATAAAAGGAGACTTTTCTCATTAGAGCAATAAGCATCTCTAATTCAGGGAAGAATTAAAACACCGATGAAAATAGTATTTTCCTGATGTCAAAAAACCTAAAAAGACTAATTTGTAAAAATTCAGCTGTGATTTTGTACTATGCACTGGATAACGACGCTGTTCTGTTACCCCCCACAAACTTAATAAATCTTGGCTCACAACAAATGAGCAATAAAAGTTACGTCCCTGCGTGGTGTGTGCAGCGTCCGCGAGGCAGGAGGAGCCGTGGCCGGCAGGCGCTCTGCCTTCCGACCGACCGGTGACGCCGGCGGCTGCTCCCAGCCGGCTCCCGGCCACGCGCCGTCTCGGGGCGGTGGTGCCTGGGCCCAGGCAGCCGGAGCCGCGGGGCAAGATTCCAGCTGTTGCGAGTGGCACGGCTTTGTAGGTCGGGATCACGCGCAGTGGGGGCGTTTGTGTTAAAGCTGGCGTATGCGAAGCCGTAACACGCCGTCACCGGTGCAGGTCTTGCCTTCCCACGGCGCGCAGCGCGCTGGGGACCGCAGCCGCAGAAACGGCTGCTGGGTGCGTAACCAGCAACATCACTTCCAGACCCGAGCTCTGTTTGGCAAAACTTTTAAGCATTGATGCCGCACCATGACTGAAACAAAGGCACCCTACAAATTCACGCCTCCCATTCACCCGCTTGTACGCTTAACTTGGGGGCCCCAGAACCTCAGCAATGCCATTTGCAACCCCCCGGCTCCCAGCGGCCCCCGGAGGGTGGGTACCTCCACGGGCCCCGGCCCCAGCCCTTCCCGCTGCGCGGGGCCACGGGGCCAGTCTCGCTCTGGACACGCTGCCACTGACCGTGGGCTAAAAGGGAAAGAAAAAGGGAAACTGTTGGGCTGAATTCTGCCAAGCTACTACTGAAAATTGCTTTTGTATGTCTAAGGAACAGCTTCAGCGGAAAATAAGAGGATTTTAACCTCTTCTGCTAAAGAATAAAAGTTGGTTGCAGAACTGCGTTCTTACTAAAGCGACTTCAGTCACCGTTCAGAAGGGCAGGCCACCTGAAAGAAAGAGCTGCAGCAGAAGACTTTTAAGGATTGCAAGTGTTTCAGCCCACGTGTCACAGGCGTGTTCCCACAGCGAGCGGCACCCTCCGACTGAGCCGGGGCCGTTCACGCTGCCCCCGACTCGTCCTTCCTGGGAAGCTGAGCCCCGCGCACGTGCTTACAGGGGACGCCTCTGCTACGCACAGGTACTGGTGGCCAAAAAACAGCGCTCCTTTCTCGTCCCTTGGCTACGGACCCTTCTTTTTTATTTTGGGGCTTTTTTTGCGCTGTCCCCGCCACGAAGGGTCCTTTGCTACTGAACGCCGGCGGTGCTGCCGTCGGGGGGCTTCTGCAGCTCACGCTTGGGAGCCTTCGTTATAGCTCTCGGGCGGCAAGAGCCCGTATATTGCATCAGCATTTTCAAAGCACCGGCTCTTCGGCTGAGCGTGGAAGCGGCCCCTCCGGAGAGCGCTCCCGGTGCAGCACCCCCGGTGCAGCACCGCCCGCGCAGCACTGCCGGCACGCTGACCCTGCCGAGCATCCTCGGCGGCCGCCCTGGCGGGGCAGGAGCCGCAGAGCCCGCGCGACAACGGCATTAGCTGCGGCCGCCGCTGAAGGGGGCTTGCAGCAGTTTGCTAATAATAATTACAGGCCATTACAAACCCCAGAAGACATTATTTATACACTAGTCATTGCAAGAAATGCACGACGCCAAGGCTTCCCTTACCAAGCCGTGTAATGCCTCACTGCTGAGCGATTTGCATGAACGTTAAAATCAATACGTTTCTAATGGTGATTTTCTACTCTGTGGAGACATTACTTAAGAAAATGAAGGGGGCGCGCGCTCTCAGTCATAATTATGTCAGGGGTGCTTATGCATTACCATCCGCTTATGCCAGTGGGAATGCGAGGGGATTACTTGGCAGTGGGAAGAGACACTTGGAAAGGTCTGTTCCTTTGCTGAAAAGAGGCGACAAAGTTCTCGCTTAAATTGCTTTCAGGTGCTTTAGTCAGAAATGGAGAATTAACCCAAAGGGCTCCAGATAAAGCCCTGAATTTCTCCACCGGTAGGAATAACTTTACGCGCTAACTAGGCATTAGGAACCCGGCTTCCACCCGTCTTTCGTCAGGAGGCTCCCTGCCCCAGGCCAGCACTGGCCACACTCGTGCTGAGCTTCGTGAGCAGCCAGAAACCGGCCCTTTTCCCGGATGAGGGTTACCAAACTGTGGGAGATGGGGCAGCTGCAGGAACCGCCGCTCAGGAGAGCCAGAGAGGGGCTGGGCTCACGCCAGCGCCGTCCCTGCACGGAGCCATGCAGTGTCCAGCACTGATGGGGGTGAGGAACATTTCAGTAGCCCTGGGGCTGACGTGGGCACCCGGCCCCGGCCTGGCGGGCGCGGCCGCAGGCCCGGACACGGTTAGGCCTTCACCCGCACCCTAACCACCGTCTTTCCTACCGTGCAGCCCCGGCTGAAGGCCCCGCGGCCAAGGGGCGCTCAGTGCTGGAGTGCTGCAGGGCTCGGGCTGCGTCACGCTGGGGGAAGCGGGGTAATTTGCCGGGTGTTCGTTGTACCGTCCAATTTAACTGGCATCGTTAGGTGAGCTGTACAGTGCCCGCGCACCCCAGGGGGTGGGTATTTACACAAACGCGCACCCCACGCTCCCCCCGTCAGCAGGGAGGCGCAGGGCAGACGTGGTGCCCGGGGACCACGCGGTGCTCCAGCCACAGCTCCCTCGGCACGTGGCTCCCCGGACCAGCTTCCTTACGGAAGAGCCGGGCGCCGTCAGGCGGTGCCCAGCCCCACGCTGCCCTGCTCCCGCACCCCAGACGCAGGGGGGTCACGCAGGGGGTCCCCGTGCCTGAGCAGACGGGGTGGGCGTGCTAGGGCCCAACCAGCCGGGGCGGCCGCGGCCAGCGCGGCTCCCAGGCGGGCGCGGCACCCGGCCGGGGCGCAGGCAGGGCGTGGGCGTGCGGGCGGAGCCCGGCCTGGCGCGGCGTGGGGCCAGCACGCGCGTGGCCGTGGGCTTCTGGCACACCCAGCGCCATCAGCCCGAGCAGCCGCCGGCTGCAGGCAGAAAAAGGTCCACAGACAGACAGACAGACAGACGTTCAAAAGATAACGTCAAATAAAATAAAATAATATCACAAATTATGTATACAAAATAATGTATACGTATCTATAAGAATGCTTAACATTTTTATATGTATTATCTTCTTGCTATAGCTATTAATGTCATCTATTATATAATCACATAAACATTCATTACGTATATTATGTTGTTATATGTTATAGGATATCTAATTATATATCTGATATTTTCTATTATGTATATCCATATATGTATATTAGCTAGAGTATATATTATATGTATTATATAGACACGGATATAATGTGTGCATAACATTACATTATAATAAGCATAATACAAATAATCTGTGATTATCTATGTAGTATATAATGTGCTATACATTATATAATATACAGTATATTATACTGTATGCACTACATAATATATCGCATGTTATTCATATATTAATATTTGTTTAATAATATTAATATTAATTATATATTTATGAATTTTATCAAAATATGGGCTCTAGGTTATGTATAGACTAGATATTACATATACATTATATATGTATATATACATATGCACACATACATAGTATATACTTTAGATATATGCACACATTACTATATAAACTATAACAATACTATATAAACTACAATATCATATGCATGCATAGTATATATGCAGTATATTTTTATTTCAAAATTTATGTAAGAAAAATTAGTTGTATAAATCATCTCAGCAATGTATTAATAATATATAATAGATTATATAATGAATATGTAATACATGATACTATATAGTGCATAATGCATATGTAATATACATCATAGACTATTCAATGCACTATGTCCAACACAGTACATCCTACAGATTACAGAGTATGCATAACACGTATGCATAACATGTACGTTATGTATGCATACCTATGTGCACCTATACCTATAGATGCACGTATACATGTACGTACACAACAGGGCAGTATATAATGCATACTCTAGACTCCAGAATATAGTCCTACAAAGCTAATAAAAAATTCTGTAAGACAATATTCTTTCATTATCTGAATATTGATAATGTATCAGTGATCTATAATGCATACGCAATATTAGGTACTGTGTATAAGGTATTATAATATGCATTATATAATAGGCAATATATAATTTATAATATACTTATTCTATAATATTCTATACTATGATATATTGTAATATGCATTGATATAGTATGTATATATACACATTATGAAGAACACTTATACGGATAAGTGTAAGTGTATATTTGTATACTTATTTTATGTATACTTATATATTTTATACATAAGTGTACATATATATAAAATAAGTATACTATACTTTATCCTATACTTACTTTGTATACTTACTTACTTGTATATTTGTTTTATGTAGAATTATAGGTTATTACACACCATAAATTCGGTATTTCTTGTGTGTGCGTGCGTGTGTATAATTGAAATAACATTTCCAGGTCACAAACCTAAGTCCCCCCCCGTGCAGGCGTCTGGCGCTGCCCTCAGGTGTGGGGGTTTTTCTTGGAGCGGTTTTGCAATACGTTTAATTGACCTATGAAAAACCGTAAAATTGGCAAATGGAATGATGACTTGGTTCCTTATCCTGACACTTTAGAAACCCCGTGCCGCGCTGAGGCTGGACGGCGTCACCTGCCCCCGGCCGTTCCCGCAGCCAGGGCAGCCGCCCAGCCGCCCACCCAAA
The DNA here is from genome assembly GCF_034638445.1 of Ciconia boyciana. Classification (NCBI taxonomy): domain Eukaryota; kingdom Metazoa; phylum Chordata; class Aves; order Ciconiiformes; family Ciconiidae; genus Ciconia; species Ciconia boyciana. The sequence goes on from NC_132936.1 coordinate 128,249,052, forward strand.
CCCCGTCCGGACCCCGGTGCAGCACGGGCAGAGTCTTTGCTCTGCTTTAAACTCCTTTCTGTAAATCAGCTTCCCCGTCACAGGAGAAAAGGTTTAAAAACTAAGTTTGTCTAACGCTACCGTGGTCCTCAGGCCACGGTAAGGCACGCGGCACGCAGCAGACAAGGTGGGGAACCGGGTGGGCTTTATGCTCCCTCCGCTTCAAAGCTGCAAGGGGGTTTTATTATCATTTAAAAATAGTGATTCCTTTCCAAAAGTAACAGGTGATTTAACTGGAGCTGGCGGACGGCTGTTAAAAATAATGTCCGAGTTACCGTAAGGGGAGGATGTGTTCCGGAAGCGTCCCCGTGCGGGCTCCCCTCCGCCGGTGCAGGGCCGCCTCTCCCCATGCCGTGCCAGCGACGTCGACGCAGCTGTGCCAGGGCCCTGCCGCGGCCGCAGCACGTGTCTCTGCCCAGGTTCAGACTCTCCCTGCCTGCGCTGATGGCAACGGCAACATCAGAAGCTGGGCCAGAATATTACCGCGATGTTTGTGCCTTTGCTAGACGCTACGTATCTTTTCAGGCGTGGACTTAGATGAAATAAGACTTTTAAAAACTAAAGCCTGCCGGCGCCGTGCCCTGGAGCCCTGAGCTGTAGGACAGCCCTGTGAAATGAAAGGCCAGCCTGGCGCGTCCGTCTCTCCAAGTAACACACCACGTTTCCACGAGGCAGACCTTTGTTACGCGGATTGTAAACTAAATTTAACTAAAACCACTTAAAGCCGTAATGAGGCTTTTTATCTGCATGGAAGGATTTGAGGCGTTTGAATGCAACGTGCAAAACCCAGGCAGCCCCGGCACCCTGGTCCTTCACCAAGGGCAGACGCCTGGTGCCCCAGGTAACTCGCTGTACCGCACAGCTGCAGTAGCCCCGCTGGCCCAAAACACCCGCCGGGACCCAGCACCCTCGCAGGCAGGTGAGGAGGCAGGAGGCGCGTCAGCACGGCTGCCCCGCAGCTCCCTGTGGCACCCCGCATCGCCCCATGGCACCCCGCATCGCCCCACGGCACCCCGTGGCACCCCGCATCGCCCCACGGCACCCTGCATCGCCCCACGGCACCCCGCAGCACCCTGCATCACCCCATGCCCCGCTGGGGATGGACGGGCAGAAACGCCAGCAGCTCCATGAGCGGTTCTCCCCCCTGCCAGCCCATTCAAAAGCGACGCAGGCTTTAAACAGGTTTGCGTGGGGCAGAGGTCTGAAATCGAAAGCAAAAGCCCTGCTCTGACCCATTTCTGGGCTCGCCCTGGCCCCTGGGACATCTCCTCCCACCCGCCCACCCAACAAACAAGCCAGACGATGCTCAGCAAGGTGCACAGCCGCACAGCCAGCCCCCAAAACCTCTGGCTGTGCCCAGCTGTGTTTCCCAGCAAGTCCTTCAAGCGAGGCAGCCGATGGATGCACCTACTGTGTTGATGGCTGCGAGTGACCATGTTGTTGACACCAAAATTGCTAAAAAAATTACACTCGCGAAGCGGCATCGCACAGACTGTTCCTCTGCTAGTGGCGGCGCTGGCGCTGACACCACTGACAGGAAAAGCTCTTCCCAGCTTCTCGCTAGCTCCGTGCCCACGGTTCACTGATGGTGTTTGAGCTGCCTTTTTCAGGACCCTGAAGGTTCCTGTAATTAATCTCCCTGGTTCCTTTCAGTTTGCAAACAATCCGTTTCAGACCATGTGTTCAGCTCTTTGTGTGCTCAGAGAGGAGGAAGGCTCCAGCGGTTTGCAAACCGGGCAAACATCCCTGCCCACGCGCACAGGGAGTGAGCAACCTCTGTACCTGTGCGCCGACTGCCTCCAAGAATTGGAAATCGCGTCACATTTGGGGTAGGATCAGCATTTTCCGTGGTGCCCAAACCCGTTCCTGCTGGACGCATTGAGAGTCGTCAGCAAATTGATTTGTTAGCTGACAGCAGGAGGCTTTGTTTGCACAGCGCTGGCCGGCCCGCGCTGCCGGATGGCGAGAACATGGCACCGACAAGGCAACACCTGCATTCCCAGAAGCTGCTGCACGCGGCGCTGGTCGAGCTCCGGTTTCAGCTGCGCCGCTCAGCTCTTGGCGTTCCCACCGAGCTAGAAGCGGGCTAGAGGGTCTCACGGACACGGAGGAGAGCCAGGCCGAGGTCCCGCGGCGGGGGGCCCGGGCGGTGGGACAGCGCAGGGGAGGAGCAGCTCTGCGCCGGGGCAACGCGGTGAGGGGTGGGGACAGATCCCTCCCCAAAATACTGCCCACAGGAGGCTTGCCGTGAGCAGGTGGCTGGGTAACCTGCGGTGCTGGGGGGATGCCTGTCACCGCCAGAGTCTCAAGAGATGTGAAAAGTTGATGCAGATGGCTCCCCGTAAAACCCCTCCGGCAGTCGGTGCCTCACACTTACAATGACTTCCTCCCAAAGCCCTGCAGCGGTGCAGTCGATGAAAGGAGGGGTGCAGCCCGAATGGCCCAGCAACTCGCTCTGCCAAGGCTGCTGCAGCCCGGCGACGCCAAAAGCAAGTCCCCTGTTTCACAGGGCGTTTGTGAACGGAGCCCAGTTTACAAAGTACTCCAGCTTCACCTCTCCTTACTGCTCCCCGAAATACGAGCCTCCACTAACCACGCTTTCCACTGCAACGCGCGTTCCCGTCAGCAGAAGATGCAAAAGCGTGGGTGCTGACGGCTACCCGGACGGTTCCCTGCAAACCTGGGAAATTCTTCTGAGCCCAACAGATTCTATCTGACTCCTACCGGAACAGGCATGAATTACTCGACTACTGGGAAATCGATACCAACATGAAGCAGTTGTTTTGCGGCCTGTCGGTGCCACGGGCTTAGAGCAAAGACGTCAGCTGGGGCAGTGCTGTGAAGGTGTGGATGGAGCCTCTGGGCCTCTCTGACGGATGCGCTGGGCATCGGTCTGGAAGCGGTGTCTGACAGCCCGAGAGGACTGCCACATGCATTGGCAAACCCCTCGGGGAGCTCCCGCTTTGCATGAGCAGAGAGACCGGCCTGCACAGCCCACAGACGCTGGTGACACACCGGGTTGTGACAGCCCAGTATCTGGGGCTTTCCAAGCCCAGGGAAGCCGGGAAAAGCAAAATCACGCTTCTTGCCAAGCATGTTTTGCTGCCTGTGTCTCTGAGGCTGTTGAGGCCATGTTCTCTTCTTCAGTGTATCAATTTACAGCTAAAACCACAGCTTCGCCTAGACCTGAAGCCGGTCCCGATATAACAAAGCTGGTTTCCTAGGAATCAAGGCAGCGGCAGCGTACTAGCTTTGGTGCTTTTTAGCCTGACTGAACAAGAAAAAAGAAAAATCTTTCTCTACAAAAATTTTCTTTCTCTAGAAGCTTTGCTACATCAAAAAATATTCAGACGTGTCCTGGGAAGCTTCCCCGCAGGAAGCTCCAGAAGGTCGCCTGCCTTTCCCACAGCGGAGCAGCCGTGTCTCAGACAAGAGCCTTTAGGTGAGCGAACGTGGCAGGAACAGGTCGGAAACCTCTTCCAGTGAGCAAAAGCCCCAAAGGCGTTATCGTCCCTGAGACGGAGTGTGCCAAAACACCCAAGCCGAGACATCTCGGCCCTTAACACACCAGTAGGTGACAAGGTATTTGCAATTGGGGTTGCCAAGCAGATCTGCGTGCCATGAGGTTGGCTCCGTGGCTTCTCCTGCTGGCAAAGGGAGAGATGGTACTGCTCCGCTGCGACACCTGTGAGAGGGATTTCACTGGCCCGGCCTACGTCTTCCCCGCTTACACTGATACTATAACAATTTTTGCTAAAAAAATTAAGAAACTAGTTTTTGACCAAACCTATGCAATTGCCACGTACAGACACAAGCCCTGTAGCACCCCCACACATCAGGGCTGATGACCCCAAACCGCTGCTACTTGAACGGCTCCCAGGACCAGGCACGTCCTACGCAGAGCCCCGCCGCGGGCTATGGGACACAGCCCTCTCTCCCCTCGTGGGGTGAGCCGGGGCGCTTTGCACCTTCTTTTCGCCCTGCCCCAGGCACTGCCCTGTGAGTTTTTTTTCACGCAGTGGTGTCTCCCCCTGTTCCAGAGGGGAGTCCTGGCATGCCTGCTTTGCCAAAAGCCTGTCCCTATTGCAGGGGGCTGCGGAAATCCCACCACGGGGCAGAGCGGGACCAGGCAGGATCAGGCTCTAGCCTTGAAACCAGGCATGCAAAAGCTGCGCCCTCCTTGCGCCAGCCTTCATAGCAAAAGCCGGATGCAGCTTTTCTACAGAGCCCCTTAATGCCCCATCTCAGAGTGCCGAGCACAAGGGCAAGCCACCCCGGCCAAGAGCACATCCTCTAACCGGCAAGGATTTCTCTAAGTTTTCCACTTCTCCTTCAAAGGTGCTCCCCCCTCCCCACGTTTTCCCCGCGACGCTTTCAGGGGAAGGTCCCTGGAAGCTCTTCCATGGCTCTCCCCAGCAGGCCGAGCAGAGCGGAGCACGAGTCTGCGCCCGGCGACGGGCAAGGGTCAGGGCTCAGGCTCCAGCCCGCAGCCGGTGCTGGCGGCACAGAGCAGCAACGGCAGCAGCCCCAGCACAGCCCTTCGCACGGCAGGACAACCTTCCCCCAGGACCGGACGCACCTCGCCCTGCTCTTCTCCCCGCTTTAATTCCTTTTTAATTAATCTCATCAAAAGGTGCAGAGCAGGCTGGTGCCTACCAGGGCGCCCTGCCAGCTGAAGTCCAGAGCCTGGCCCCGGCCCCTCGCTCCCCCCGAGCCCCCCGGGCCAGCCCGGCAGGGAGAAGCAGGAGGCAGCAGGGGCACGCTTGAATTTGAAAATACTTTATTTGAATAGTAAATAATTATACAGTTGAAACAGTTCTATTGAAGCACTCTATAAATAGCTAACAGTTAAGAAAATAATGTGTGTAGAAAAAGAGATTGCATCTAAAAGTAAGAGCTGTCAGTTGCACAGGATAAAATGGTTAAGATCGTGTGTTATTCTAGGTATAAAAGTTAAAACCTTTTTAGCAGATCCCTTTAGAAAAAAAGATCTTCTAAAACGCACAGTGAAATGGCAGGCGGGGGAGACAAAAAAAGCGCATTAGAGTATCTGCGATCAAATAATATCGATCTTCATAATTAATATAAATAAATAACGAATAAATAACATAATTACTCAAACCAACATATACAGATAGTCAACTCATGAGCTAGCTTAGTAAGGGCGGAACGAACAAAACCAGAAAGTTGGCATGTCACAGTTAAGGCAGTTTCTACAGCATTTTCTGGAGACCATCAACAGCAGAGTCAAGGCATTTGTGGCTATACTAAAGAAACTCTCATTTCTCCTCAAGCGGTTTGATCTGTTCACATTGAGAAAAACCGAAACGAACGAACAAACGAACGAACGAAAAAGAGAGACCCCGGGAAGGTAAACGTAAAGCCAGATTCCAGCAGTTCACAAGCCGTATTAAAGCTAATCGTGTGGCGAGTCCCAAGCGCAGCCTGCGGGACGCGCTCGGCCGCGGCGGGGCGGCCCCGGCCCCGGCCCCGGCCCCGACCCCGGCCCCGGCCCCGGCGGGGGAGCGGGGCCGGGCCCCGGGAAGGCACGGGCGGCTCTAGCAGGCGGGGCGCAGCGGCACCTGGAGCAGGATGACCTGCCTGTTCTCGGAGGGGTGGCACTTGTTGATGTGCCGGGTGAGGCCGGGCGAGCTGTAGAAGGTGGCCGGGCAGTACTTGCAGGGGAAGACCTGGGCGGCGTGCAGGAGGCGGAGGTGCCGCTCCTGGCTGCTCTTGCTGGGGAAGGTCTCCCCGCAGACGGGGCAGAGGCGGCACTCGGCCGGCGGCGGCGCGGGCGGCTCCTCGGCGGCGGGCTCCGGGGCCGCGGCGGGTCCCGGGGCCGGGGCCGGGGCGGGTCCCGGGGCCGCGGCGGGTCCCGCGGCCGGGTGGCCCAGCAGGTGCTTGCGCAGGTAGGCCTGCCGGCGGAACCGCTTGGCGCAGCGGGGGCACTCGAAGAGCCCCTCCTCGGAGCCCGCCTCCGAGGCGCCGCCGGGGCTCGGCGTGTCCCGCTCGCTGCCGCTGCCGCCGCCGCCGCCCGCCTCCTTCGGCGGCTCCTCCGCCGGCGCCCTGCCCGCCTCGGGGCCGCCCTTGGCGGCGGGCGGGCGCGGCTTGTGCCAGCGGCGGTGGGAGGCGAGGTTGGCGGGGCAGGAGAAGACCTTGTCGCACTCGGGGCAGCGGTACTCCACCCGGACGATGCGGGAGCAGCGGTGCTGCGCCAGCGCGAAGGGGTCCCCGTACTCCTCCTTGCAGAGCTGGCAGATGAACTCGCCCAGCGGCCGGGCGCAGCCGCCCCGCGCCTTGGCCGGCGCCTCCACCGGGCCCTCCTTGATGCGCAGCCCCAGCACGGGCGACGTGGTCACCTCGTCCTCGAAGGTCAGCTTGCGGATCGCCTTCGCCTTCTTGCCCGACGGGGCCTTCTGCCGGCCGGGCTCCGCGGCGCCCGGCGGGCGCTTGGCGGGCGGCGGGCGGCCCGGGGCGGCCGGCGCGGCCGGGGCGGGGGCTCCGCCGGGACCGGGACCGGAACCGGGACCGGGACCGGGACCCGGACCCGTGCCGGTGCCGGCGTGGCCGGCGGGCGGCTCGGCGTGGCCGGCGGCGGCCCAGACCTTGAGCTCGGCCGGGGCGAAGAGGAGCGGGTCCATGGTGCCGGGCACGGCCGGGGCGGGGAAGGACTCAGCCGAGACGGGCGAGCCCAGGCTGAAGCCGCGCTCCAGGTACTTGTCCCTGCTGACGGGCCGCGTGGGGCTGTACAGCGCCTGCACGGCGGCATCGGGCGTCCCGAACGGCACCGGCGGCGGCGAGTCCCGCGGGGGGGGGGGGGGGGGGGGGGGGGGGGGGGGGGCGCCGCCGGCGGCGGCGGGGAGCGGCGGGCCGGCGGCCTCGCGGCAGCAGCGCGCCCGGTAGGAGACGGGGGTGGGCCGCCGGCTGCGCTTCACCAGGAAGCCCCGGGGCATCTTCGTGCCGCCTCCGCGCCGGCGGCGGCCGCGGCGCACGCTCCTCGCTCTGCCCGCGGCGCGGCCGCCGCCGCCTTTAAGCGGGCCGGGGCCATTGTTCGGGCCGGCGGCGGCGGGACGGGCCAATCAGCGGCGCCGCGGCGGGCGGCGGCGGCGGGCGGAGCGGGTGCACCTGAGCCCCCGCCCGCCCGCCCGCCCGCGCGGCCCCCGGCGGCGGCACACGCCCGGCCCCGCCTCCCGCACGCTCCGCGCCCCGCGCCGCCGCCCGGCCCGGCACGCGCGGGCCTTTGTGTGCCGCCCGCGGCGGGCGCTGCTCCCCCGCCCGCGCCGGGGCCGGACCGGCCGGCGCCGCCCGCGCCCCGCCAGCGGGAGCCGTCCCCTCCGCTGCGTGAGGGCGGGACGGGCTCGGGCTCGGCCGCGGCAGCGCTCGCTCGCCCGCCCCGGCCCCCGGCCCGCGGGCAGCGCAGGGCAGCGCGGCCGGCCGCTCTCGGCGGGCGGGCTGCCGGTGGGGGCAGGCCGGCGCCGGGGGCGCGGGGAGAGGGAAACTTGGCGCAGGAGGAGGAGGAGAAAGTCGCTGTCGTGGCGGCTGCCGGCGGACGGGAGGCTGCCCGCCGGGAGCGGCCCCGCCGTCGGGAGGCTGCCGGCGCGGCCCGTCGGCGCGGCGGCTGGGTTTTGTCCGCCGCCGGCATCAGGTGCTAACCGACGGGGCTAATCGAGCGGGGAAGAATAAAGACCGGGCCCGCCGGCCGGCCTCCCGAGCCCTGCCCCCTCGCCGTCGTGAAGGACGCGGGCCCGCGCTGTTCGGGGGCGCGGCGGCCGACCCGGGCCAGCGCGGACGCGTGCCGCGGCCGGGCAGCGCCGCAGCCCCCTCCCCGCAGCGGCGCGGGAGCGCGGCCGGGAGACCCCCGCCAGCGGCCCCGGCCCGGCGGTAACCTGTTGCGCGGTGCGCCCTCCGCCCGGGCCGCCGGCGCGGAGCCGCGCCCGCAGCACCCCCGCCCGCTCCCCCGAGCCGTCCGGCCCCGCTTGCCGCTCTCCCGCGGGTGTTGGGCCGGCGGCAGCCCCGAGCGCGGCCTGGCTGCCCGGCACAGCCGCGTGGAGGGGGACGGCGGTAGCGGAACGGCTCTCGGGTTTCCGTCTGAAACGTTACGCGTTCGGTGCAAGGCGAAGCAGCTGCCGCGCGGGGGACGCCCCCGTCCCCCGCACGCCACAATGGGGCGTAGAAGCCAACACGCGCCCGCTCCGAGCGCAGCGGGCGGGCACCGCCGCGGACCGACCCGCCGAGGACGCGCCCGGCGCCGTCCCGGGCGGCGTTTGCGGGGGCCGGGAGCGTCCGTGCCCGCTCCCGGGTGTGCGGGAGGGGCAGCGGCGCCGCGAGGGGCCGGTCCCCGGCAGCGCGGCGGGGCCGCGGCAGGTGCAGCCGCTGCGGGGCGAGCACCGGGCCGCGGCCCCGCTCGCCCTTAACCCTTTGTCTGCGGCCCCGGCCCGCGCCGCGTCCCGAGGCTGCGCGGCGGCCCACGCGGGAATTTGCGCGCGTAGCTCCGCGCTCCAGCACGCGGGGGGAGGGGGGAACATGACACGGCCGGGCCCCGCTGCTCCGCGCGTCGCAGGGGGTGGCACGGCGGGGGGGTGGTGGTGTGTGGAGCGGGGCCGCCCCCCGCTGCGAGCAGCCGGCCGGCCCCGGGGGTGCGTGCTCGCAGCGCCGGCCCCCCCGTCCCCCCCCGGGTCCCGCCCGCCTTTGTGGGGGGCGGCGGGGCACGCGGGCGGCACGCGAGCGAGCGCCGGCCCCCCCGCGGCCGCGGCCCCCCCGCACCGCCCCGCTCGCCGCCTTTGTGCGCCTCATTAGCATAAAGCTGCGCGACCCTGCCGGCGGGCGGCACAAAGGGGCGCGGAGAGCCCGGGGCGGGGGGGCAGCACCCGGCATCGGGGGCCGCCGCTCTCCCCCGCACCCCGCCAGCGGAGCGGGCCGGGCCGGGCCGGGCCGGGCCGGGCCGGGGGGGGGCGCGGGGGTAGGGCTGCCCTGCCCGCGCAGCCCCCGCCCGCCCGGTGGGACCGGCGTGCCGCGGGGCGGGGCGGCCCGCTGCGCATTAGCATACAGCTGCGGGCCCGCCGGGCACGCGCCGCCGCCCCCCCGTCGGGGCTGCACACCGAGAGCCGTGTCCCCGTCCCCATCCCCCCCGCCCCGGGGCTGCACACCGAGACCCTCCCGTCCCGTCCCCGGAGGCTGCGCACCGAGACCCCCTTTCCCCCCTCGGGGCTGCGCACCGAGACCCTCCCGTTCACCCCGGCGCGGCCGCATCAAAGCGGGGGGGGGCGCTGGCAGGCGGAACCGGCGCAGCCGTCTCACCTGCCGTCGGCGGGGGTCCGGCGCCGGCGGTGCTGGCCGGGGCGTACATGGGCAGGTGGGAGCGGTGGCGGCGCAGGTAGCGGAGGACGGGCTCCCGCAGCGGCGGCGCGCAGGGCCTCTGCTCGTCGGGGTCCTCCGGGGGCGGCTCGGCGGCGGGGGGCAGCCCGGGCACCTGCAAGGCAGAGCCGTCAGGCGGCCGTCCCGGCGGCGCCCGGAAAGCCGCGCTCGCACGGGGACGCGCACCTGGGACGTTAAGTGTGGCGGCACGGACCGTAAACGGTGCGAAAACGTGCCGGGGGCCAGACGCGCGCGGCAGCGGAGGGCGCGGAGCGAGGCTCGCCCCGGCGGCACCGGGCGCACCCCGCGGCCACGGGCGCTCCGGGGCTCCGGCGCAGCAGCCCCCCCGGCCGGCAGCTGCCGCTCCCCGGGGACGGCGGGGCGCCGGCGGGCGCGGCCACCGGCTCCGCGGGCCCCCGCTTAACCGGCACTTCCAGCCGAGAGCGCGGGCGCCGGGGCCGGCGGTGCCGGGGGCCAGCACTGCTCGGTTGTCGGTCCCTCCGAAACGACCCGTGAACGGCCAGAGATGCAACCTTTGCGTGGAACTGAACCGAGGTCTTGGTGCACGAGAACCCGCGGACCCGCCCGACCCTCTCAGACTCGCGTGGTCTGACACGATTCTGGCGCTCGCCGCAGGAAACCCCCCAGCTGCCTCATTTACTGGCTGCTTTTGACTGCCTTCTCAGGGCAACCCCAGCTGCAGTTTGAAAACCAGACCATTATTTCTTACTGAGGACAAGTGCCTTTCCCAGAAAATCTCGCGCTGCACATGTGTGCCCTCAGTTTGCTGTAATGCTTCAACAGCTGATGTAGGTGCAAAAACCCGGCCCCGCCATCTGCATGTTTGCATAGCTGGAGCTCTGCATGTTGAAATAAACACAAGTTTGTGATTCTGCGAAAGGGTAAACATTCCCCGCGCCATCGCTCGGCTTTCAGCGACAGGCGAGAGCACCCCGCCCAGGAGTCACGCATACATCAAGTGCAGGGTTGGGGTGGCAATTTCAGTACCCAGGCTAAAAACGCCGTCCCTCTCCCGGCTGTAGCTGGCTTTTCTGTGCATATATTGCTTACTACTAGCGAGCGTTTCCGTAAATATTATCCCTCAATGCATGAGACTGATTTCCAGTTTCTGTGGAAACTGTACCCAGAAGTGCTGCCTTCTGTGTATTTACACTCACAGTTCTTAAACGTCTCTTTCAAAGGTGTATTTTTCCCTCGTTTTTACATTGCATTACTAGTTTATCTGCATGCTGAAGTGAGCTGGAATACGAGCAACAGGAGGCAAAGACAGTAGGTCTCTTGCTCCATATAGAAACACAGCCAGTCCCGAGGCATTTAAGATATATTCCATAAGTGCATGGTACCTACCATGTATTTGGCGACGTGCCTAGAAGGAACACCCGAGGAAAACATATAAATGTGACATTTAGTAAATATAGTTAAAATCACCGTGAAGAAAACCCAAATAAAACCAGAAAAAGTAGAGACAAATTTGCGTTCAGATGCAGATACCGTAATCTATGTTCACGTAAGCAATTCTGACTCATAGAGGTGCTTTCAGTCCGTTCAGTGAGACTGTTTTTGTGTGTCAGGACTACTGCAGCAAAAGGGTAAGGCAAGCGAGTCTTTAATTTGTAGGACGCCAATTCCCCTTTCTCTAAAGTTGTTCACGCTTACAGCATGCGAAATGGGTTGAATGATGGCAAGAAAAACACTTCTCATCAGGCCTCCCATTCTGCACAGGATTTCATTTTGTGTTCTTTTATAGATGTCTTCCAAGAGAATCTAAAACAAAACTGCACTGAGGCACTTTCTGTATCATGACAATAGGAGGAAAATTGCATCTAGCCCTTCTGGGAGGAGGCAGGGGTCGAGCGCCTGTGTGGCTACAGCTGTGACGTACGACAGCACACCAGTTTGGGCCATGGAAATGGGTGGGCTACAGCCTACGCAATGTCCCTGCCTTTTGTCACCCTGCCTCCATTTACAGTTGATTCTGTTTGGTTTTTGCACAGTTAAAAACTCTGAGAGCGAATACTTAAAAAATACTGCCGTCGCACGGAATTCCATTGCGTTAAACAAAAGCAAAAGCAGCATGAGGAGAGGGAGGGTAAATTGGTCCCAAGTAGTGGGTTGGAAGCATCAAGATCCAGACTGCAAATTACGTTTGAGATCAGCCAGGAATTCATCAGGAGGTGGGGGAGGCAGTCCTTGGGGTTGTTGGAAATCTGCAGTTAGCAGTTCTTTCCGTGGAGTGCAGTAGGCTTTGGGTTTTGAGCAGGCAAAGTTACGGGCTGCTGAGACTTTATGCCTCCACCTACGGTACTAAGGCCAAAGCTGTAAACAGCATTAGCAAACATTTTAATTTCATCCTTATTCAGGAAATCCACTTATCGCTGAAAAAGCCAGTTGCTTTCACTCTTTCGGCTACAAAAGCCATTCCCTGTGGCTAGATGTTGAAAAATCGACTTCTCATAGGCTCAGCTGAGACAGGTTTAAGATGGCCTGTAGCGTACTCGTATTAGGAAACATTGATAAAAAAGGGGGTAACGGAACAAATAAGCCTCCCGATTCTGCTGGGTAGTTGTACTAAACTGCACGCATAATGCAAAAATACTGTGAAGGAAAACAAAGGAACTTGAAGTTCTACTGGCACATTTGAAAATACGCCCAAATAACGAAACTGAACAATATGCTGCACTTGGTGAACCCCCGCTGTGAGGCACAGGATCTGCTCAGGTTTCCCAGAGGAAATAGCTAAACAGAAACGTAAAGCTTTAGGAGCAAGATGGGAGAAGAAACCAAAGTGAACAACACTAACAAATTACCTAAATAATAAAATGCACTCGGCAGTCATTTTCCTTACCTGTTCCGACATCAGGATTTGGCGCAGTTCCTTCTTGAGATCAATAAACCGATCGTGATAGATGGCCATGGACCAAGGTTCCCTGAAGTAGCTGGTTAAAAAAGAAGAAATTTAGTTATCTTGTGAACCTCTCATTAACCACTAATAAAGTATTTACCTGCTTTTTTGCCTTTATAAATTACAGTTCTGGACCCATCATGATCGTTTGTTCATAAAATGCCTCCCGTAACAGCATAGTCAATCAATTCTTTTAATGGATGTTCCTGATGTACAGCCAGCTTCAGTAATTACATTTAAAGTGGCTTAATTCAGAGCTGTGGCAAGACCCAGTGAAGAATCCTGATTTTATCAGAATTTAAAAGCCTGAAGACCTGTAAAGAACGGTGTCTCCATTATCTGTCCTCATTTGAGAAAAGCAGATTGCAGGATTAACTGAACTGCTGCATAAACAAATTAAATTTGTGTAGACAATGACACAAATGTTGTTCATCATTAAGGTTTCTGGATTAATAAAGGCCAGAAAAACAGGCCACCACAGTGTTGCAATATGTTCTTTGCACTAGTACGCTGAAGCTAAATTGAACCTATTCTAGGAGGAAGCTCTTATAACTTTTTCTTTCAGTGACAGCATTCATGACAGCATTCTTCTGTGAAAAAGGAGTAAAAGGATGGAGAGGACACGACTTGATGTAGAACCTCAAGGCTGTAAATATACCTGGAGGCAGCTAGATTACAAAGCTGCGATTTATTTCTCTTTCCTTTATAATGAAAAATAAATTTTACAGCTTCACTGAGATGCTCTGTGTGTAATTCTTGTTAATGCTGACTGGAGTCAGGAGGCGCACCACGTTCATCCCAATCATGACTGAACAGATGCCGGCAGGGTCACCCAGGAAGTTTTAAGATGGGTGCGTTTGCGTGGCTGCGACCAATGTTCTCGTCTTTGGCACGGCAGCAGCATGCTTGGCGCTGCTGTCAGGAGTACGTGTACGCTATCGCTTGATTCAGTTGCGTGGTCTTTAAGTGAACATCTGGATAAAGCAACTTAAAAGGCGCTACACAAGTTTAATAATTCTGACATACCTGTCTACAGAAAACTAATGTGCAGTTTCCTTTTTGCAGAAGATTTTTTTTTTGTTCATGTCAAATGGCAGGATTTCCCTCCTCCCACTCTTGGAATGAAACTTCAGCTCTCGCTAATGCCCTGCACGATTAACAACACCTTGGGCACCTGGCAGAACTTTGCCGGGTTTTCTACATACTCGTCCCATATAAGCTCTCTTCCCCCTTCCCGCTGTGCCCCTTCATCTGCATTTCTCTTTGTAAGGCAGGCTGGCTGGGGCTGCCTCTCCTAGGTTTGCACAGTGTCCGGCACAGTGGGGGGCTCTCGGATAGATGTTTTCACAGTATAAATATCTATTGACTATTACAATAGACTATTACAATTGGCTATTACAAATACTGTGTTCTTGCTACGGGAAGCGCTGCCCAGCCTAGGAGTCTCTTGGTAGCATGTTACCACGACTGACACTACTTGTTCATTCAGATATGAAATGTTAGAAAAGATGAGCTCGGCTTTAAGTATCTTTAAGTAATTATATACCTATAACGTGCAGAGAGCTAGAGAAGAACAGGATATTCCCCAAATATTTAAAAAGCCTTCAATTTCAGAAAGAAACCCCCACCCAACACAAACCTTTAACTCAATGTTGATATTAGATAGCAAAGCAGGGAAAAGGGGGGTGTTATACAAGAATACATTAAGATAATTAAAGACTCTCTATTTTTACTGATATGCCCTGCTAAAAGCCATGTTCCGCTGGCCAAACATTTTGTTTTCAAGCTGGCATCTTAATTTTAATTCTAACCCTGATAAGGTGATTTCATCTCTTGATTGAGGCACATCTTCCAACTGCCTTACCTTGGTTAAGTTGTTCACCTCCTGAGATGTTGCATTAAATGATGTTTATAAAATGTTTCAGGGATGCTACATGTTACTGCTGCTGTTACCAGCTCAGTCCATAACTGCATTTTTAACTGTTCCTGTCAATATTCACAGATTTGGAGCTCAAAACCTTAAATGTGTCACCCAGTTTGCAATAGTTAATGCAAATAAAATGTTCTTTTTTGGGGAATGGAGAATGTCTTGTCTGTATTTTCTAGACAGGCTGCCAAGAGGAGCTACCAGTAAACAACATTTACTCCCAGATTCCCCTGACTTCCCTTCACCTGAAGAATTGTAACCGCCAAAGGCAATTTAAAGATAGGCTTCACAGAAACAATTAACTTTCTTTGCTGGCTCTGCGTTTCTATCTATTTATCTTTTCAGTTAGAATCACCTTTCCAAAGGGGCACATGGTGTTTTTGAGAAAGCAGATCTACATATGGCTGCTAAAGGGAAGTTTAATAATGAAAAACCCCATTTGAAGCCAAACCAACAAGTTGACTTTCCGAGGCTCATTCTGAATTTTATTACCACTTCAGCAGCAGTCCCTCAGGGCAAGCTGCAGAAAGCTTGAAAGTATAATGCTCTTCAGTGTACAAGATGAAGCTGGCATGCTACCAACAGAGGCTCAAAGGCTCCTCAACTATCATGAGAACGGCATCTGCCACATGTGTTTGCACCATTTAGTCTTTCATAACCTGCCAGAGTGATCAGGCTAAATATGTACAAGATGACAATGTTTGCCAGGAGCATAACGGGTTTTCAAACTTGGTCACTTCCTAACGGGGATCCCCTGCTGGCAGACTTTTATATCGACAGAAGCCATCATGGGAAGGCATTTGTAACGAGATGGGATGAAACGGTCTCCTTTTGAAGACAATAAGCGACATCCTTTTTGTTGCTAGGAAGCTGGTCTCGCCTTTCATTGACAAACAATATTTAAAGTCTGTTCTGCCTCATTTGTGATGTGTAGCCTACATTAGATGAAAGGGAAGAAGGAGGAAAATATTTAGTGGCACCCTGTACAAAAGACATGGAACCTTTCCCTTTTCAAGACATACAGCATTAAATAAAATGGATGAAGTTGGCCGCCGCTAGCAAGCGAAAACGGAGTATGCGTGCATGTGGCTTTCCATCTGAGAGCTATCTGTATTTATTCTCCGTTTCATTTGCAACTACACACCACTTTCGGAGAACAAGGCTTCTGCCTCTGCGAAAACTAATTCTGAAGCTGCCGTACGTCTGCGGTGTGTCCCGGCCCTCTAAAGCAGAGGCAGCAAGGACCCGACACTGACCTCTGGCAGCGTTTCTGCCATCTAAGTCAGGTCTAACGGCACGAGATGTGTCACTGGCACCAAGATGTTAAAGCCAGAAAGTCTTAAAAATTGAACTAAAAACCTTCAGAATAACACACTCGGTTTGTACAACAACCAAACAAAAAGCAAGATATAAAGTTAAAAAAAAATTTGAAGTTTTTGTAAATAATTTTAAATCCCATCACAAGAAAGTAATGGCGGAAAGGTGAAGACCAGCTCTGTAGAGTGAGCTTATCTACTCTGGTAGACCTAATCTTTTATCATTCACAAGCTTGGCGTAACTGTAATACTCATACAGATCAGTTTTATCACACCACTGCAACGTTTTCCAAACTTTGTGAGCTGGGCTTCCCTTCATGAAAATGAAGTAAAGCAAGGCCCGAATAATTTCCACTTATATTATTAAAGATGGGCTTCTGAGGACTGTTGTTGATTTTGTCCTTATGCGTTTCATATTGGGTGCTTTTCTTGGAAAATCTCAGCTGAAATCCTCTCAAAAAAAAATCACTGGTGGAAAGAGAAGCTGAAAGCAGTGATATGAATGTATCCAACATGGCAAAAAAAAACAGAAACCAATTTTTAAAAAGGTTTGATTTTCTCATTCCTCTTAATGTGAAAGTAAATCTCATTATTACAGCCTGAAAAATAGTGGTTTTCTTTTTAATATGAGGATTGTAATACGTTTTTAATTACTTCCATTCCTTTTCTTGCTGCTTCCATGAGCCTGATGACAGCAGAGATAACCGGTGCCACCACGGACAGGCCTGTGGGCACACCTTGTGCACTGGGAATGCAGACCTGACGGCTCATTCAACTACGTGGAATAATCCCTCCCTGCAGGTGAGTTTATCAAATTACCAGAGTGCGTGTGCACGCCGAGACCGCCGCGCTCCAGTGCGGAATCCGTTTAAGGGAATTTAAACCGCGGCCCTAAGCAGCAGGCACTCGCTGCTGCCTTGTCTGCGCTCCCCGTGACTTCTCTCTGCTGTGAGACTGGGACAAGGTGGGGGATTTTCAAAAGCTCGACGGGCAAGTGGGCACCCATTCCTTGTGACGACACCTTTGAAAAATCCCTCTGCAGACTACTAGCATGTTATTAACTACAGATTTTGAGGACGCTGTGTCTGCCAGTGTTCTTTTGCTACTCACAGCTTTCATGGCAATAATAACAGAACCAAATCCAACTCCCTGCATCCCTGCTATCCCTGCTCATTCACCGACACACATAAACTCAGAGGAAACAACTAAGTTCAGAAACTCAGACAGTCTATCAAGCGGTTTGAATCTGTTTGCAACCTTTGTTAAATGTCTCTAAATAATCATCAATACAGATCTCTTGAAATCACATTCATTTCTTCACAAAGCAGTCTACAATTCACTAGTGACCTGCCTTAGGTCCCACTAAACTCAGTGGGACTCTGGTCGGAGTTGTATCTTCCAGCACTGTAAGCATATGCAGAGCAGCACATGTTTTTTTAGTACACAGTATAAGGCAGAGTCATTGATGAACTTAATGTCCTGTTAATCTGTAAGTAGTGCAGAGTCTCCTTTCCTCTCTGTAGCTTCCCATACTTAGTACAACATGGTGAATTTTCAAGCTGGATGTCCATTTTTCTGGGTTTAAATTTCTTTTTTTAAGAAGAAATGCAATGCTTGAAATGCAAAATCTCCAGGCTGTATCAGCTACCTCTGGAAGATACTCTATCAGTTCTCAAATACTCAGACGTCAGAATATTCAAAGTCATTCCTTAGCATGTTTGGGTCCGTTAAACTTGAATGACTTTGGAAGTTTACGGAAGCTGAGTTTCTCATTGGTGCTTCTGGCACATGATGGAAAAAGCTACCCAAGTGCTGGTGTGCTTTTGCTGCAGTATACCTCATTCCTCCTTGGTTTTGCCACTATCTCGTCAGTAAGAAGAAAGCTGCTGCTGTTACAGACACCAGGAACCAAACCAGAAGGACAGACACAGATGAAGCTGAAGCAGCTGGTCGGCTGATGAGGGCTCATGTACAACACCATTATGGCAGGAGTACCTATGAAGGGCGGGGGCGGGGAGAGGAAAGTACTGCGGTGGGTTGGGATGCAATGCGATTTTAATTTCCAGGTCATTCTGACATTACTTCCCAAACACAGTTTGCAGATTAGCAAAAGTCCAACACAAGTGCACGCAAGAAGAAATGTCTCGTCTTGCCGGGAAAAGAGAAGATGCGTTGTTTTGGGGACAATATATGGATGTTTTTAAGGCTCTTAATTACAAAGGTATTGTGATTCCAGTAAAAGATATAGAGTATTTCCAGATATACCTTGCATAGCTGGACCAGGAATCATAAAGTGTAAATTTAAAGACAATAGAAATAAAACCACTGAGCATTTCCTGCTAAATATCACCTGACCAATAATTTTGAAAGACGGTTTGTTTATGGAGGTAAAAAGCAAGACTAATTTGTGTAAAATCCCATAAAGCACCACCCGAAAGCATTGTTCTTAATCACAAAGAACATAAAATGTTCCCTGGTTTGCAATTTCTTAAAATTCACTTACAACTGCTGAAGAGTCAAGCAAATGTTGAACCAAGAGCATGGTTGTAGCAAGAAAGCTATTTAACTCCTTGCTCTGTAGTTGTACTCACTGAACACCTGTTTGTCCGTGCATTTTAGTCACTCCTGTTAAAGTCGTTAACCTAGGACCCTGTTACTGCCCTGACCCAGTAATTAGTGAAATCAGTAGTCTTATGGACAATGAATCTGTGATTTACTTCACCAGGCAGATGTACAAAATAATGATAGTGTTCACTCATTGTTAGGCTGACTACTTTTTGATAAGTAAATCATAGAAAGGAAGCCTGTGCTTTTTTACCACTTTTAACACAACTATGACCAAACCCACAATGTCTTTTCTTTGGAAGACAACTGGTTTAAAACCTGTGGTTTACAAACCCCTTTCTTCTGTAGCTGCAATTGCGAAATGTAGTGCAGTGCAACTGATCTTGCAGTTCTCGCGCAAGAAGAATGGCCACTGAATCCAGACCTCGTAGAGGACAATACTGATCCCGCTGGGCCCAGTCCAAAACCTCACTGGGGCGACTGCAGAGACCTGCTGACTTCAGGGGCATGTGGGTCATGGCTTACACTATGTATTGCTTGCCAGCATCTTCCCTTTGCAAATGCTGATTATCCATCATGACTGATAAATCATTTCCGTTTTCTGCATTTTTAATATCCTGGAAATGTTACATTAAAGTGCCATTACCTGGAGGCACCATCAGAAAGCAGGTCTTAGCAGTACTCGCTTCACGTTGAGATACTGCAGTCCTTTCCTATTCTAAGTATCCTCAAGAGATAGTCTCCGTTATTTCAGCACTGGAATTTGGTAAAGTTTAGATGCTGTACTAGATAGCAGCAGTTCTTGTGTAGCTGATTCTCACTGAACTGCTCTTTAAACTTTCTAAAGTCTGCGCTCTTTAAAGTTGTTATAAAAACATTGCTGTCTGCTCTTTTTATGAGGAAATTATGGCTGACCCTGAAATAAGGTTTATTGCATTTTTTCACATAGTACTATTTCACACATAATGTATTATGAAAAACAATTAAAAGGAAATTAAATCTAACGCACAAAATAACAAATATGCTGTGTGCAGCGGTATGATTGCTTTTCTGCAATTACTTGTTTATGAATTCAGAGTTCAATCATTCATAATGGTTTGCATAATTATTAATATGAATCAGCAAGGTTCGACTGCAAATTAACGTGGTAAGATTCAGCTGACTAGCCTTTACTTACTAATTTGGACGTGGGGTTTCTTAGTAACGTAGCTCTTCATTAGCAAGTTAGCTACTCCTTAAAAACTACATTAATATATGGAAATCTAAAGCCACCGAAAGCGGTCTACCATTGATATTGATTTGCTATGTAAGTACAGCTTTACCAGTGCACCTTGGGGTTAGCATTTAATTCTGGTAGCAAAAAAGCTGTTAGTGCTTTGATATCCCTTCATGTGTTCCTCTTTCCTTATCCTGTCTCTCTCTTCATAAAAAGCACACAAATTTTCCTCTAATTAGGTTGTAAAGTGTACTGAGTAGCATTAGTCCCTCTCAGCCATGCTCACTACCTGCCACATTTCCTTTCTGGTTTTTTTCATCCCTGCAGAAAATAAGTCTCACCATCTGCATGATGAACAAAAGCCTAAGGTGGAATCCCTTAAATGTAATCACGGTGTGCTAATGGTATGGGATCCGGCAAATTCCAGACAGCAGTGCATTCTAGTATTTCTCTTAATGAACAATCACTCTTCATTTCTGAAAGTCTGGTTTAAAAACAGCTTTTCGATGTAGCATGCATTTCGTGTTTAAATAATCACTGATTATCCAGGCTATAAGTAATAAATTTATATCTTTAACCTAGTCCTTTTAAAAACAATACTGAAAACATGAAATGTTCTTCTTTTTCCTAATTTATTTGTTATATTGTGAGATTTATTAGAGTTGCGTCAATAAACAGTCCAGTGTGGTGTTTCTGCTTAAACCCTCATTAAATGACACTGCTTAATAAATCACTTTTAGCCTAAGTAAACAGTGCTATGCTGTGTGAATTGAACTTAAGTAGAAAAGATCTAAGTGGTTACTTTAAAATAAGTAAGTGTTGTTCATAGTGCTCAAAATATTATTGAGCATTTAGGTTGTACAGCTAATACGAAAAACGTCATGTGAGCATAAATGACAGGGTTTGAAGAGAAGAGCTACGGAAACATCCAGTGATATTATTCACTTTTATAGTTCCTGGGTGGAATTTTCCAAAGCATCTTAGTGAAAGGGAGCTTGACTGCCATCATGCATTTCTGTTGCATGTTTGGCAGCTTTGTGTCCTATTGCATATCAGTACCTGTTGCTGTTGAAGCTGTGCCACTTTGTGTAGAGTATCCCTTATTTTTTTCAGGGTGCTTAGCCTCTTGGACAGCAACACCCCCCACGGGCAGGCTGCACGCAGGAAAAGGAGCACTACCCTGTTTTCATGTCACCTTGCTAACAGCAGTGAATACAGATCTTCTAACAGACACCTGGGGTGGATCACCACAGATCTATGCATGTGTAAGTTGCTTGTTCCCTTCATATGTGAGCACTGAATCCTATCTAGTATTCTGGCACTGGGAAAGAAATTCCTTTGTCTCTACATGTCAGCAAAATCCCCTGCACTTTTTGTCCCATGCATAGGTATTGCCAGAGTCCTAAGACACCCTCCCAACTCCTACTTGGCCAAAGAGCCTCCGGTTAATGTCTGCCAATGGGGGCTTCTCTCTACGGACCTGGCCCCTCGCATCACCAGTCCCCAAACTGACCTTTGCAGATCGGTGGACATACAAACCCCAGCTCTGGAGAACCCCAAAGCTTGCAATGGAGATGAGGCACTCAGAGTGCACCTGCATCTTGCTGCAAATAGCTTTGCTACTGTGCGATGAACGGTGGCAAGTTCATCCTCCTCATGGTGCTACCTGAGACCACTGTGCAGGGCAGACAAATTGTCAATGACTTAGACAAGTCCTTAAAATGCTGGAAAGCAAGTTATTTAAAAAAAAAAAGTTACAAAGTCTTTTTGAGCTCAGCTTGGATGAGTGTGCCTGTAAGGCTTCTCCGCTAATCGCCCTTTAAAGTACACGCTGCCTTCGTGGACTCCTTCACAGGACTGACCCTGTAACGTTCCTCAGCTCTTAGCTGGAAAGCCTACGTGTATACACAGCAAAATCTGAACGTCCAGCCTGGGTGCACCAAGATGGCTCCATGATGCAAACTGAAGCGTAGTAAGTACAGATGACTAAAAGCACATTTCTGGTAAGAACTAAATATAAACACAATATAAATAGAGCACTTAGTACTCTGTGTTATGTGTTATTCAAAACACTTTGATTGCTACCCCATGCGTTAGTCTATCAGCACGCTTTACAAATTGTTAATACCAGAAGTGCTTAACATACAGCATCTTACTAACTTCAGCATTACGCAGAGAGTAATCTTGGTGAATAGGCACATGAAGAAACTTGAGAAGGGGATGGCTGAGCAACACAACATTTCAGAGTTGTAACCCTAACCCTTTTAGAAACTGATTGGCATAATGATGTTGCCTCTGACAGGACACTTCTTCACTGTCAGCCCAAATCTGTGCCTTTCCTCCAGTGATGCAGCCTCTGCTGCCCTCGCTGTCATGCAACAGTGGTACTCCCTTGCCTCGTCATCAGTACTACTGCCACACTAACGTGATGCAACCAGCACCTTCTGTCGGTCATGACTGAAAACAAGTTCATTAATACAGTATTACAAAATCCCAAGTAAAACAACACTCATTTGATAAATAAGCTGCTTAAGTATTTTAGAAACTAGTGGGTCAGATTTTTGTGCATTATGTTAGTAGATTTGGTTTTCATTAATGCCAAATGAAGCCTACACGAAGCACTTCTATCTCATATTAAAGGCATGATGCCAGTGAGCATCCGTTTGGTTGCCAGGTATCAGGAGGCCCCTCTAATTATCCGTTTTGTACTTGAGATGCAGCAGAGGGAGATTCCACCACTCTGTGGACACGTTCCATAACTTGGCAACTGCCTTACAGTTGCCTTCATCTCAGGAGAATACAAACGGGTGTAACTGGTGCGTTACGTTCCTCCTTTGTGAAGCAGTATGGAGAACTGATGACCAGTAACAAATCTATAAGCTTAAAAATAAAATAAAAAATTATTTCAGAGCTCTCTCCGCACCCCCCTCTTTCATCTGCTGCTATGGCAGTGGAAAGAATTCGAAGGCTTTCAAGCGAGCACCGGAGATCTCCGAGGGAAGGGAAGGAGTGTGGTACAGGAGACACTTCATATGAAACCTGCTGGAATTTGCTTTCTTTTTCCTTCAAGAGAAGTCTTCTTACCTGTTGGAAAAAACCTCACTCTTGGGTGCTCAAATTCCAGTTGAGCCTTTTTGAGATGCAACCTTACGGGAAATGAATAAAAATTGCAGAAAGTCCGTCCTGAAGTGGATTCCAAATCTAGGGAGTAATGCTGTTAAATTTCCAGGTGACATAAAAGGTTTGTATACAAAATCCTTAGCTTTAGGGTACTGAGTCTTTGGTTCCTATGGTTTTGCCTGCCCAGACATCAGACAACTGCATTGTAAGACCTCTCTGCTCAGGAACGTAATAGCTGAAGGCCCAGATGGAGTGAGTACACCTACCATGGTGGCACAAGGCGAACGGAAGGGTGACCATCGCTGATGGCAATGGTGCCTTTTTCTCGTAGCACAGTGACAAGTGAGGATGAGACTTTTCTTGGTCAGTAAATATTTCCTGTCCAAGGCCCTGACAATTTGCCCAGTAGACCTTGGCATCCTATAAAACAGTCAGAGGGATGAAGTGCATCCCACTGTGGTGCAGTCAGAAGAGACAGCTGTCTGACTGGATGTGGTCATCTTCTGGCTTAACAGCCTATTTCCTCAGCTGTTGTTTGCATAGGTAGAAACAAAAACATTGGCTCTTAAATTCATGTTTAGCTAAGTAATGAGCTGAGCCCACTCAGACCCTACTCTGAGTTAAGCTGGAATACCTAACACCTATGAGAATCAGGCCCAAATATGGCTGCAGAAGCTTAACTACAGGCGGTTATTTTTGAAAAAGACTAATATCTGTTGTTATCACATTAATATCTGTATCACTGGGATCACAGCTAAGGCAGCTAGGCATTCTGAGGAGCATTTCTTTTAACTGTGCAGTTGTAGAGTTGCACCAAGACCTCCTTTAAAAATGTCCCTAGTACCTGTCTGCTAAAGGAGGAGAACGGGAAAGAAACTTTAAAACTCTTTAGTTCCATCAGATACCATTCAGTGTTGGCTGGTTTAACTATGAGAGCTAAAAGCATTGTTTCCTTGAAAAAAAAAATTAATTCAAAAGCATTTGAGGCTTTCAGTGAGCTGTGAAAATACGGTAATACGGAGGAGTATCTAACTCACTAAAAGCTCACACTCTCAAGTGCACTAGTGCATTTTGTAGCCAAGTGACTGTGGCAATATAGTCAGATGATTTTACGCTGGCTTTTTCGGTTACTGCTTGCTAGGTTGATAAATTTATGAACTTAAAGGGCAGCAGTCTGAATACACATAATCAGTAGTGGTGTGACTGGGAGCATCAGACTGTTGGTCATGCAGATCTAGGGGCTGAGGGGCTTCCTTCCCTGGCACGGGACTAGGCTGGGACAGCAGCCACTGGGAGACCCCCCCTGACCTGCACCCGGGGTAGGGCGATGCACGCCCACCACTCTGCTTAGCTTCCTCCACAAAGGACGTTTACTGCAGGGGGAAGGGAGGAGGTGAGCGAAGGGATTTCAGTCTTTCATTTGGTTGTGGGTCAAGTCCTGCAGCTTTTAATCATGTTGAACTCATACTGAAATCAATGGAACTTTTCTCTCAGCAAAAGGAAATGTTATTTATCTCATTATTACCATTAGCCGCAGTTTCATGTGCACAACCGGAAGGGGTTACTTCTTCAAGTTAGCTGAATCTCGAGGGCCTGTTGTTAATGCTAATTTGAAAATGGCACTGGCACATTACAGTCAGGAAATCCGGTATCATGGGGTTAACTTTCAGCCCTTATACCAAAAGCAAATCAGTGAGGAAATTCATTGCTAGGTGCAGTCTCTAATTATTTAAAAGATAATTTGCATGCTACACAGAAATAAATTAGCTCCCAGGTGACAGCTGTTCTACTGTGTCCATTCCTGGAACTAGATGCCATGCTGGGAAATCTAAATGCAGACCAAAAGATTAAAACATTGTACTTTCTTGCCTTATAGGAAGGCCCTCCCCAAAACAGAGGCATAAAGAAGGGAAGAGGGGAATGAATGTTTCAAACCAGCAAGTCTAGGAGCCTAACTAACAAACCACAACATTTTCACAGTCTACATTTTCTTTTCACTAAGGGCACTTCACATCTTGCTAGAAGATACTGCAAGTGGATGTAAGTGTAATGTGTACTAGTTTAAAAAGATTTTTTTCAAAGTCAAAGAGAGAAATTCAGTCCTAACATCAGGTTTGCATTCACACGGTCATGCGAGGTCATTATAGACCATGTGAACAGCACCCAAACCAGTTGTTCTTTTTGCCACACACATAGAAATCAACGAATGCATTTTCATATTCCTTGCCAAAAGAAGACCAGACACCACTTTTTATCTACATAAAAGCCTCAAGACAATCTTCATCTCACCAGAGATGCTAAAACATTTTTCATTTTAATGGTTTTCTATTAGATAGTCCTCTCAAGGCTAGGTTTTAACACTGTCTATTGTTGTACGTTGTACATATATATATTGTATATAACACTGTATTATGTGGAGATATATATATTGTATATATGATATGATACGATATTACATATTACGAGACTACGTTATATTGCCAGCCTTTTTGCATCGCTCTACCTCCTCCTGAAAGAAGCCATTTCCTGTGCCAGTTTGCTTTGTGCTAGGGAGGTTACAGGCAGTTTGCTTCCTCCTCTCACTGTCTCTGCCTTTTCTCACTAGTCCTTTCACTCTGCCTTGGCTGACTACAAAGGGCTTTCCTTTACTGCAGTGTGTTGCTCTTCTGTCTCCCACCTGTTAAACTAGCTAGAGAATCTATCCTCCTCATAGTATAGACATTTGTAACAGAAATATCAAGACTGATATGAATGGAAATGTATGTGTGTATGCGTGCATGTGTGTGAAAGCACCGGAAGAAACAAGCGAGCAAGGATTAAAGAACAGCATATGTTAATTGCTACAGAGCAACGTATGTGATTTCATTCAAATGACCAAATAGCAAGGAGAGAAGGAACAAACCTATCTAAAGATAAGGTATAAAGAAGATGAAAAACAGGACTGGAGGCAATAAAATAACCAGAGAAGGAAAACCTGGCAACTGTAATTCAGGAATTTTGCCACAGGCTAATGAGAGGGGAGATAAAAATAATGAGGCAAAAGATACAAACAACATCCATATCTAAAGGCTGTAAAAGACAAGTCCAAAATTAGTTCATCATCACTAATTAAGAAGAGCTCAAGAGATGTGATGAGGACCTGATAAGTGGTGTTCCTCTGCATGGCACACTAGTGATCCTGGCCAGACCACCCAGACACACAGGTCACGGTGCCTGCGAGTACGTGGATGCGAGAGGACCCTGACCTTGCACAACTTCAGATCCTGGTAAGCAAAGACCAGTTGAGATGCAAGCAGTCTTGCAGGAGCTGATGACTCCCCCAATGAGCGTATATGCTGCCGTCAGATAAAGCTGCACTTTGTACTCTTCAATGTTGGCAGGCCTGACTCATCCTATTAACAGATCATCACTGGGATCTTCATCTCTCCTGAGATTTTTAAAATCTCTGTGGATGTTTAGAACTTGATCTTACTTGTAATCCCCCACTCAGCTTGTGCACTGTGTGGGGATCCTATCACGATCATGAGAGCAAGGGAGGCTAACACATTCTTAATTTCTCTCATGAAGAAATAAGCTGTCCATTCAGAAAGTTCATGTCTCATCTCTTCAAAATCTGCGTGCGTAGCTAGCAAGAGTGCAGGTAAGTGCAGCTGCACTGAAGTCCTTGGGCTGGGCTACATGCCCAACATGCAGCCACAGAGAGAAAGGGAACAAATGCTGGTTTTGTCAAGGTCAGGAAAATACTGCTACCTGTGTTGCAGGCAGAAATCCCAAAGCAAGATGATTTGTTCTTCCAGATGTTGATACTGGTGTGAAACTCGCTAGTACATATAACGACTGCCACTGTAACCACATCTGGGCAAACAAAGGCATAAGTGTCTGGCAACATTTGTGGTTCATAGAAAAGATTAGGTCACAGCTGTGTTTGCATATTGTAACACCATGAAAAAGACTGATGATACCTTGCCACAACCTGAATATTGTGTTTCTTCCAGTGCTCAAAATGTATTAGCTGATCAGCATCAGCTGTGACAAGGAAAGAAAATTATCTGTCATCTTAGCCCATATCTCATACAATTGTGTCATCCTCCTTCAGTTTCTACTTAACACCTATTGACAATATACTGTTTACGTGAACTTTACATTTGCTGTGTGGCATTCCTCTCTTGTAAAACAAACCCAACATTTTCTATAAATCAAAATCAATCCCTGTAGCAGCAATAATTCACAAGTTTCACACTCCTCTCAGCAGAGGCATACAAAGGTCTCCTGAAGTGAAATTTGTAAAGAAGCATTTTTGTCCAAGAAACTTTTAAACCTCACAGTGCAAGTTTGGGTTCATCCTGTCTGTAAGTACAAGATGAGAAGGAAAAAATGAGGAGCTAGACTCTGTAATATTTACAATGAGGAGTGTGCAGGAAGAGGACTGCAAAACACATCAGAAGAACTGTAAGAGCTGCACATCCAGTCCCGGTGAAGCCCTGAGTCCTTTTCAGGGGAATTCACCCTTTGAGACAGCAGCTGATACCACTATTCTCAAAATATGGCATACAAACCAATTTTTTGTCCTTAGCTGAAGGGCTTGGCTGGATCCCCCCTCCTCCCTGAGTTCCGCAGACATTCTCATTTCTCTGTCCTTAGCAGCGTACAATGCCTTATCCATATTCTGGTGAAGCTTTTTGACACTGAACCAGCAGAAGTGCAAAAGCGAGAGGAAGAGGTACAGGAATTCAGAGGCTCTTAAGTCCCTGTCTCAAGATCTCAGGTGCTTCATTCCTGCAGATTTTTTTGAACCAGTAGATTGCTATAATCATGCAAAGTTTCTTTTGGACCACAGCACATCCTTTACAGCAAACTTTTACAAACTATTACCTAAATAACATTGTTTAATCTGAAAATTTTGCTACCACTTATGCCTTTCTTCAAATCAGTTATAAATGTAACAAAATCAGACCTGGAGACTTTTAAGGCACCACTATCAGCTTTGTATCATGATATAAATTTACCATTTTTTCCTGTGCTTGGCTTTCTGTCTCTAAACCAGCTTACATAATGCAGTACTTCACTTCTCTATCTGTGACAATTTAGGTTCCCAAATCACCACTTGTGAGGGATTTTTAAAAATGAAAATCAAAATAAGATGTATCAGCAAGTTCTTCTTTACCTCCTGTTTCAATTACATGCTCAAAGAATTCTACCCCATCAATGAAACTCAAGGCTGGGGTTTCCTTGTTTTGTTTTGGTTTTAATCAAGCTTGACCTCCAAAGCACTTGCTTTCACTGAGGCATAAGGAATAAAACAAGTCTGAGTTTTTAGGCCAGGTAATTTTTTAAGATATGACATTCTGGAGAAATAGCAGAAGATTAAAGATACGGTAGATTGCATTTTTTCAGATACTCCTCTCTCCATAATAACTTCTTTAATTAGGTTTGCATTTCCAAAAGCAATGAAAAATTATCTCAGAGGAGATGGCTCATAAATCTTGGCTAGAAATAGCCAGGCTCTTTAGTCTCTCCCACCACTTGAGAGAACCTCAGTCCTTGCCTTGGAACACCTAGTCCCCAGGACTGCCCTGCGCTTGCTTGGGCACAGCAGGCAGAGGGCAGCACCTCAGAAAATCTGCAAGACCTGTTTCACTGGTGCAAAGCGCTGTGGTGGGAGAAGTCCTACAAGTTGATGGGGAACCTCCACTAAATATGCAGAGTCCTGACATAGCCTCCAGCTATAAAATTAAGTAAAAATAACTCCCTTACACAGAGAACACAGTCTAGAGGATAAACTTTAGGGTTTGTTTTATCACCAGATAAGCAGACAAGTTGTTGAGTGTGACTATCACCATAAGTGATTTATAATCTCCCTAGAAACCTTTGGCTTACGAATTTGATTCAAAGTGACAAAAATACTGACTTTAAAAAGTGACTTCTGAATATGAATCTTCAGTAAAAAGAGATTGTTCAGGTTCAGCTTAATGAGTTAAGCCTACTGAATATTCTAAGCAAAAGTTATAAAGATACTGAAATGCTCTTTCAGATGAAAGATAGTCAAGTAAACCACTGCTCCTTCTCTAAATAAATCTCAGACACACAGCTCCTTCCAGGAAGGTCTTCAGGGCTTGCATTGCCACTGATAATTTCGCCAAATAATGGAAATATTTTTTAAAAATCTATCTTTTGTTGTAAGGGAAAACAGCCATAAGATAAACCATAATAAAATAAAACTAAAATTCTGCCAGAGTGTAGATTTGATGCGCAATGTTGAGTTTATCTTACCTGTAAAGATCTGTAATCTGCCCTTCATTCCAGCGATAATAAAGATCATTAAGAAGACGCTCATGCTGTCCATACAAGCAAATGTAGTTGGAGACAGGAAAGGGTTCCTTTGAAAAGCAGGTGATGCTATCTACCATACTATATTTGTTGATATGCATCCTGAAATAATTCCCATGTCTTGCCTCTCCGGTTATAATCTCCATCCCCTGGAACAGCAAATATAAGGAAAGCTGTGGAGATGGAACGAACACCTGACTTGGCATATGTATGGGATCAGCTAGGGTTTCCTAGCTGATATTTACGATTTCTTAAAATCCACAACCCTGTTTTTTAATCAAGAATACCCATTCCTGGTAACATGGTTTATACAACAAGGCACTTTGCTACGGTTTGGACACAAAGATTTTTTGTGTGGGTTAGACCTCGATTAACTGCACACAAAACTGTGCAGCATACGACTGCGCGTGCAGCATGGGCTTTGGTTGCCCAATCCCGAGTGCCATTTGAGACACCTAAGGGTATGTGGCCCATCCGAACTGGGCTGGCAGTTATGACACAGGATCCATGGGAGACCTGTGACCTCCTGGAGCAGCAGCTGGAGGTCAGGAGGGATGCCCTGGGGCATCACAAACAACACTAGATGCCTCTGTTTAGGCAACTGAATTGAAACCTATTCATCCTGATTTATTATACAGAGTCCATATTATTGCATACACATGGCATATTATAATTTACTATAGGATACCATCCTGATGAATGAACACCACACTGGTATGCTTTTACTCTCTCTCGAGATTTATAACTATACATATATATTTGTATATATGTATATACAAAAAGTATATGTGCAGAGTCCAAATTTATGGCACATCATAGAAGCTATACCATTGTAGGCAGAGGGTTGATACTACCACATTAATCAGTTACAAGCAAACTTCAATGTTACAACTCAAAGATTTATCACGTACCAATTAAGCATTTTTAGCTTTGTGTAGAAGTTTTCCAGTAGTCAGAGATGCGATGTGTTGGAACAGCCTTCCAACACGGAAAGAAATACCGAGAAGGACCCTGTTCAGTTCTAAACCAAACAAATTTTATAAATGGCACTATGTACTAGGTGGTTGCCCGCAACTGCAGGAGGCTGGGCTTGATCTCTTAGGATGTTTCCTTCAGGCTATGTTCTAGACTTTTAAATGATGAATTACTATTGCCTTAAAAAAATACATATGCACATACTTACATTACATATATATGCGTATGTTTATGTGTGTGTGTGTATATATACACACATAAACACATCCACATATATATATGATTTAGAATTGCTCTCAGTGACTCCCTCTTGCTAATTTGAACAGGGGCTGCCAAGTGTTGCTAACACCAACTCTACGATCAATAAAAGAATAATAATGCTGGATGTTGATGCTCCAACTGTAGCATTTAGTTTCAGCTAGTTAAATCAATCACTTAAAGACAAAAATGTAAAAATTTGTTTCAAACCTCACATTGCAGTGGGATGATCAAATAGCTTGAAGCTATTTTTTAAACCTGTATTCATGTTCCAGTTCTATATATTTCTAAAACCTGTTGCTAGGCTACAGTAACCTTTGTTACTTCCACATCTCTCAGCTAATACATTTCACTAGCTTCTCTTACTTCTTTCTTAGGAAATTCTTTTAGGATTTACATGAAGTTTTTGGAGTGGCTTTAAAGATGTTCCCTTTTCAGACTGCAGGTAATCAAAGCTGCAGCAAAAGAATTCTCATGATGTTCTAGCAATTTGGAGTGACAAAACCAATTTTTCTCTCTGTGATAGTCCCTTCTGCTTTCTAGTACATGCTGCTTTGGACAGCTCATCCTGCATCTGCAAAGCTGGAAAACAAGGTGAGCCATGCTTTGATTCCTCCCCCCAAAGCATGGATTCCTTTTTTAAAATAATAATTTCTTTCTATAGACCATTGCTGCCTGAGTTTTAAAATCAGCACTGAAGTAGTCTTTTAAAAGCCACTCTTTACATCAACTACAAGAATGGGCTTGATGCAGAAATCGCTGAGGCAGAAGGTATAATCTGTATGAAACAGGAGCTTGCCTAGGTGGATGGTCCTCTCTGGCTTTAAAGTACACGAATCTAGTCCTTTTCTTGTTTCACAAGTCAGGTTCTCCAGTAATAGAAGCGTCTCCACGTTTCTATCATGGGACAATCTCCTATGTAGCGCAACTGTGTGAAGTGCTTCCCTCTTTCCTGTTCAAAGATGACTGTCATGGTTGCAGCACTAGCTATTTTCTAGCAGCGAAGTACGGAGCATCCCTTCCAGAATATACTCTTTTCCTACTAGTCTAGAAATCAACTGAATTTCACAGATAGACTGCGAAGTTTTATCATCTGTATGCATTTATAGCACCTTATTCCAAGGAGGAAAGAGGTTAAGTGCTAAGGCTGAAAGCATATTTTAGTGAAATCCAGCTAATAGTATCCTATGTCCTCTTTATAGAAATTGTGCATCTTTTGAGAAAGGCAAATATCAGAAAGTATGGAAACGAACATCTAAGAGGTTCAGTTAGTTATGCAATTCATACGTGTTCACCAGCTGTACCTGATCTATACAACGTACCCAGGCTTAGGTGACTGGATTTGTTCTTATGCAAATCTGATGGCAAATACCACCACTACCTTGATGCGCTGTGTATTAAATTTGTGCTAGGAACTTCAAAAGCAACGCACTCCATATGACCGAGAAAATGACTTGTCTCTCTCTACAGAATCAAGCAAAAAGAAAGCCATTCTGAAAGAGAGAGTACTGAGGAAAAGCCAACATGATAACCTCCCAGCCTGCGCTGAGACAAATGGCTCAGGAACCAGGCACAGTGCTAAGCCACCAACTCTGGAAAGAAAGGGTGAAGGAGCTGAGCTGTAGTGCCCCATTAGGGAGCTATCTGAACCCAAAGTGCTACAAATAGTAACAGAGTTCAGGGCATTAGGGCTTGACAAGTATTTCCTTGGACCAAAAACCCCTTCAGTTCCAGTTGATTTCGTGGCAAAGGAATTAAGAACGGCAGTAAAGAGGTTAATCAGATAATCTTATCTGTATGTATTCCACATTTACAATACGACGGTGAATTTACTTTAAAATAAATTAAATATTCTCAAATAATCACAGAGATTTGTTTTTATGTGGTTTGTTCCACTCCAGAGTATACTGATAAGTCCCAGCTCTGGAAGGTCTCTAAATACATACTCAAACCCATGCTTACTCAAGGTATTTTTTAAGAAGCATGGTACTTATGCATGTACCTGTGCTGTCCTAAATAAGAACATCTTTCCAAATGGAGGACGAAGCAAAGAAAAGTTAAATAATGTAACTTACGTGATCACACAGTGCAAGTTCTAAGTCCAAGCGGATGGGGATTTCTGGTTTGGAAATATGCAAGTAATGATAACCTCCAGGAAGAACACCTCCTGCCATAAATGAAAATACGAGATTTATTAAATCATAAACAAAGAAGAAAATAAAGTATTTGTTCACCTTCCTTCTCCCATAATCTTATGGGAGATTATGAAAAAAAACAAGGAACTTATTTTGTTTTGGTGGGCTTCATGTTATAAACTTTTTTTTGGTACTCTTACACATATTGGTGCAGTAGCCACACATTGAAAAATTCTGATTATAGTTTTCTTGATCTTGAACTTGGATAAAGACACTGAGTTTCACTAGAAACACTCCATGTTTACTGCAATATAAATGAAAGCACAACTGGGTCCGTTATTAGGACAAATCTACAGCATAAGCTTTTATTGCAACTCACCTCTCTCCACTGACGATATAAGGAGCTTTGAGGACTGTACTGCCATTAGATGGCATCTTTGGTGAGATGGACCTACCTGTATTATGTAACAGCAAAAATACCAAAAAGGGTATGAAAGTATGACAGAAATCCATTTTGACATACCTTTAATTTTACATCCTTTGTACATGGGGATGAGTCTATCTGTGCCTTCTGGTGGCTTAGAAAAGGGCTTAGGGGTTGGATCAAAGAGATTCAGCATAGATGCAGCAAGCTCAAAGCCGATCTCTTTTGAATTGAAGTTGCTGTGTGTCCATTCATCTACATAATATCGCCTGGAGTACTTTGTTAAAGGACCTGCAGCCCTGATACTGACATCATTAGTACGGAATTCGGTATCGATCACAAGTCTTCCATCAAAAACAAGGCAAGCATCATTAATTGCCTTAAAGGTTTCATAATCCACTGTCCTGTAGGCAAAGCTAAAAAATGCCTAAAAAAGACGTAAGTGTAGGTTATTATACATTAGTTACTGCCTAATTTCATAAATCAAAACTGACACTTCATTCTGAATGTTATTTATTTTAAAAAACAAGAACATGAAATAAAGTATGATTTTATATACACAGATAAATCCTTCTGATCCAGTATTTACAGCTACTAAAATTAAAACAAAGACAGTAGAGGGGAGAATTACTAAACTAGACTCATCTACTTCTGGTTATTAGATTACTTTTCTTTTAAAAGCTCTAATATTAACTATGTCAAACAGCCTGAGTGGATGTGCATATTTTCTGTATTAGTATGAGCATATGAAATAGACTTGAACCCTTTATGAAGTTGGCTTTCTTCTTTCACGTGCTCAAGCCAAACTGAAAAACTAAGTAATAGAAAAGTACAATTTACTTTGCATTTTAGCAGGATAAATGTACATTACAGATATTTTTCCAACTGTTGTGCCTAACTGTTTACCAAACTATGTTACTATGGCTACCAGCACAGGGATATTCAATGAAATGGAAAGATAGGAAGCTCAAATTGTTCAGAGGAAATGTCATCCTCATTCAAACTACAGCGGCAGAATTAAAGCCAGTGGAAGCTGTGGAGGTCAAGACGTTTGTGAGAGGTATAAAAGGACTGAATATTTACATGAAAATAAAAGCATTCAGATTTATTATACTTGATAGTGACGTAGATTTTGGAAAGCACATCCAAACTTTTTCAGGACTGAAACACATCTCTAGCTATTCCAGATCTGGATAATACTTCCTTTAGGAGGCAGACTAATCTGTACCTCCTTAGTGCTTGGGACTACTGCCCCTGCAGCGGCTGGGGCTGGCCACTCTCAGAGACAGGGCACAGGTCTAGGTGGATGTCAGATCCATCTAGATCAGCCAGGTCAGGCCAGAGGAGGCTCTGTCTCTACGTAAAGTACTTGGTACACTGGGCAGTCAGTTACCGAATCTGGTAATGAGCACAGCAGATACCTGTTCGCTATGTTTTGGTTTGCGGGACTGAAAAAAGATGTAACTTCCATTCTTTGAAAACACTGCCTGTGCTGTCTTACTCCTCCTTACAGAACCGGCTCTGAGGTAGGGATTTATCTTGGGACCAGCATCTACTGAAGCCGTGAGCTTGCCTTCCCCACAGGAAGATTTCAAGGGCACTGAAAGGAAATCACCCTAAATCCTTAAGTTCTTCCTCTAAGTCTCAAAGAAAAAAGCTAGTGATAATTCCCTTCTTTTGTCTTCTTGTGGCACCTGCATAGTCCCTCTCCTGGGACACGAGGAAGCAGATCAGACCTCATCTCCCCAAAATAGGAGCTGAGGCAGCACCACTGCGACAAGCACTACAAAGCAGGCAGTGCTGGAAGTGGCTACCAATTCGTCCTACGCGTTAGGCATCGGTGTGGAACAGATGTGCACACAGCACGTCATGCAAAATGTGCTGGATGCCTGAAGAGCTGCTTTGAAATCCAGCGCAGCGCGAGAGCAAGGACTGCAGGGTCCCGCCACAGCCCTCGCCTTTTGTATGCATGCTCCGCACAGACTCCGTGCATTGATTAGCAGAGGGGAGCTTTCAAATCGATTTAGAATCACGCACATCTGACATTTCTCTTGATACGTGTTTATCTGGTTTTCTACATTGCCTAAAAGCGGCTTTAAGGAGGCAAAAGCCCATCTGAAATCTGGAACCAAAAACGCGCTAAGGACAAAAGTGCCTATTCAGATGAAGCCAAGAGAGGCGCTGGGGAATGTAAAAGCCACGTCACCTGGAGGTGTCTCAGTTCTGAAACATGAGAAACGAGGAGCAGGTAAGCAGGGCCAGATCACTCCAGCTTGGAACCGGGGGACATGCACAGAACAGTCCCTGCCCCACACCCTCACCTCCGTCAGAGTGCCGCAGACAGCAGAAGCAGGAGAAGCTACAACTATGAGCAGCGTCTTCGTAGTTGCCTCTTACAAAGGATAAACTGAAAGCTGGCAGAACAAAGGTCCCAAAAATAGTGTAAAACAAGAGTGCACACTGGACATTGAGGGTTAAAAGTAATAAGAATGACAAGGTTGAGAGATGTCTTAAACAAGATCATGGTCTACAAAGGGTACAGATGAAGACTGACCGTCTCATTGCTACAATGTAGTTTGTGAAGCTCCAGAGCCTTTATAAAGAGCCTTCCCCTTCATCAGTGCCCTCACCTTTTAAAATGATTAGACAAGTTGGATGTTGCTGCCCGCCATCAATAAATATTACTGTACAGGCTGAGGAAAGGGTGAAAAGTTATCAGACAAGCATGCATTATCTTTCTGCCTTCATCTTGAACAGCCCGAGACATAACTGTATCAGGGCAAACCAGCATCAGTAATAAGTCCTTCCCTTAGTGTCAGCCTCAGGGAGGACACAGTTGTGACCTGGGTAAAGGTATTACCCGATTATACCACCAAAGAGCTTTGCTGAGGACTGAGGGCAAGCGTCAGATGCTCACGACCGGCTGGATGAGCCAGCCAGAAGAAAAGGCACAGGAGAGGGAAGCAAAGGCAGCTGGAAATTGTAGCAACGCTGGTAAGGCAGAGATGCAGCAGCAGAGGAGCCAGAGCCTCTGAGCTTGTTTGTATATAAAACAAGTAACAAGCTATGCGCAGTTAAGGGAGTTCTAACCATCTAGGAGATCCAAAATCCGGGAAGCTCTGCCCGTGAGGGCAAGGGGACCACACGGCCCCACGTCCTGCTGGCTGACAGGCAGGACGGTGTCACTGGAGGGGAGGGGACGGCTGCAACCTCCAGGCTGGGAGCCATCTGTCAGCCCGGGAGGGGAGGGAGGCAGGGAGCCGCTTTGGGGAAAGAGGAGATTTTCTCCTGTTGTTTTTATCCTGCAGGACTCAACAAATTAAGCCCCCAAGAACTGCCAATCAACAGTTGATATTGGCTCAAATCCCAGAAGGCCCAGAGCTGCTGCAGTGCCGATTCCTGCACAGCCTGCTCCCTTGCGAACACAGCTGCTTTCCTGGCGAAGGTTGCTCTCCGGAGCCCTGTCCTCCTCTGAGCCTGTCCTCCCAGGCAGCTAAAGGCAGACACAGGAGCCACGCAAGACAGCTGAACTGGTTTTGGAGAATATAAAGCCCCTGACATCACAAGCAATTGCACGTCTCTCATCTTAGAGGCTGGGTAAGAGACCTCGAGAGGGAAGAACCATGGCTGGAGAAAGGACAGGCATGGGGCAGGAGGCACAAAAGGGCAAGAGAAACAAACCACAAGGAAATGAGGGTCTTGAAGGAATGGCACAGGCAAGATGATGGGGAAAAGAGGGGGGGCTGATGGGGAGGTGGTGAACAGATATTAAGTTGCAAGAACAAGAACCGCACTGAGATCTCTGTGGAAGGAGGGTAAAAGCAGAGGAATTTCAGGGAAAGAGGAGAGAAACTGAAGAGCTGCATATGAGGAGAGAGTGGGAGGAACATCACTACTGATACGGGGACCAAAGTCAGGAGACTGCTAGTGGCTAATAGTGCTATGCAAGGTCTTCACCTCCATCAGGAAGGGCTTAACTATCCATACGTTAAAAAGAAAAGGGCTGGGAAAACCCAAGGACTTAGAGCTTTCCAGTGCAGGGAGCTGGCAGGGACCAGCAACTCCTGGGGAGCTCTCCGGGGGAGGCACACGGCTCTTCCTTTCCAGAATTACAACAGACTTGCTGCACAAAGAAGCGTGCACGCAGCGGGGTGTGTTGAGAGGGCCATACGGCTTCCTACGGATGCACGTGTTGAAGTGACTCTACCAGAAGCACTCACACACATAGATTAGCCCAATAAAGAAAAACAGAACTATTCTGCCCATTAGGAAAGACTAAACCTGTCCCAAATCTCACAGTGGGGCCATACTTGTGAGTGTGCGTATCATTTACTTAGATATTGATACTATAGATGAACAAAAATGCAGTCATTAACGCAGAGGAAGAAAAATCTATTTAAAATATATTTGAATTAAGTTACATAGTAGGCCTCTCTATCCTAACTTTATTGGCTTCTACTATGACTTAATCAAATCTTAATCAAATGCACATAACTATAGACAGGAGTTACTGTATGCATTTAAATAATAAAAGGATTTCTGGAATTATTTAGAAAATTAATTAAGAGTATTTGTCACTCAGCAGTGAACAACTATTTGTGAGTCAGGTGACTTAAATACATTCTAATCCAAATCAGCCAGGGCATTAACAATGGTTTTATTTGGATTTTTAAAAAACAATCCTTTAGACTAACAAGTGAATGTTCAATCTTCCAGAGACAATGAGAAAATAGATAAACCAACGAGGGACTATCTAAATTTGATGGCCTTTGTCTTAAAGAACAGACTGAAGGAAATACAATGAAAGCATATACTTACTGAACACTGCAATTTAAACGGTTTTGTATTAGTAGTGAAAGCAGCACACGTGATAAGGTCTGGGTCATTGCCTTCGTTCCACCGTGCCAGGATGCTGTCATAATATACAGACACGCCAGCTTTTGACAGTGCCTCCTGAACAGCACTTTCGATTTCGTTGTTGTTAAGGCAAGTAACATTTGAGCTGAGTGGAGGCTGTACGAGATGTATGCGAGAACCATCAATTCCAAGAGATAAGAGGGTTTCTACCGTGGTGTAAATGTCAATTGTATTCCCATAGACAATGATGTTCCCTAAGGGGAAAAAAGGGGGAAAAATTTCTAAGATGTACAATGAAAACCTTATTAGTATAACTCAGATGATAATAACACGAAATTGCTCTCTTTGACCCTCTTATTTCTCTGATGCTATGAAGCAAACAGTGTTACCTAGCAACAGTAGCTAAGATAATTTAGTGAAGAATCTGTACAAAACATCCCACAAAGTAGGCAAGTACTTAAATAGAAGTATGACATTCATTCTGACCCCATAATTTGAAATCATTTTGATTGAAAATCCTCTAGTGGGGAAAAAAAAAAACCCAAAACGTTTTTATTTTGTTCTCCCCTCCCTCCTCAATTTTGTTCATTCAAAGGACTTAGTGGAGGGGGGGGGGCAGGAGCAGATTAAACACATCATGCAGAAAAAACCCCACCAACGCTGGAAAGACCAAGTGATAGAAAACAAGCCATTGTGCAATATGGGAGGTCACCAGCGCTGCCACTTCCTTCTGCAAAAGCCTAATCTCCAGACAATGGAGACGCCCCTGCAGACATACCCCTGTGCCTGCTGCTTCCTATCTGCCGGCACCAAACTGCCCCACTGAGGGGCACGGGCGGCCGACGCTCTCGACAGGGAGCGGCTGGCAGCTCTGCGCTGCTCTTTGAAGACAGCTGCCTCCCTCCAGTGCACGTCGGAAAACGCCCCAAACCTAAATGTCTCAAATACGTGCTCCAAACCAGCCAGCCTCTGTCCTTGCACGCTGCCTAGAAATCAGCAAGCTCCAGACAGACATTTCTGATCAGTTGGTATGAAAACAGCGTTTGGGTATTGCTGCTCCTTTTGCAGTGCGTTGTCACTAGAGCAGAAACCACTATTTAAACCAGCTCTATCTTTCCACCCACTGGGTGAAGGGAGCTCGGATTCAAACCCACATCTCCCACCTTCCAGGGGAGCGCCCATAACTAAAGCTGCAGGCTCTGTGGTAGGACCTTGCAAATTCTCTTACTGAAGCAGTGCCACTTCAAACTGCATAGTTAAAGCTGAGAGAGAATATGTGAGGATGGGAAGGAAGCAGGTTCTGTCTGAGCATAATGTGACTCTCCAGCCTAACGGCTAAAGCCCTCCTGGCAAAGAGGGAGGCAGAGCTGGGATGCGTCAGAGCATCTGTGTGTTTTATCTAAGGATGGTTTAATATAAAACACATAAGCGTTCCTCTGAGCAGGGACTGAAACATGCTCCTCTCCTCCCTGTTCCCTCTGTCTCCCTGCTTGGAATAGGAACATTTTTCTGCTCCG
Source organism: Ciconia boyciana (assembly GCF_034638445.1). Taxonomy (NCBI): domain Eukaryota; kingdom Metazoa; phylum Chordata; class Aves; order Ciconiiformes; family Ciconiidae; genus Ciconia; species Ciconia boyciana. Next base: position 128,288,005 of record NC_132936.1, read on the forward strand.
TGGTCCACTAAGCCTTCAAGTAATCCATGCAAAATGGCACAGCTTTCGTAGGACAGACGGGGACTCCTTTCCCAGTGGCTAAGGACCCTTTGCTATGAGGGCCACATCCAAGCTCCTGCGGGCTCCTCCATGCATGCAGCAGTAAAAGCATGCGCACAACCACCAGCTCTGCGTCTGTGCTGTGTTCAACCACCCCAGCAACTCGCTCAAGCTGCAAGGCCAAGGTAGATGGAGGAACACCCGGCCTGTGGATATCGACAGACCTTCAGTAAGACAGCAGCTCCTACACGTTAAGTCTGATGGGTGTTTCAGTACGCCAAGAATCTCATCTGTCAGCACAAGGATGCATCAAATGCACGTTCCCAGTGTATTTCATGTCCCATACCTGGGCAGTGCTGGTGGTCAGCAGGTGCATTTATAGCTTTCTGGGAAACTCCTGGCAGAAATAGGAAATAACTGAGCCACACCTACACAAGCTAACATGTAAACGTCCTTGCAATAGAGGACATCGTACACTCCAGCATGGAGCTGGGAGAAAGGAAACCGCAGAAAAGCTAACACTTTTCCAGGTAATGTGTGTAAACCAGAAGAAAGCCAGTACACAAATCCCAGGCCATCCCAGGCTTGTCCAGTCTTAGACTGAAGCTGAGGGATAACACAGAGCATACAGGGCCTCGTATGAGAAGACTAACGATATGGCAGAAGTTTCTCTACAAGCTCTATGAAAATAACTTGCAGTCTGGCGTTGAAGGAAAAGCGTAGGGTGGAATGTACTAAAGAAAAATCAGTGTTGAAACATATGAGGTGTTTCAGGAATGGCCTTTAATTGACATAAACAGCAGCTGGCACTGGCTCCCCACAGACTACATAGCAGTAACTGCAATCAGAATTTGGACAAACAACTGACCTTCCTACGTAACTGGCTTGATCTTGACTTTTGGCAGCATTTGTTTTCCTACATGGCACTGCAGTAAGCACTGATGAGCAGGTAAGGGGGTGCCTCATGCAACTAACTTGCACTTTATCTCTGCATTGGCATTTATGTCTCACTACAAGTGATAGCATCCCCTACAACCTAAATTTTATTATTTCATAGGCTAAACCAATTTCACTGGGACCATGTTTTACTGCATGAGACAGAGCAATACTAAACAGAGCATTCACAGAGCCCTAACTCCCGAGAATATTAATGATAAAAATTGTTAACAGATGTTCTATTATTCCCCTTTGACTAGAAGGTTGTTTTATTTGTCCATATCAGTTTGGCTACTTGTAGCTGCCAAATAAACATAACTCTTCATAACTGCCAGAGAAAAGAATTGCCCCATGATTATACATGCTCAGAGATGATGGAAAGCATATTTTTACTGTTCACATCAATGACCAGAGGGACAGAACAATTTTACCTGCAAATGTATTCATCTGAAATCATAAGAAGAAAGATATCTTACTACTTTCATAAATATAATACAGAATACATATAAAGTGTGATAATGGGAATTCCATCCAAAGTGCACATTGCTAAGCTGACTTTCCAAGCCAGAAGAACCCTTTCCGTTGCTTGTGCCTGCCAGGACGCCTATCTGCAGGCAGTACTGTCCTCATGAGAGAGACAAAAAAGAAGGAAGACATAAGACTGATCCATTTTTTTCACTGCTGCAGCAGGTGTAATGCAAGAAGTAAACAAGCAGCATTAGTGGTGAAATACAAACTTCCATATATTCATTTTTAGTAATCTAATGTGCTAATAGTGCAGGTAAGAATGTGGTACGTGGATGCTGGCAGCCTCACATTACATTTACACATTTTCAATTAGCAAGGGGTGAGAAACATAAGCAGCTGAACAGGATGCAGTGGCTGGGAAAGGGGAATGAGAAGTGCTTACCAAAGGCATAGCCTAGCAAAGTTTTATTCTGACTCTAAGGCAAGCAAGTCTGGGCAACCAAGAGATCCTCCCCATTCAGCAGAACCAACCTCTTTGGAGGGAAGTTCAGTTATTGCATTATACATTGGCATTTCTGTATATACGAGATCACATTCAAGCCTTGCATTTCTCAAGGAAAATTAAAATTCTGTTTTATGTGGTAATATTAAATACAACTACATTAGATCAAGGAAAGCAATGCTCCTTTACTGACCTCTTGTAAATCAACAATTTACGGTTTCTGCTTATTACAATATTAGTGGCTTTTTAGATTACAATGCTAGTGTCTAGGAACTACAGATATTCATTATGGACTGAAATTATGTTCACTGGACAGATAGCAGTTCCTCAGGATGCTTTTATTATTTAACTACATGAAAATGTATCTATCTGTGAGTAAACATAATAATCTTCCATGGAAAAAAGCAACCATAAATAAAGACCGTTAGAGTAGTTTTATCATTTATTACTAGAATGTCAGCGTTCTGCGGCAGAGCAGGCTCATTCATTTTCCACAAGTGGAAGCACAAGATTTCAGTGACCCTAGCATGACCTGAATCTTTTTAGTTTGCAAAAGCTAAAGGAGAAAACCAGTATTAGCTAAAGCATCAGTGGCTCCAGTTGGTGATTCATGCACTGGAATTTTAATGGGATAGTATTCCTACAAACACGCTTTTAATAAGGCAGTAAACTATGTTTAGGTAAAGAGAAAAAATAATTGCTCCATTTTGGGCCATTAAAGCAGTTTTGTTCCTTACTTTACTCCCATCCTACTTTTTATTTTCATGGAAAGTGCAGAGCTAATAGGAGATGAATTTCAATTAGTCACAATTACAGTTATAATAGGTTACATGCATTAGGCGGCTGGGTTTCATCAGAGAAGCTGCAGCAGCAGCCATTGGGGCTGGTGCTCGCCCTGCTCCCAGGCCCTCGGCAGCAGGAGACCCTTCCGGAGCCACCAGCACAACCGGCCGGGGGCAAAGGCCTCCGGCCCCAGCCCAGGGTACCACGCCGCAGCCAGCCACGGAGCTGGCAGCAGCAGAGGTAGCTCGCTGCTTCTCCCGTAGGCTCCTCGAGCAACACCTGCTGCTGAGTGCCGGCCAGCTTCTCCCGTCACCTCTCCTTGCCTGAAGCGAGGAGGAGCCTGGGGAGGAAGGCTGCAGCAACCACGCTGCTGCCCATCCTTGGTGGTGCAGTCACTGCCGGGAGCGCCGCTGCTTCCACCATGGTGTGCATGCAACGGTGTGCATGCAACGCCTCCTGCCAGCACGCGCTACTGGGCTGATCCTGCTCTAGTTACAACCCGCGAAAAAGCATCCACTGATTTCATCCAGAATGAAGTGGTACCCAGAGCTCACAGAGGGAAGAAAAGCAATTAAAAACCCTACCTTAACTCTTAATTAAAAGCTGCTCTCAAAATCAGTGCCACCAAATGAAGATTTCATCCAATTAGGCTAATAAGACTCACTGTGAAGCTCAATGATTAACACTTTCCTTTAAAAAACCTCCATAACTACAGGTGGTCTTGAAGGCACATTCACCATCCCTCGTCCAGGGCTTTTCTCCCCCAGCCGGGTAGCTCCATGCACTTGCCATGGCGGGTGCTGGTGGGAGCTGCTCCCTGCCCGAGCCCCTGGGCTGGCTACGTGGGACCCCAGGGGGGACTCATCCAGCGGCCAAGCCAGGAGAACAGAGCTCGGCACAGCAGGCTTCAGACTACTTTTGATAAACGTAGCAAATGGCTGAATAAGAGGAGCACAAATAGAAGACAGTTGTGTGGAAAAAAGACCGAATATAAGCTGAGAAGAATTATTATTGTATCTGAAGTGGGAGGATGAAATGTCTATTTCTGTGCAGCTACAATAACCAGCATATATAGTTTAGCAGCCACTTCATTTTCTTTAAACATAAGCAAATCCTATTTTTTAACGTCTTGAATTCTAACATGTTTATAGCAGGTTAGTAGGAATTTGACAAACAATACTTTACAGTTTTGAGGAGATGAAATATATAAGGTGTAATATTACTATTTATTGAAGGCAAAACTAGGATCTGGAGAATTTCAGAGATGAAAAGTAAACACAAACGTAAAACTTTGATCATCCCCGTAGAGCGGTAGTGTGGCCTGCAGAGAGCTGACAGACATCCAAATCAATTGCTGAACTCCACAGGAGCCTTGCCTCTGCACCTCCGTGAGCCCACTGCCTATTAGACTGTCTCCAGAATAGGCTAGGGGCTGAAAAGTGGACTCGTTTTCAGAAAGATTAGGGATCTTGGGTGCAGCTACGATCAAGTCTGAAAGAACAACATTCATAAGAAATATAGCTGAAAACAGAAGCAGGGTAAGGAAGAACAGAAACAGAGACAGGTGAAGAAAGACTTCTCCAGCTGGGCACTCTTTATAGCTTACACCTGCAGCAGCAGAGAACGTGAAGTGGAAAGAGCAACGAAAGGGAACTGGAGCCAGAGGCAGGGTAGGGAGAAAGGGGGAGGCGTCACGTCTCCCACAGACCACGTCTCCAAAAAGTCCCTCCAGACCTGCCTCATCAGGAGTTGTGGATTTAGCTTATAACTGAAGACAGGAGAGTGCCTAATTAAGATATCCAGCTTTACACTGCAACAAAAGTCAGTAGCAATAATGAAATTATGATTAATATAATATTAATTTAGTATTAATAGTAAAGGTGCATTCGTCCCAAAGCAGATGAGGTGCTGTAAGACTGCTGTTTGCGTGAAGAGCGATCCTCCTGGGCGCCTTGCATCCCAGCCAGCGGCTAGCTCTCCGGCAGCGCTTCTGCGCAGGTGTACCGGAGCACATTCCAGGACTGGGCACACACGCATTTACATGAAAGGTTAGCGGTAGCAAACAGGGGAAACTAACAACCTCATCTGTTTATGCAAACGCAGCTGTGCATATCAGCTGGACATCAGGTAAAACTGTGCGGGCAGGGGCTGGTATCAGCCGGAAAACAGGCGGAGCGGGACTGCTGAAAGACTCTGTTTACATGCCTGAGGCCAGGAAGCTGTTTGAGGAAAGTGTGAGCGGAAAACATTATCATGTTTATTGCCTCCTGTCCTGATCACAGCAAGACTTGGAGGATGATAAAGAAACTTCCAGTGTCTTGAGAACTTCCCTAAAGGTCTGCCAAGCGGGACATGAACCTTGTAGACCACACCAAATAACTGCCAATTTTCATTATGTTCTCTACAAACGAGCCAGGTAAATGACATCTTTAGGAAACTCCTGTTGTTGCACTCAGTCAACAGGAACTTTCCACAAAGACAGCTTTCCTGCTCTGAACTCTGTCCTAACTCAGATCCGGCACACAGAACTGACATTACATGATTCATTTACTGTTTGGTCTCTTTCTGTAGTTGAAAGTTTAACTCAGAAGCCTGGATGATTCCCTATATTTTCAATAGCAGATGCATTCAGTGAATGAACTAATGAATACATGAACAATGCACACACGAACAATGAATACATGAACAAGGCTGAGGAAATACAGGTATGGTGGACATGTGTGCATATATGTGATTTTAAGGGTTAAAAATAAAATACCGGGAGCCTGCAGTTCTATGTGAAAATCTGTAGCTGATGTAACCGAATACAAAGATGACAGATACTGAAAAAACCCACTTCCTAATTTAGACCTGTTTTCTTTGTGTTACGCTTCAAATCTAGATATTTCTCTATACAACAGGAAAACACATCCACTAATTAAATTATTACTTAATTGGCTAATTAATGACTTCAGCCAGATTTGCATTTGGGACTCATTTTGTTTTATATAATAATTATAGATAATTAATCTATCTCAAGCCTTTCTTTCCTAGCTAAATATGCTGGGTATCAAAAATGACAACAAATTGTAAATTAATCTGGAAAACAAAGCACAGCAGATGAAAGACTTTGTTAGAATTAATCAAGCACCAATTATACCATGGAATTAAGGAAACAATAAGCCTAGAAAACATTTCTGTAAATGTGCATGTGTTAACGAAAACCCTTACCTTCTGAGTTGACAACATTTTCTTTCAGCCAGTGCATTGCCTTTAAGCAGTCCTGATCGTCACTGAGAGTAAAATGATTGGAAGGGACTTTCCCTGTGTGTCTTTGTGGCCACTTACTTGTGACTTCTCTATTAGTTGGGAGTTTACTGATATCTGCTCCAGTGGGAGACAGGACCTGGAAGAAATGAATAAATGAATGAATTAATATATAGCATATAACTTGAAGAACCGTTAAGAAAGATTTAAAAAAACAATGACACAAGCCATTTGACTACCTAAGGGTTGCTATCTTAGGAAAGCCTTCTTAACATTCAGCAGCAGCAAACACATCAGTGGCCACACAGAAAATAGATTCATGCTAGTCTGAGTACACATGCACACAGGTACACACACGTGTGTATGTATTCCACATTTTCTATGGGATATGGGTGACCATTTTAAACAGCAGTGCCAGAACAAGTGAATAACAATACAGGCAAAACACAAATGAAAGGAACTTCACAGCAAACAGCAGAAATGCATAAATATACGGTTGAAGGATCTCTGCAGTTATTTGAGTAACATATACCTTTAAATGACACTTGAAAATTCTTTGTGCAGCAAGACTGCCTCCATCTTTTGTCAGCAAAAACCAACTTTCTAAAATAAGAGAGACTGTGTCCCAAAGAAAGGGCCCAAAACCTGCTTCATGGTTAAAATGCCAGGATTCAGTAAAGTGTTAATTGCTACTTTACAGTAATAAATTCAATCTGAATTATACAGAGCAAAAAAGAGAATCTCATCTATGACTTCCACAGCACCAGTGATGAATGTCCTGAAGAATTCGATCAACTGAAGTACTATTCAGTCATATAAAACCAGGCATGACATCAAAAGATCTTACTTACCCAACAAGTAAATCCTCTTAATCACAGTGAATAATGTTTTATTAGGCATTAATTTGACTGCTTACCAAATAAGGAACAACTTATAAAAAGGACGGACTACAGCTCTGTGTAATAAAACAGAAACCAGATGATAAAAATAATTCCTTCCTATTTTTTGTAGAGCTTAAAAGTGAGAATAGATGACACTAGGTTTTCTTCCTGAAGGCAGATTAGACCTGACTTTTCCCTTGCTTTCTTTATTTTTCTTTCTCCTCCAGTGTAGTTACTTCCCATAACTTATTTTGCAAGTCTGAGTTACCTCCAAACTTCTTTTTCTAGGAGCACTTAAAAGTCATTCAGGCCATACTTCAGCTTTTGTTTCATCCCTGTTGAACAGTGAAAATGGATTGTTGTCTAAAGTGTGGCTCTATCTGAAAAGTGATTACAGAAAAACTGGGGCTTTCTTGCTCCACAAATCTGTTGCACACGTGCGGTCCAGATTTCACTAGGGGGCTGAACATACCTCACATTCATGTTTGTAACTGATGGTGAACAGCACTGGAAAAACCGGTAGACACATGCTCAGTTTGATCTCCTGATTTTAAAGGCAAAATACCTTGCTCATGATTCTTCTCCAAAACCCATCAGTAAGGCAAAATCACTGCAGGCAAGGAGGCTATACAAACTACGGCCATTTGGTTTACGTAGTTTGAAGGCCACGTGATGATACACAAGAAAGAACGAACCCTGCCTGGGATGCCTGAGTCGAAGCTGAGCCTGTAGGGCTGGAGATGAGCTTGATTCCACATTTCACATGTAACTAAGTGTCTGCTTCAGTCTCACTGGAAACTTAACTGTCTGCTACGATAACATACAGCACCACGTACGTGCCTACGCATGGTCATCATGTGAGATGAGTAATTAATTTGATAAGGCATTCTCTCCATTGCCAAAACTAGGTCAAATGGTGTTAGACCAGCTGGAGTTAAGTCTCCTGTGGCTGGGGCCACATGTCATTTGGGCCTACTCTTCAGCAGGTTCAATGGTCATGGTGGCAAAAATACAGGCAGCTTTGCTTAATATCTGATACTGAGCAATGACATTGCTGGCAGAAAATTTTGTAAAACCTCTTATCTCCTCCAAATTCTATAGCCACATTGAAACAGCACAACCTGCTACACGGAAGGGCTGCAAACTTTCTGGTTATACACTTGCTAAGGACTACTCTACTGCTTTGCTAATCAGAGAAACACTATTCACTGTAAAAACTGCATATATTATTATGCTTTTCACTCTGCACACAATCTTACCTGGTATTTCTGTCCTGTACAGAGAACAAGGTAGTCATATGGTACTTTTTTCTCCTTGGAAACAACTACATATTTGGCAGCGCGATTTATGCCAGTCATTTTACCAACCACAACGTTAACCCAGGAACAAAGTGACATCTGTGCATAATCTTCATCATTAAAACAGTGGCTGTGAAGAAAGAATATCTGTAAGTGACATTTCAGCAGCTGACAGCAGGCATTAATTAGACATCTGGTGAGTTAGCCGCAGTCCCCTAGTGGTTCAAGCCTGTTCTCTCGCTGTGAGTTTACGGCCGTCTATAGTAAAAGATTAGTCATTATGAAATACTCGGTTACAAATTGACAACTTTCTGCTAAAACCAAACAATCCCTCCCAGCATTGGGCCATACAACCACATAATTTAAAAACAAAGTCAGAAATATATGCTTTACTCTGCTTTTTCTTTGCAGGCTGATGCGAGGAGGAGACTTTTGCACCTGCAAAGAAAATATTTTAACCGTCTAGTTCTTTCTCCTGTACAAGACTCCTTTATTAAGGTTTTTTCCACTTTTGCTTCATTTGGTATTCAACTTCACCAGTAGTGGCTACGGTGAGACACAACTGCCGTGAAGGCACTGTTGGCACTTTAACATCCCTGTTCCAAAGTATTAGTCTGAGAAGTTTAAAAATAAATAGGAAGCTGGGAAAACAGTTGACAGAGCTAGAAGTACAAGGCAGAGATCTCAAATTTTCTCCTGGTGACCCCTTTCCAAATGAACTTTTCCAAAATACAAGAAGGAAAAATTCTGAAAACAGACTAAACAGACCCCCTACCCCCAAATTTTCAAAAGTCTCTAAGATGCAACTGAATTCCTCTGCAAGATGAACTGAATATTAAGGGAATAAAGGAAAAATTATCACATAGGCTATCCAAAAGAAAACAAAAATAGCACGAGAGAGAGAGAGAGAGAGAGAGAGAGTGCAGATGTGAAAAACATTAATCTTCACTAATTTGTAACTGAACAACAATTTTTTCTTAATGGAAATGAGGAAGCAACTTTTATAATGTCAAAGCAATTACCTTCAGTGCTAGGTAACAAACATATAAAGGTTTGTCTGTTTAAGAAGCAGAGCCTTGTTCCATATAGTAGTTACGGTTTCCAGGGCTTTTTGTCCCTGAACATCTTATGGACTAAGTGTTGTCCAAATGAGATACCTCAATAAAAATCTGATTTTCAGGGTGTGTATGGTGCGCACATTCTGAGCACCATGCTCTGGCAGTGTTAATTCAATATCAGTACGAAAAAACTACGGAACCTAAAATCACTTGTTGAGTTTGAAAATCTCAGGCAAGGTTTACTTTTGCAGCTCTTAACTTTCAGCGGTGTTACAGCCTGTTTTCAATCTAAAGTATCATATATATCCCTACGTATGATGGAAGTATCAAAGATCTAGAAGCTGCTATTTAAAAAGCCAATTTTGAAGCAAAATCTGAATGGAACAAAACCCCTTTTAATGCCTCAGTAATGAAAATTAAAATTATTTCCAAAGGTCTTTTATGACTCAGAGTATGCCCCCACCCTGCCCAACAAAGAAAATACCAGGATACTTATTTATTATTGCATTTATACTACCCTCTCTGCTTAATAGGCTTCTGGAAAGACAAGGATTCCTGAAGATAAAATACCTCAATACAGACATACAATAGACAGATCATTATAAAATGCATGGAGGACCAGAGAGAGAACGTTTTCAACGAGGTCCGTTATGACTCTTGAACACCACTGAGTCTTGCAATAGCCCATTATGAAAACACACTGCGTGTTGCTGGCCATTCTGCGAATCCAGCTAGACTCAACTCTATACCTTCCTGATACTGAAAACTTAAACCAGGCAAAATTCTGTTAAATTAGGTTCTTTCAGTAGAATTGAAGATTAATGCTAATCCCAAACCCATTTATAGCTTTGTAGTGGGATGAACCCACAGGATCTAGTGAAAAAGAATGCAACAGGTTTTAAACAAGCAAAAAAGATGAATGGCTGGTGTTACACAGCTGTCTGGTTTATGAGATCAGAGTGACATAGCAAGAAGATGGAACTTGCACATCTTGTGTGAAAGGAAGCTGAGTCTCACCCCTGCTAGCACGTCATGCCTATGAGACAAGGTGGGAATGGCCAGTAAAGAAATCCTGGGCTTCACACAGGCTGTGATCTGAAGTTACTGCAGAAAAAATATTCCATCTACCAAAAAAAGCTCATGGCCACTCAGAGGCTCAAGAACTTTACTTTCTATTGATACTGAGTGATGAAAAATATTCCACTTTCTTCCACAGGACTAAATGTAATGTGATTAAAGAGAAGGGGACTCAGCTCATGTTCAAGGCATTTGATGCCTTTATATTATACCAGTGACTGCAGCAGAGAATGCCAGAGAGAGACTCGGCACTAACAGCTGTTATTTTGCCATTAGTACCAGAATATACATTCTAAAACACATTAATTGTTGTTACTGAGTTCCCAAAATTGTCATACATGATGCCACAGAAACAAATAAAGTTGCTTTCATGACCCGAAGAATTTTAAGACTGAATCACCAGGCTTTCTGAGGTGCTCTGCATCCTCTGTACTCACAAATACCAGAGGCAAATAAATAAGGGAAGAAAACCACTGACAATTCTAAACTGTAATCATGCAGAAATCTATAAATAAAATGGACATCAAGGACAGATGAGGGTTTTCAAAAGCACCTTTATAATTGAGGTGCACAGCTCCCAGGAGACTGACACTCCAAAATCACAGGGATGCTTTCAAAAATCATACCCTGCAGAGTTCAATTTTCACTCTTAATCTGCTTTCAAATTTTAGCAGCTAATTCTGGTGAGGTAGCTACGAACTGCAACTTTCCATCAGGAAGGATGTTTTGTTATTACAACTCTTTTTTCAGTATACTTAGGAGAAAGAGTACATGCATTTATGTGAGCATATAATCCCTTCATTTACTAGATTTGTACTTAAACACCCCCCTTGCTACAATAAAAAAATTAATTCAGGTAACTACTTATAAAAATTCCTTGACAAGGCAAAATTCGAAATGAGATAGGGTGGTTTTAAACAGGTTCACATCACACCATTTTCATGTCTTTGTAGAGATTTTTAAGGTTCAGCAAGCAGACACTGAGTTGTTTTGTCGTTTAAAGAGCTGGCCCTTCAGTGCATTGCCACTTACCAAGTAAAAGATTTGGTAAAAAACAATGTGCAGGTTCCAAAGAGTCACACGCCAAATCTAAATACATTATACTAAGTTCATTCCCCAGCTATTCAAAATAATGGATTCATTTTAATTCTATGCTTCTCAACATCCACAACAATCATGTTCCTGTCTACAGGAAGGATTCCTGTAGTCACTATTCCAAAATAAATTTTTTAAAAAATCAAAACAAATATACTACATTTAAGTGAGAATTACATACTGTGAATTTTAATGAGGTAAGATTTTAGCCTACTAAATGGAAGATATTTTACTTGTCGGCAAACAAGAAAACTCGTGAAATGTTTGACCGCTCCCTAGACACAAGCGTAGCTATCTTTCGCAATCTCCCCTTCAGCTGTTTTGCACCTGACCCATGGCTCTGCCAGCCCAGGGGAGGCAAGTGTAAGGGACAGCACTCTGGCTGGGACTGGAGATAGACTTCCATAGTCCGGTGGCCGGCACACAAATAGTTCACAAGCAGCAGAACTGATGCAGTACAGTTCTTCCAAAGTTATCAACAGCAATAATCCTAAACTTCCCTCCATACACTCAGCAAAATTCCCACTATCATCTGTGGGGCCTGCATCTCACCACGTGGCTGCTATAAGCAGATCACTGGTCACATTGCTAATATTAATTCTTATACATTCTTTCATTCAGCATTATTTGGAACAAACCTCATGGAAGTTAAAAACTAAATAATATTTAAAAAGCAAGGATACATCTTTTGTGATTTTTCTTTAACCTGGAAATCTAAACAAACTAAAAAGTCTTGGAAAGCAGAGACCAGTGTCCTGGTATAATACAATGGATTGCTGTCCTGAATTTACTGCTTTAGCAATATTTCCCTAGTAATTATTAAATTCAACTCATTTCACAGGTGAATGCATGTTGTATAGGCAGATTGGATTATTTTGAGGCTATCTGTCTATGTATCTATCTAAAATTTAGGACAAGTTCACAAAGAATTACAAAGTGTTATGTTTTCCTTTGAAGCTATGGAAGTGTTCAGATATTAAGTCAAACCTGTTAATCAAAAATCTTCTATGTTTGGAGCCCAGTAGGTCTTTTCCTGGAAGGCCATGAATTGAAATCAAGGTCAGATTGTTGAACTTCAGATGTGGACTGTGGAAAGAAAAACAAAATGCTGCAGTTCAGCCAGTGGAAGTTTGCTGAGGCTCCGTTTGGTACAAGCGTAACGTGAGTGCATTTCAACGTATGGTTATACAGTGTTTACAGCTTAGCTTCCCAGTCCATCACCGGGACTTTCGAGCTGTACAGCACCCAGCACAATATTGTCTCAGTCCTGACAGAGATATTTAAACGCTATCACGTAACTAACAAGCTCCGTTCTCAAGACCTTATGGCAGGACTTACCTTCCACGGCTACAAAAGGTATTGAGAGACCACCCAGTCTTTGCTCAAACACCTTTGCTGTTCATAGCTCACCTTCTGTAAGTTGCAGGAAAGGAAAAAGAATTCTGACAACTGGTAATTTGTCTGCTTCCTGCCAACAGGTCTACTGAAATTAGGAGGGCATATCAAAGGAACAGCACAGATTTTAATGCCATATTCAGGAGGATACAGAAAGTAACTCCTTTACACAGGCCAGGTACAAAGTGTTTGTCATTTTGCTAAGATGCATGTGTCTTTGGACACAGAAAGAAGAACACTTTCCACCGTAGTTTCATTAACACCAGAGTGTGGGGGTGAACAAGACTGACAGTATGTTGAACTAAATGTGATCTGACATTTAGAAACAAATAAATATTATGAGTGATTAAGCCTTCTAATCTTCACGGCTTTCTGTAAGTTAAGTATGGATTGATGCAAATGGTACAAAGGAATCAGAATGTTTTTTATCAACCAATGTTAATTTGTTATTCATACATTTAAAAAATATATTCAAACAAAGTTAAAGGTCATACTTAAACCAAGGAATTTCAGGGTTATGGCTGCCCCTCTCAAAATGCATATTAATAGTTTAATTCTGGATTATGGATTATCTATGGTAAATCTCCATGCATACTCAGGCCGAGTGCAATGTAATAAATAACCTTAATGTAACAGAGTGCATATATTTATACAGATTATGGGCCTGATTCTCATTTAAATTAAGGTCACTCTGCAGAAGTGGGTGTAAATAGAATTTGCTCTTCATTTATGGCCACATTATGCTGGCTGACTGATACAAAGTGGTCTTCATGAAAATGAGAGTTAGCCCGATATATTAAGCTGAATTTGGAGTGTACAGAATGCCATCTGCACTCATGGAACACTCCTAGTGGGGTGCAAGTGTGAACAATTACAATAACTTTACACACCTAAATAGTATGAGTCCTTGGCATTTAGTTCCCATGTAATTATGAGGAAAATTACTACAACAGTACATAAACACCCTAGACATTCTCCTATCCTGCCTGACCTCATAGCAATGAAGTTCCTTTTCAGCTTAGAGCTGAAATAATCTCTGTACACGCCGCATGGCCTCTTGCCAACAGGTCTTTGTGATGGATCCACTTGACCCCTTAACCAAACTAGCAATAGGTTGGTACAGGCTCCAAAGGAGGTAAAGGCCTGAGCCGTGGCCGGGCCAAGAACTCCTCTGGTCCCGATCTGTTCCCTGAGAACCCTCAAAGGAGCCGAGTGGCACAGAAGGCATCGATGCATATGAGCTTGGAACACCGATCATGTGATTGACACGTGAATAGCAGGTGACTTTTCCAAGACCCATTTAGCAAGGAACAAAGCAAGCTGTGGGTACAAAGAGCCTCATGCATACCTTTCCTATCGCATGTCATTTGACTACGAGCCAGCCACTTTATCTATAAATATGACAGCCTAAGTGAGCCTTCTCTGAGCTCTCCCTGCTAGGCAGCATGGCTGTATAGCGGTGACCTCCCCTTGAGCTGGGACACCTCTCAAGGTTGCCCCTCGAGGCAGAGAGACCTTCTACCAATGGCAGATCCTTGGTAAGCAACCGATACCGCGCATAACCTTGTAGTACGGTAACTTTGATTTTGTCTTGGTAACTTTGATTGCATGCTGAATTGATAAATTTTGCATATATAATCCCTTAGACGTAAACCACTGCCCAAGTCTGAGACTAAGATTGCACCTAAACTCCATCAGGAGTGTGGAAAGCAAGGGGGTCTACTCTGAACCTCGTGACTCAACGGGAGGATCTTCCGTACCCGTTTTGTATTGCCAGCGTCTCTGTGAATCATTCTAACTCGAGTGCAACTCAATTTTCCTTTGTATGTTTCTTCCATGCAGTAAGTAACTGAGTGAACCTTGCCATCGAACTTTGTTAAGTCGCACTGTTACAACCTCATATTAAAACCACTTTTGCTAATACCTTTGACAGTGATTTTTTAAGCGATCAAAATCACTCATTCGGAACAGTCTCCAAATCCAGGTGCTACAATAACATTAAGTTTAAATGACATTAACAATATTTAGGATGAAAATGTTGCAAGCAAGCATCAGAAAAATGGCAGAACAAAGGTCCTAGGCAACATTAATATGCCTCTTTTGCATGATTGCACTATGATGCATTTTATTGATCTGGTCACATACTATTTTCTCTGCAGATGCCCTACCTCTATTTAGTTCATACACAGTTGTCCAGTGTTTCCACAGTCATATAGTATTTGTTCAGTTTTTCCCCATGGAGCATGAGGCTTCGGTTCAGACCTTTCACTCAGTACAATTTACTAACTGATGATTTACTTCTACCTCAGCGCTCCCATGGCATTCCCATATGCCCCACACGTTAATTCGTGTTTCCCATTCATTAACCTCGTAGGCATCAAAATGTTGATTAGTATCTCCTTAGAATACTGTGATGAAATGAGTCATATCTTTGATTCCCATTTTACATTGAGAAAAATCAAGGCACAAAAAAATTGGGCTAAAGCTATCAAAAAAGGCGTGCTGATGTTGGAGGCAGAACTGAAGAGACCCGGAGGCTGGTACCTGGCACTGCCCTGTGCTCAGAGTGCGGGCACACTGCCCTCCCGGGTCCAAGGAGCCCCAGAGCTCCGTGCACAATTTCATGCAAATAATGGTCACATTTTCAAATGGAGAGGTAAAATTCTTCTTCAGCTAAGAATCAAAATTTGTTAAATGTTTAAGCGCAGGCTGGCATTTGTGAAAATTATCAGAATCTTTAAATAAAATAAGTAAAAAACCCTAGTATCTTGTATTACAAAAGCTTGATTTCAGAACTGCAGCTGGTATGCCTAACCTTAGGACTGTAAATATATATATACGGGCACTTAAATACAAGCCTGAAAACTACAGGCAAACTGGCAGTGCTCAGCCACAGTTACTGTCAGGCACTGGCACACAGAGTTACAGGGAGATAACAGGTCTGGGTATTTTGACCAGTGACTGTTATGCACATTACCACTCTCCATATCATCCTCCCCTTTCCCCTACGTAGCATTATTATTTCTAGGCTAACAAAAGGATGGTTTATTTATTATGGCTTTTGATTCCTTACTGCTGCCTAAAAGCTCTTAATAACTGAAAAACAACAAAGGCTCTGAGAAACAGGTAGCGCATGTTAGGGGAGTGAACGTCTTACATGCTTCTAATATATATAACAATGCCCAATATGAAGTAGGGTAAAAGCAGAGGTTCCCATTTGGTCAAAAAGTCTTCAAGTTAAGAGCCTGAACCAATGCAACATTAAACAAGTGCACCTGCATTTTAGAAGCAAATAATTCCAGCAGGGATTCATGTTGCTGTGGATACAAAGGGAAGAACAGCTCAAAGATACTGGTAAAGCAGGGAGGGATTAGAGTATCTAGGGAAATAAGTAAAAGGTATTGGGTTTCATTGCACAGTTCTAGAGGACTGCTACAAAAAAAAGTCTAAACACCCTTGTCCTCGAAATAAAATAAGATTGCCAATTTACTGTGAGCATAATCAAAGGAACTAACGAAAAAGTTTTAGTATATTATTTTTTTATATCCTGGCATTTGTGAATCTGTTAGAATATTCCTTGTTAGTTTTTCTGGATTTTTTTCCTGATGTCTTGCTACCTTTTTTTTTTTTCTCTTGTGTGCGTGGTGTAATGATGGAGGCTTAGATGGTGGAAACTGCCTGAACAAATGATTTAATTAATTGTGTTCATTAAACCCCTCATTTTCACAAACAATAAAAGTCAAATCACTTTTGTTACAAAAAATAAAGTGCAGTGAAGTAGTCTACATGAACCTAAGCGTTTCAATTTATTTGAAACGAAGCATCATGCTTTTTTTAAAAATGCTTCCAGTCATTTATAAAATCTAAAATAAAAATGCATGACAGAAGATAATGCTTTATCTGGCTATCAAAACTGGTAACTGTGTGCACTGTTCTCCTGTATGCATAACCTTTAAACAATAACTTTAATATCTGGAATCATAACCTATCCAAAAGTAAAGTCCTAATTATACTGTATCCTCAGGTTTGCTGCAGCAGAGCACTTGTACAAATGGCAGCTCTAGACCGTTCTAAAAGTGGTAACAAATAGTCTGTTTTCAGAACTAGATGCTGAAAGCTTAGATGTGATAAATTCTTGAATTAATGAAACTTTGAAATCAGAGAAATCTCTGTCGTGCAACAAAAAAAGGAACCTTAAGATTTTTGTGGGGAGAAAGGAGCCCAGAATGAGAGATGATGATAAACAAAGAGTCCGAGCAGGCAATAACCTGGTGTTCAAGGCACAGAAACTCAAAGTGCCCGGGTAGAAGTCTCACTGTAAAAGGCAGATATAGACAGTAGTTCTCCTTTTCTCAAATAAGAACCATTTATCCAAAGTAGGACTTTTTTTTTTTTAAGGAAAGATCAGCACCCCACACATTTCAAGAACAAAGTCATTGGGACATGACTTGGAGAATAGACTTCTCCAAAAGGAAAAGATTTTCTAACAAATTTTCCAGCTCTACACAAAACTACAAATAGAAATGCTCAGCTTAACAAAGGTTGCTAATATTAATAACAACACAGAAAACCCCACTCATCCATATTTTCACTAAGGGATAAATATGTTACTTAGCACTACAGACTTTCTTTGAGTAATCTTCACAAGTAATGTGTTGTCATATTGCCACCATACTAAATCGCCTTTGTTTGCTTGGACAAAGCCCATTGCTTTTGCTGGCAGAGCTGTAAAAGCCTTTACCCTTCCCTCCACTTCCTCCCACTCTCTGGGCAGCTACATTTGACTCAGACAAGTAAGAATCAACACAAAATCAAGTATGAAGATATGGGAAAACATAGCAAAACTGCTTCCCTGTACGATGCTACATGATGCCATTCTAGCAGTATGAAGGCTCTGCAACTGATCCTACAACACTGGGTTATTAAGCTTTTAGTAAGAGAGTAAGTAACAGAAGCAGCAGAAAGGGTTTATTGTTTGTATCAACAATTACCAAAAGCGTCTGTTCTCAAGAACCTTATGTAAGTGCATCAATTACAGGCCTCAGAACAGGATTTCAGCTTAACTGCTGACCAACAGATGTCCATCTAGAAGTTATCCCTCTTTAATTACGAGTAAACAAAGATAAGCCAGTTCTCCATTGGATCAACCTCAGGAAAAAGTGTTAAGATTGTGAATGAATTTGCTCAATGAAAGAAGGGATAACAATAAAGTCTTTACTAGGACACTTTTCAATGCAAGGGTCAAGAAAGGGGTTTTCCACATATTCGTTTGTTCTATAAACTGCGCCCATGATGACTCTTCCTCCCAAGACCAGCAATAGACGTATCAAGAACACCACCAACTGAAATAAAAAGATACGTGAATCTAATTGTCAGTAGCTTACATTTAATTTGACTGCCACTTTTGACACCAGAGGACGGATAAGTCAGTTGCTTACTTCAGTGGGAGAATTCACATCTTTTTCTTCCCAGAACACGACTATTTCCATTCCAAGATTGGCCACAACATTGGTGAAATTCACCATCCCTTTTAATTTCAGAAAACACTCTTCTAAATTGTTCAGAACAGAGATTAAAAGGACAATGTTTGGTTCTGATTTTGATTTTTAAAAAGTTAAAGATGTAATTTCTTTAAAAACCAGAGCTGGTTTTTTTAAATGACACCTCAGCAAACTCTTTCATCATGTCCCTATAACTTCCTCCTGATATCAAAACAACATTCTTCCTTCAAAAACTTACATTTTGATGGAACACTGCTTTTTATTAAAGTACTGTTTTTTCAGAAACTTCCCACCAGGTATAGTGGTGATTAATTTTACCAGATGCTGTATTGCAAAGAGCAGCAGCCTATAAGCCCAGGCCATGAAAGCCACCACTGTCACCGCTTTTGACATCTTAGCAAGAATCCACTAAAAAGCTAAGTAATATTTACTTTGACATTTGACTAACACCCTTCCAGGATGCTGCGAGGGTTTCTCTCTCCCCAGCTGGCAGCTCTTCCTCATTGGGTCTCTCTCCAAACTTTGAACTTGATGGTTTGATTGCACACAGGACTGGGAGGCACCTCCTTGGTGCTGAAGTCTAGTGCCCACTATCATAAGACCAAAAAAACCCAAACAAAACCCAAAAACCCCCCACAAACTTTCCATAAACTTTATAAACACCTTTTTGAAGATAACCACATTTTTTTGCCCCCACTATGCCTACTGGAAGATGTTCTCTTTTCCACAGTGATAACTCTCTCTAACCTCTGGCCCATATTTGTCGGGTGCCAATTTATATCTACTTGAACTGGAAAAAGACATCAATCACAAACTCAGTCAGGGGTTTTTCATGTTTAAGATAGGCTTATTCTTCCAAAGCTTCTGTTGCCCCTGGAATTGTCACTTTACTTCCTTTTGTTCAACCAATATTTTCTGCTTCCTTCTTTGCCCTCACTAAAACCTGCGTCCCCTCTCTGACCCCAGCTCGTGTGGTGTCTCTCCCCTGTGGCGGTCAACCCTTCTTCAACACCCCGTCTCAAAAGCTGTTCCTCTCCAGTTAAATTTTGATTCTCCTGCTAGGGTAGATCAATTAGTCCTCTCACTTTTTTCCTTTAAGTGGTTAGTCCTAGATTCCCTTCCATCTTGTAATTTTAATGCTTGCCTCTCTTGTCCTCTGTGCTGGCCCTTTTCCTAGACAATATAACTAAAAACATTAGCACCTCTGACTCTGCTGCGTTTCAATTCTTTTATTAATTTCTCCTTTTTTAGGTAGCTTTACATCACGCCACGATCTTGATTTCTCCTCTGAACGCTACCAAACATGCCTTTTTCCAGTTTCTTCTTTCAAACTCCCATCCATGTCATAACTCCTTTTTCTGAAACAACTCAGCCACCCTTCTGTGGCTGTCACTGCTTTTCTCCCTTCTAACCACCTCTCATTTCCCAGCAACTGTTTTTGCTTTCCTCACCTGTGTCAACTCAGCTTTCCCTATTCTTTTTTGCACCATTCTTCTCTAGTGATTGTGGCTCTCTACTGTAATTCAGTTGAGTCTTTCTTCCTTTGTTAGACTAATTCTTTTCCACACTTTGCTTCTCAACCCATATTGACCTTTGCAATTTTACCACTAAGCTCTTCTCTCTCCCTCAACCACCTCTCGTTAAGCTTTCTTCTCAGAAGTCTCTTTGACTCTGCATCTTGCCAGTACTTGCAAGGTGTATACCAGGCTTTGAACGTGCGTATCAATTAACACATGTAACACACAAACACTGGAGTACAGCATTCAAGAGCGAACTTCTGACACAACTTAAAACTAAGTCTTAAGTATTTGCTTTGTACATATTTGCCTATTTACTCCTTTAGCGTAATAGATCACTTCAGGCTCAAACGTGAACTGCCTTAACATTCTGCACTGAGAAACACTGCGAGCATAAACTGAATTTTTGTAGCAAAGTAAAAACCAAATTATGACTCACCTGACAACCCAGCTACAGATTTCTTTGGAGGCTCTTTCAAAAACTATAGTATTCACTCAAGATCTGTGGTATTTCCAGGATCTAGCTTATTAAAATCAGCGTGGCAAAGTGCTTACAGTATGAATTGTTGTGTGACAGAACAGGAAAATCTAAAGGGCTTTTTCCTTGGCCCATACAAAATACATAGCTGCATCAGACACATCCATATAGTTACGTGGGAACATCCATAGCTACAAAGTTTACAAGATTAGCCCTACCATCCCAGATGTAAGTTGGCTTTGAATTTGACCAAATCAAAGTACCATCCAACGACTGCTTTAGTGAGAGCATTTCCTTACTAAAATTTCAATTTTCATTCCGTAAATGTTTCAGCATTTCATCCTGTTCAAAGTATAAAACAGAGCAATTATTTTTCTAGACAGAAAATGAGGGATATCTGATGATGGCCGTGGTAGTTACAGTCTCTAGCTGTTTAAATCTAATCACCTGGCAGATTCAAAATCACAGTTGAGAGACATCAACACCATTTTCCACAAATAAAGACACCATAAATTGGGCAGTAAAACTAGAGTGTGGTTGAAATTTTGCTGTTTTGTCTGCTCTTCTGTGTATGTTTCAGTGAATAACATACAGTGCAAATTCCAGCTTGTTAATAGGACATTTTTAATGTTATTGGCCAATCATCCATGCTAAAACTAAGGGGTTGGGGTTTTTTTTATGGCTGTCTACTTACCAGACCCCATTTTTCCATATTATTGCAGAGGAGATTAATATTTTGACTCCATGATGCTTCTTGGTGCAGATTTGGCAATGCTGCCTTCACAGAGATGAAAAAGTATGCAGCCTAGAAAAGCCCATGGATGTCGAAAGATACACTTCCCTTGAATTTGAAGGGCTTGAGATTTGCAGCAACATTTTTGTCCTAGCTTACGGCCAAGGACCATACATTCTCCTCCTGACAGCAAAAGCACGCAGGAAGAGAAGATACTCATAAAAGTTGCATGTTCTGAGGCACCACCCCAGTGCCACATCCTCTTGACAGAAAGCTGGCAGCCCAGGAAAGACAGGGACATGGCTGGTGGAGGAGTCAGCTGGGCCAAAATTCCTGATCTCAAACATCTGCATGTAGCAGCTGCGGATCTGGGCCTTGCAGCACCTCCAGCCCTGGCAGCCTGATGAGCACAGCTGCCTCGCTGATATTGCATCCCGTAACGTAAAACAGCTCTGAGAGATGCAGCACCACAAAGCCACGTAATGCCCAGCGCTTCACCAGAGCAACACGATACTTCTCCAACAGCTCCTTCCCAAACAGCCCGTGCCCTGTAGCTCCCCCAAAACTGAAATTATGCCTGATTAATGCAGAGGTGCTACTGACCCCCGCACTCCTAGGGAAACAAACCACACCACATGATGTTACAATTCACACAAGAATGCAGTGTGGTAAGATGGGTACTGGAAGCAATCGAGCTACAGCACTGTGGAGCTCCATCTAACCTAACCAATCCACATTAGAAGTCTGGGGAATCTAGATAATACAGCATTCACCATCTCATTACTACCTCTTATGTACTCCCAACTCTCATTTCAATGTAAACTGCATTCAGACTCATCTCCTTCCTGGGATCTGGAGGGTAATCACAGCAATCCAGAAAAGGAACCTCAAAATTTCAGGTCATCAGGCATTCAGAAAAAACAAGCAAGTACCTTCAAACAGCGATCTTCATTCGTCACAACCTTCACTCTGCCCGTTAGAGTACATACATATATACATATGAACAGGAATCAAATCTACACTAATCACTAGAGGGAAGGATCACAACTTAACCAGCCAACTAATTTTTTCGCTACTGTAGTAGTCTGAACAGTCTTCTGTGCTTCAAAACCAACCCATAGGCAGTTTATAGACTGCTCTGAAGAACTCAGTAGTTACACCTCCACAACAGCCCTGGGAAACAAACTTCAAACAAAGAAAAAAATATGAACAGGAGAGAAAGTACATCTCCTCCACTGCTTTAGCAGAGAACTGGAAAACCTAAATGCAGTGTTTGCACTTGGAATGCTTCTGTATTTGCTTTGAACTGCATTGATCAGAGAGCTACCAGATGCTTCGGGTAGTCAGGTTACCAAGCTCTGCACAGAGCTGCTGAAACAGCCATGCTAATGTCATACTTAGTCACCAGGAGAGGTATGATAAATACAAAATATAATTCTATAAAAATTCTTGTGACTCATTTCAATTTTGAAACAGGCCTTTTATGAGAAAACTACTATCTCCAAGATCAGTTTTAACATGCAACAAGAAGTTACGAGTATTCATATATAAATAGTAACAAAAGAACATCTACAAATACTTACAAATTTAAAGTGTGAAAGAATAGTTTGGGCTCAGACAAATGTTTGCTTATGTTTAAAGGGCAAGTACTTAAAGCTGAAATAATCTTATTTAAAACTGAAAACTGTCTCTAAAGCAAGAATATAACTGAAATAACCACACATCAATGCTAATTGTGTATCATTTTTTGGCAGAGGCATGTCAAATGGCTGTTACGAAGGCTGATCTTGACCCATCTCCTCTCCCCCAGTTTATGTCTGGTATCAGTCACTGACAGTGTTCATTGTGATCCTGACTGCGCAACAAGGCGAGATATGACCTATCTTATTTATCTCTGTCACAACTTGATCTCTATTCACCAGAAATGACGGAAGCCAACAATGTCTGAAGGACGCAGGCCCGGTGACACTGAACACATGGTCGACTACAACATTGTTCTGGATTGGCCTTGGTATGAAAAAAAGGCAGTCAAAAGGAAGCACATGTATATCAATTCATGTGGCAAAGATAGATAGTATAAAACAATGAAGATCACTAAACCATTCATTACATGTTAGCTCTGTGATCAGCAAGTAAGCACTAACTATTTAATTAGTCAACTAATTAGTGACAGGCAACATGGAAGGCTTCAGATGTTCTCAGACAAATGCAAAGATAAAAAGCCTAATTAAACAGCAAGCATTATGCTAACTATTGCCAAACAGGACAGATGTGCAGGATATTGTATAATACTGTGCTGCCAGATAACAGCAGTTGTAGCTGTTCTGTCAGAAACCGTGTTTTAAAAATCCCTGCCATTGCTAAGCTAATCTTAGGTACCTTTAACTCACAAAGGCAGAAACCGTCCTGCAGACAAAAAACCTCACAGATTAACTGTGTTAGATTCTAATTCTACTTTAAGAAAACAGTTCAGGGCTTTGACAAAAATATACTTTATTTGCTTTTTAAATTCAGTAACTATTTTAATGCACCCACATGGAAAGGGAAATATATTTCACAACATTTTCATACAAAACATTGTGATCTTAGCCACCATTCATTTATTGCTATTTTGTGTAGCACATTATGTATATTTCCAACGTCCTCAGAGAATCAGTCATTGTTTACACCAGAGGTTGGATTAAGGAGGTTTTCGAAATCATGGATTAAAAAGGGTTTTCCCTATAATCAGAAGACAATAACGCTTTCCGCAGCTATATGCAAAGAGGTGGATAAAAAGCTAATTGGTTCACTATGCTGGAACCAATGACAAGATACTGCTGTGAGCAAGCTTTTTGCGTTCTTGCAGCCAAACTTCAATCACCTGCTGTCAGGGCATACTGGTTAGCACGCTGTTCTGTGAATCATCCACCAGAACAAACTGAAAATGCTATTTTTTTTTTACTTGTATGTTCTTCTGGCATAACGCTGCTGCTGTGACCATCATTCTTAAATTATCCAAGAAAACAAGAAGAAACAAAGAAACCCTGCCCTCCTGGTAAATTAGTATTTAGCAATGAGGTTATTTTTAAAAGCATCTCAGTACTTGGGAATATGAGAAGATTAAAATGCTGGGCTGTAGCTCACATACATTTAGGGGAACACTGGTTTAACTGAGGACTATGCAACTCAGTATCCCAATTCTAGCCGTTCACACTTATTTAAATACATTATTTATCTGCAGTTGATATTTCTCCTGCTGAACCTCACCTCCAAGAATTGTTATTTGCAGAACTCTGAACTGAACCCATTACTCCTTTCCTCATATTCATAGGTACTCATATTCTGTACTCATGAAAACAGATTTTACACTTGCAAATCACTTTCAGATACAATTTTCATTGAATACTTGCAAGTTGAATATTTAAAAGTTTTTCGTTTATAAATTTACTATATGCATACTTGATCTCAGTGGGCATGACAAAAAAGTTTTTAAAACTTCCTTTAGTCTTAAATCAGACTCCTTTTTAGGGTCTTCATGTAATTTGTCAATGTTAGCGGCTCATAGTATTGCAACTGTAAGTGGGGGGCACGCACATATTTACTGGAATGTCTGATAAAACTCTTCTTCTTGTAATTTTTTTTCCCCCCAAGACCAAGTCACTCAAGGGAAACTAAAAATAAATAAAACTTGTATTTTAGCTTAACCTCTCTTTGGAGTTTCTTTGATCTGATTCACTCCGACGCTGAAAGGACTTTCTCCCCACATCCTACAACAAAGGGGAGGCAGGAGCGCCAGTCAGCACTAACAGTTTGGAGGGCAGAGAACAATAGAGGCTGAGACTCCGTGTTGCCGGGCTGAGCTGCTTTTTCACAAGGGGAGTATTTGTTCAGTTGCTACTCCTCCTTTAGGACAGGACATCGCTCAGAGTTTACGCCGTTTTAACAAACGGTCTGATGCTGCTGCAATTTATATAAGCCTTGTCTTAGTGCTAGAGAATGACCTAAGTCCTGGCTTTGTGCAAGGGGAAGCATATAATTGCACTGCCCAGGAGGAGCCTCATGCAGGAATTGTGGGAATCACAATTCCTCCCCTGCTTGCCATGCTCCTGCAGGGAAGTTAATTACTGCAGCAATTTATGATGCGACTCACTCCCCCCCTTCCTCAGCTCCGCTGCCCAGCTCGCTGCAGCTCCTCCCGTGTCAGACAGCAGCAGCCCAGGCGCGGCCTCCAGGGCCGCTTTCGCACCTGTACCCACCGACAGCCGCCGGGCTCGAGAAGGGAGGCCAGGCTCTGTCTGCGTTACTGCCAGCACTGCTGCCTCCATCGGTCGCCTGTTTCTTGAATAGAAAATTCATGTGTGTCCTAAAGAAAACTAGCACTTTAGCTGAAAACGCATGTCTGCATGTGGTTACACTCCAAGAAAAAAAAATAAATCAGCAGGTGATATTTATTTGAATGGTGAAACATGAATAATGAGATCCCCTTCACTGACCTAGCGTTAGATTAAGCAATCCTCCAGGGCTCAGAGTACCCCGAGCGTTAGGAAGAAGCTTCCCCTCCTGGCAGGTCACTCCATATACTCATTTGCAGCATGTCTGCACTGCCCTTTGAAATAACGGGCACCGATTTGGGCACACCAGTGCTCTGACCTCTGTGACAATCTCCGCTTCCAGAAACTCTAACCGCAAGGAAACGAGCCACAGCGAAAGACTGAAGCAGCATTTTGTAAGAGAACGGTTCACAGCACGCAGTCCCCCTTTGCAACAGGGTTGGGGTGGATAAGAAGCGGTGCCCACGGCTGCTCCGCAGCACTGCTCAAACAGCGACGACACCGAACTTCCCCAGGAGCACTCTGCCGCGGCGGAGCTGCCACGAACTGCAGTGCCGCTGCCCCAGCACAATGGGAGCGAGAGGCAGCCTGCTGCAGCTCTCGAGCGAGGAGAGGTAATTCTCATGATTATTTCTCTGTTCAATGAAAAATATATTTCTTCAGTCTCAAACAAGTTGAAAACACTTGTAAAATCTAGTTCTAATAATTGTTATGTAGGTAAGTGAATTACATTTGTGTGTTTCCATGGTGACTGATAATGTAAAATAATTAAGTATGAAGAATAATGAGGAGAAAACTACTTCCTCTTTTTAAGGATTAGGGGCTTACAAATTGATTCAATCTAGCTATTTTTAGTGCACGTAACCTTTGCAAAGAATGTTAGAAAATTATGAGTAAATTAAACTAAATTGTATTAAAAGGCCTTCACATTGATCAGGAGACTTTTATCTGCTGCTGATGTGAAAATTAAAAAAATAATCTGTCTTAAATTTATATATATATTAATATAAATTCTGTGACATTTTGCACTAAGTGCTGACTGCTTGCTTTTTGCATTCTCAAAGCAATACTCCATTTCTCTTAAGCAGGAGCACTACATTTGTGCAGCGCTGAAGACAAGCACTCTCTCCTATGTACAAGGAGGACATGTTCTGCAAGAACTCTTTGCTAGAGTATGGTTCAAACAAAACTTCTGGCTGAAAAGTCTTGGTTGAGGTATCTCAGAGGAGGACACCTAGAAAGGATTGCCCCACAGACACAATATGTCCTGTTTGCTACAGAAGGACTTAGCTTCTGGCTGACAGACTTGGTTGGAGTGTAAATATGCTTTGTTTTTCCCTCACACTATTTCATACGGAAAGCATCATAATAAACAGCACAGGATTAATAACAAGAAAGTGGCTAATAGGTCTAAAGTACATGTTTAACTGAATTTTGAGTGGAACTGAAAGCCTAAAAGGTGCTGAGAACAGGAGGATGAGAGGAAAATTATTTTACCCCAAGAGGGGATGCTCTACAAGAAATCAGAAACTAAGGAAAAAAGAGCAAGAAGCAGGTATTTTTTCTTCACTGGTCCAGCAATATAACAACATCCATAAAGCACTTCAATGTTTTCTTCTCTTGCCATATTGATATTTTACTTTGTGATGTTATTAATGGTTGTTGTAGAAATACAAACTCTCAGCTTAACTGAAAAAATAGGCACAATTTTCAATTCTCTGCCAACCATAAAAATGCCAGCCTCCCTTAGTTTTTGCAATGAGCATTTTGTTGTAACAATCGCATACAAAATTTGAATTTTATATTCATTTCTGCAAGTCTTTCAAGACATTTCTAGTACATACATTTAATCTACGAGGAAAACAGCAACTGCATAAAAGGAACTGCATCGTCACATACACAGTCTGACTTCCTGATAAGCCCCTAAAACTGGTATGGAGGGGGTACTGGCATAGAAGGTGCAAGCAGTGAGGCATCCAAGAGAGAGCACCCCTGTCCCAACTTTGGAAAGTCTGTAAAACAGCAGAACTTGTCCACAGGCTTACTCTGGCTTAGACAGCGGAAGGTATAAAAGGTCGCATACATTTATTCCCCTTCTCAACCAGTTTATACAGTTTATTTACTCCAGTTTGGATAACTCAAGGTAACCACAGCAATTCAATTTGCAGTTTTACTGCTGAAAAATGCTTTAACCTATGCTGATGGCCTGTGTTCTTGGTGGGCCACCGAGCAGGCTGTGGCTGCTGGAGAGCAGTGTCCTCTGCTAGACCTTTCCCACACCCACCCTAGGGTCTACAGCAAAAATGGCAGAAGGGCCAGAAATGACAACTTTTTGGTTCCTGAACAATCCCAAACATCAAAAGCCTCATCAGAATCAAAGGTATCAAAAGGTGTTATCAGAATCAAAATAATCACAGCGAGATTACAACTCAACAAGATTATGTCGTACATTTCTGCACAGCTCTGAAAACACAGCATCACAACGAGGTAAGAGGAGGGAGGGACTCAGACAGTGATTTGCGATCCCACTGGGCACAACTAGCTTTAAAAGTCAATACTGCTTTGGAGCACACATGAAGGGCTATGGACTTAACCTCCACTTATAGACTTTTTGCATAAGAGCAACGGTCAAAGAGATTTTAAATATGTGGAATTCTCATTTTCAGTGTGCCTGCACCTTGAGGATGTACGAGCAACTTTGTCAGCACTTCTGAGTTCCAGAGTCAGCCAGGATGCAAGCACCTCTCTCTTCACATTTGCAGACACTCAGACCTTTAACATCTAGTACTTGGATACAGACTCAAAGCACACTTCTAAATGGAGGAAGCAAGCCCCTTCAAACAAAAGGTAACATTCTTCTCAGTAAAGGAAATCAACTTAAAAACTTACCAAAAAATGAGCGTTTCCAGGAAAGAGATTCCAACATCGGATGCACCAACCACCACAATTCTAGTGTTGATAGACACTTTAGATTCCAGCACCAGCTTTCGATTTATGTGGTTCAAAGAATAACTCAACTGTAAAAAACACGTAAAGTGGCATAGAAATGCAGTTTAAAAAAACAGCAAAAGTCTGCTAAGAATCATTAAACCATCAGTAAGTAATGCATTACCTTGCATTCACACAAAACTTATTATGGCTCACTGACATGAGTAATACTATGATTTTTCTGTGCACAGCACAAGATAACACAGTAGATAAATGGTACTAAAATATTGAAATGTGTCCATGTTTAACAGGTCACAGAAAATTAGCAGAGCTTAATGGTCTGGCTTCTCCTGGAAAAGACACTATAGAGTCCTTGTAAGAGAGGAGAAAACACTGCCTCTTCTATAATTTACTACCATTTAGCTAACACCTGGGGAACATATATTTACATAACCTTAAGGCCATTTCTGTACCTTCTAGAGCAGTTTTTACTCTTGCTGTTTTATTTATGGAAATGGTTTTACTTGTAAATTAATTAGGAACTTATATCTTTAGTGTCTTTGTGTGTTTAATTTAAAACTCTCTTGCAAAATGATAGAATTAACCTTCTTTTTTCTTAAATACAGAGCAGCTACACTGAAAACCAGGCTGTCAAATGAGTAAGCTAGTATCTCAATGCCACTGAGACCAATACTCTGGCCAAAAATTTTATAGTAAAGTTTTTAATTACTAGCTTCTCATTTTCTATTCTTCTTAATGCATTCACTGGTTAAGACAATAACCTCCATGTATTTTTTTTTTTTTAAATTTGTGTCTCTAGGTCTCACTAGCTAACAGTTTCTCAAAACAAATACGCAAGAAAGGGTCAAGAGATAATACTGCATTTGACAATTTTTTTCTGCCCTGAACTACATTTAGTTTTCAAATTTCTGCTGAAAGACGGGGAAATACTTTCCATCTTGCAATACAACACACTTCACATTTTTCTTATTGCTTTGGGTTGTATACATTCACATTTCACAGAATGCATAATTGCAGATTCATAAATACACTGAAGAGACAAATAGAAAATGGAGCTACTTTTATTATTTGTCAGACACTTCTCTGATATATTTATGCTGTGTCACTTAGGCAGGAAGCAATCTAAGACTTCTAACAGGTTCTCCTCTATGACAAACAGGAGCCAGAAGGTTAATAAAATTAAGTCCTCTAAATTCCTCCTATGAAGTTACAGTAGAAATATATTCTCTGTATATTAGTTGACAGAGTAACTCAATATATGAAGAATAAGTATTTTATTTTAAAGCTATGGTAATGACATTGGCCTTCTCAAGAAGTACATGGCGCACTGAGATCCCCAAGACATCTTTTATACCATGTCTTTGCAATGGTGGAGACCCACAACTGAGATTTCAGCGTAGCCTCACTACAGAAGGTGGAGAATTGTCTGTGTAACACACTAGAGTGCTGTCCTATACCTTGAGGATGGATTATGGACCAATCACTTGCAAACTGTCATCACTATATAGCAAGTAATTTAAAGTGTGGCAAAATTAAATGGCTTCTTTGGTCAGGCAACATGATTTTTTACTGCCAGATAAGTGTTCTTCTGGTTGCAGTTCACCACAGTGCAATGATGACATCCAGTGGTGAGCCAGATTCATCTCAGGGACTGGACTTCACTAAGAAAATTCCGGAAGATGTCTTAAAAAGTATACTAGCCCATGCTGGCTGCTTAACGAAGTCAAACGTGTGAAACCTAGCACATGCCTGCAGTCTCGCAGGCAGCCCTGCACCACGGAGTGACTTGACTAACCAGGGCTAAGCCACAGAACGACTGTAATGCTGCCCAAATTGTTGTTGTATGTCATCTACAAGTCTCTACGAACAAGCCTAACAATCTAATCCAAGGCCAGTGCTTTTTAACATGGTTTAACACTTCTTACAGCAGGATTTGCCAGCAAAAAGCATTTTGATCATAAATGAAAATATATCTATAACACTTGCACATTTCAGAAACTGAAAAAGCCTTTTATATTTCATTGAAAATGTACATCACTGGAAGAGATTTTAAGAAATGAGAAGAACCAATGCCAATTATTAAAGGCATGCCCCACTGCTCAAAATAAAACTTGGACTACGCTTTTTATAACGTACTAAACGGGTACGCCCCAACTACAACATCTGACATTGTTCTGCAAGTGCTGACACTTGCAGAGATCTCATGGTACCACAAATAAGCGTTGAGGATACCGTGCTTAAGGCCCTAGTCTTGGTATTCAAATTCCTTGGGTTTGTGAACTCTGCAGACCAGACCTCCGACAGGCTTTTTTTTGCTGCACATAGAGAGTTGCAACTTTCTAGAAAAGCAATGCCTTCCGGAGGAAAAATTATTAGGGATGTTTTTGCTGAAATGTGGCTTTTAACAAAATTAATAGAATGGTAAAAAGAACATGAAGAGAAACTACTTGTAATGTGCCTAATCAACCAAAATAACTAGACAGGAATGTCAGCAGCTAATAGGATAAACCCAATAGACCTTACAGCAATGCCAAGTTCAAACCTCCTTCTACTGCAGTGCTGTGTTGTTTTGTTTCTTGGTTTTTCTTTTTTTTTTTTTAAATGTACTCCAACAATGAAATACAAAGCAGTAATACAATTTCCTAGGGAAGAGTTGTATCTAATTTATGAAATG
Source organism: Ciconia boyciana (assembly GCF_034638445.1). Taxonomy (NCBI): domain Eukaryota; kingdom Metazoa; phylum Chordata; class Aves; order Ciconiiformes; family Ciconiidae; genus Ciconia; species Ciconia boyciana. Next base: position 128,318,948 of record NC_132936.1, read on the forward strand.
GCTTCTGTATCAATGATACAAAGGCAGCATATGAGTAGAATATAACTGTTTTTGTTCACCACACAATGGCCCCAACACCAACAGCTGTCATGCTTCAGAAATCACCTTTCTAACAGCTAAGTACACTAAACGGCCCCAGGGAGTAAGGAATTAGGTGGATTGGTCCCATAATACCACCTTATTTTAACAAAACGTCAGGACAAATGACTACGTATGTTCCCCAGAGGAGTAATCAGACATCATAATTGATAGGTCAATAGCAAACTCTAACTTGTTTATTTTGAATCCAATTTATTAAATAAAACAGCAATCATTAACTAATGTAAGGCAAAAAGCAATAATTGCCGTTGTAAGAAAAGGCATACGTACCTCAGAAGAAAGCATTTTTTTGATTACCAAAAAGGCCATTCTCCCTGCTTTCGCTCTGGTATCCGAGAGCCTCTGCCGTGGCACCACCTGTCACGCTGCTTCCACCTGGGAGGGCGGAGGGCCACCTACGCCTTCGATTCCAGCCGCTGACCAGGGTGGCCTTTCTGGAGTAAGCCACGGGGGATATTTTTTCATGCGGACAGCCGGTGCCACCCACCAGAGGCCCTCAGACTTTACCTCCATTAAAAATGCTTATGCATTTCTCAGAATACTCCACTGAAAACACAAACCCTGCACATAAATCACGTCTTTCACCTATGATCTCACAGCACAACATGTGCCAGAATAGGATTAATTTATAGCATTAAAAATTCACGCATCATTCTACCCTAAGTAACCAATGGAAAAAGATACACAAAATAATTATTTGGTTTTAGCAAACACATTTGTATGCCTTTTTTCCTTTGCACTTCCAAACCAGGTAAAGCATCATACATTCACTGTGCGTGCCTAGATCTCCCTTCTGGGTAGCCACTCAGTTTGCATATTGCCTGGGAATGTATTCATTGTACATTTACTCCACAATATGCATTGGTGGTACAAACTCAGATGGAGAATATTTTGTAGCTCCTTTTAGTTCTGTTTTTAAACATTGGACCCTGGGCTATCTGTAGGATTTCTAAAAATATTTATTGTAATTGTTCTACAATAGGTCTGGTTTTATGGCAAATGTTACCTTCATTTAAACAGAAAAAATGGAAACTGAACACCCAAAAATGAAAAACCAAATAGGACAGAAGATTTCAGCTTTGACAGAAAAGGAGCAGTGCGACGTTCTGAATTGGGTATTGGTAAATATATCCTAGTAAAACATCAGCAGTGTGTCAAAGAGCTGTTACGCTCATCGCTGGAACTTTTCATGCAAAGACTCCATAATGCAGCAGAATTCAGACTTGATTTTCTTACACACTGGGGACTGGGGCCTTATCCAGCTACATAGACTTAAGCATTTGCTAAATTTTAAGTATGTTAAAGTGCCCCTGAATTCAGGAGGACTGCTCAGGGTACTGCAAGATAAACATGGGACTGACTCATTGGTTACGTACTCAGCATCTTCACAGATCCCTCATTACTCCAGGAAGTAACAGGGAACCACCGGAGGGACCTTCCCAGCCCCGGCGTGGGGGATTCTACGCCTGTCTGCGATGCTTTCGTTTTAATTTAGCATTTGTTACTGAGAAACCTGAGTGATAGTTACTGCTGTACAGGATCTACATAATTTGAACTGTTACTGTAAAAACCATCAGACAGAGTAAAATGATTAACAAACCTGTTCCTAGGTTAGTGCTGAGGTCAGCGATAGTGGCAGGCAAACAAGAAGGTGAACAAACAGAGCTATTTTAATTTCAAGCTCCATTTAAATCACAAGAAAAAAAAAGAAAAATCAATGTTTACCAAGGAGATATGAACAAAAATTATTGGAAAATGCATGCTTTTTCAGCCTGCGTTATTATTATTTTTTCTAAATACCAGCTACATTCCAAAAAGTCTCATTAGAAATGTCTGTAAACATGTTTTCAAAAGCTGTTTCCAAGGATTCACAGATTTACACAAACACCAGAAACAAAAGGAAAAGGAAAAAGAAAAAGAAATATAACTGTGATGAAGACTGCAGCCTGAATTTTGTCATCTTTGTCAAAGAACCCTTCTTTAGTAACTGTGGCTCTATAAAACTGGTTTGCACAGATAATATCTAGCCTTTATATAATATTTTTCATCCATAGACCTCAAAGGCCTTTATGAACGAAGACAGTACCAATCTTCATATGGGTAAATGCTGATCTTCAGCTCCTGGAACACCAGTCTATATATTCATGACCAATATCTACCCCACAAGGTATTCTTGCAGGGAGGGGAAAGCAGGTAGTAAACAGAATATTTTTTTTTTTTTGGCCAAGCTTCAAATAAAATATACAGAAATATAGCAACATCTAGGAACTTCAACCTGAAATACCTTCCAGATATTATCTAGCTAGACTCCCAGCATAAATGTGGAAGGAAATACAGGAGAGGTTGGGCTGGATGGCTCAATTCTGTATGTCAAATCTATATAAGCCATGATAGGTCTATTACACTTGACATCAAGAAGCTAGACTGATTCACTCCCAGAGACGACCTGACTGTGCCCAAAGGCACAACAGCAAAACCAGAGCTTGCAATAATTATACAGTGTCTATCGATGCAATGCCAAAAGACTGTCTCACTGTCCTGCTCTTCAGAAGTCCTTGCAAAGGGCTGACCTCCATAAGCTCAAAGTCTGTACAACAGAGAAACACGTACGGCCGGTCACTGGGTAAAGGACTCCTATGAGAACACTTTGTGCCCAATTTGCACAGAAAAAACTGACGAAGAAAAAAAGCTAGCAGCTTGCATTAGTCTCGGGAAATAGCAACTGGAATGGACACCGAGCCAATCTGTAGAGGCGGATAAACCAATATCCACCCCGCTCACTAGCGATGTTAGCTGATCCCAAAGTCTCATTGCAAATGCTACCACCAATAATCACTCAGTCATCTGACTACAAGAACGACCAATGCCTCCACCTTGCACGCAAATCCAGCATCTGTAAAGGTTCACTGTGCTGACAGCAGCCCGGCAGACAGTACTTTTAATTGACAGCATTTCCCCCCCCCAGCAGAAGCACAATCGATGCACTACACATCCGAATGCTGGACTGAATCCCTCCAAGCTGGTGACCACACGCATGTCCATGGAGCCCTGCCTGCCGCATTCCTCCGGTGGACGCCATGCCCTGGCAGCAGCACCTGCCATCACCAAGGTGCCGCTGAGAATGGCTGCTCAGGCGGCACCATCCTGCACCAAACCGCTCCCAGGGAGCGCGACGCAGGCAGGCACGCGTTGCCGCAAGCAGGCGGCTGCAGACCCGGCCCTGCTGAGGAGGACAGGGATGGCACCGAGCCCTCGCCGCCTGTGCTGCTTTGTGCCTGCCCACGTGGAGACAGGTCTGCTCTAGAGAGGCAGAGGTGCTTTGGGAAAGCTGTCATGGAAACCGTTCTGCTGGGGTGCCTCTCTGGCACTCTCACTGGTTCTGGCAGTTGCAGTGAGGACCAGCAGCATCCTAGCACACATTTTTGTGCCACGCTCCATGGCATTGGTGATTACTCAGCAACAAGGCCCCCCAGCGCAGGGGCTGGGCAGTTCAAGGAAGCAAACTTCCACTAGGTTTTTCCTTGCAGCCCCTCTGTGCTGCCTGATGGGGATAAGAGCAGGTCTGCTCTCACTATGCAGCTCTGCTTCTCCACATACCAGCAGTATAAACAGTGCCAGCTCCTCTCAATGACATGTTTTCTCCCAGAGAATGCCATTCATCCGTGACAAGTTAACAGTCTTCTTGCCTTCTTGGCCAGGAAGGATAGCTATAGTTTCTATATTTCTACTGTTTAGCATTTCAGCCTCTCCAGGCAAAACTGCAGGAAAGCCAAACGTCCTTTAGATTTGCTGGTGACTGTACCAACAATTCAACAGGTGGCAGCTGCCCTGGAAACTGGGCACCCAGGAGCTCCTGCCTCATTGCAGCAACCCTGGAAACAGCAGCAGCCCTGGAAAAGGATTGTAACCCATACCTTTAAAGCAGACAGATGCTTCAGCCTACTAAGACTGCCATAAAAAGCTAATTGAATAACATGAAAACAACATGCCAAGCAATTTAGAAGTTGAAAACTACCAAAATTAATGGTTTGTACTAAACACATAATTTATACAATTAATTTTGATAACTCTCATCTTTGAACAGGTTATTTGAACAAATTTCCAAGACATCTGAACAATGTTATTTGAATAGCCACCCTAGCTTTCATTGTTAGTCACGCAGTCCTCGATGTCTGAGTGTACCCTTTACCATGTGTTTCCAGAAGGCAGAGAGAGAAGGTCCCAAGCCCGGGTGGAGCAAGTGGGTGCCTGCAGCTTGGTCCCTGTCACTGCTCTGTGCCAAAATCAGAGTCATGGTGCTCTGCACTCCTGCACAGAGAAGGCTGGAGCCTGGAGGGTCAGAAAAGCATGCAAATGCTTCCCAAGTATCAGGGCTGACAGAGAATTCTTTAAATCCTGCTTTGAGTGGCATAATTATTAACACGCTATTAAGTCATTCCAACTAGGTAAGTAAGTAGACTCCAAATCACATAATTTAAATCAAAGCTCATTCTTTACTGACAGTTTCACAAGAGAAGCTGGGATCTAACAGTCTGAACCGAAGCCATTAACAATTAATGGGAAAACACTCATTTATTCTAATTGGCTCTGAATGTAAATGGATATGGAAAATACTTTCCTGCACTAGGGCCATGGTCTGAGCAGCCAGCCAAAGACCACCATTAACTTAAACAATGTCTCCTTACCTTCTCGGGTTTATTTTACAGAGTTATTGTGCCATCAGAGCACACATTGATTATACTGCCTTCACACAGAATCAAAAAAATAAAATAAAATTAGGAATTACCTATCAACAGCAAAATTATATGTAACTGAAAATACTGCTGGCATTTCCAGACATTAAATTATTTTCTTCCACAATAAACGAAAGGACTTCCTTAAGCTTTCATTTTAAGCAAGACCTGCTTCACCTCTCTGGTCCAGCTCCAAAAGGCACTATGAAAAAACCTGAACATCCCTGATGAGACTTAACTGGAAAAAACCTCTCAACGCTGGCTGGCTCAGGAAGGTTTCCCTCTGAGGACTTCTCTTGAGAGAAGACACCACCACAACGCATCGCAACTACGCCAATACCCATATCAAAACAGGATTGTGTATGCCCTGGAAAGGGAGAAGACAGAAGCATCTCTGTCCGCTGTACCTACTCTGCATACAGACTCATGGCAACAGAGGTAGCATTTTCTAAATGTACTGAATTCATTGAAAAATGTAAGAGATGTATAAAATTAAAAGCTTTAAAAAATAAAATGTGAAAAACATCATCACATTTCATACTGAAAATAATGAACACAAGGTAACTAAATAACAGTACTAGGATACAAGGGGAGATTGATTTGCAGCTTACTAGAGAGTCATACTTTAGTGACAGCAGCTGTGGTTCTCCATTTTGTAATAGTGAACATTCCCTTTCTGTGGAAAAAATATCTGTGCCCTCCTTACAAGCTGGAATTATGCTACTTCCAAAGTCAATCTACAAAAGGCTTTGAAAAAGCTTTAAAACAAGTCTGACCTGTTTTTAAGCAGAAATGACTATTTTAGTCTGCTGCAAATGTCATTAACACCTGTACAGTACTGACACCATGCTTTCAAAATAAAGATAGGTCATCTTACTTTTAATTTCACACATGCACATAAGTGGTAAACATTCAGAGCATTTCTGTTAATGATGCCATCTGGTGCCTCCCATAATTGTGTAATATTCAGCCTTCCAAACAAGATGTAATGGCAGCAACACACAAAACCCACTGACATTTACAGTAAGGAAATTTATTATCAGCCATCAGTTCAGAATGACTGTGTTTGCATGACTACTGGTGCTATAAAATCATCACCTTTACCAATCAAACGGAGGTACAATAAATAATGGATTTTAATCCATGCACATACTACAAAAGCATTAAAAATTCATTACTCAAACACAACAGCATCTTAAGCAACAGTTACTTCTTTAAAAATTAATAGTACTTTCCTGGTTAAATGAAAACTACACACACCAAGCCTTTGTTTGTAATACCAATGTGTTCATATACAAATTATAACACAGGAATGCTTCTGTTTTAACTTTGATGCATGAACCTTGATATTTAAAAAGCAGGGAATTCTCTTGCCCATCCTACCTAGGCGCTCTCTGCTACGTTTATTCTGTGTTATCTTAGTGATATCTTAGAAGCTTAATGATTAAAAAAAAAGAAATCCATCAAAAACCTTTTGCATTTTAGCCACTTTCAGTACATTCCAGTGCCTCAAGTGAATTCATACAGAACTGAAACAGAGCCAAAGTGAAACCTCCTTTTACTACAGATTTTCTACAAAGTCAGAATACATTTTGCTACCAGGCAGACAGCTATAAAGTAAAATAGCACCAACAGCTTTTCTTAACCACTCCTAATAATTCAGGGCACTTCCAACTTTTATTACGGAGTACAGCTGGAGAGAAGGCATCTACAGAAGCATGGCTAACTACTTCTGTGGTAGTGCATACAGACCACGATGGGGAACAGATACTTCCCAGTAACGGCAGCTCCATGAGCTGCACTGAGATGTGCTCTCACACACACTGGCACTTCAGGCGGGCATGCACTCCAAAGCAAAGGCTTTGTTGCTTTCTAGTACTTGTGTCTGTACCCGTCCACCTTCTTGACATTTCTCTTTGGATGCATAAGGCGGAAAACGCCTTCCTCCCTCAATTTCTTTCAACTGTTCAGTTAGAAGCAAAGAGCTTTGCTTGTTCAGAACGCATTGTTCTGTCATACACAGCCTTTCCTCCCATGTTTTAAAATCTGCTTATTTTAACTCCTTGTTTTTATTGTCTTTTAAATACAACTGAGCTAAGTTTTTCTAGCTGCACTCTCTAGACTAGCTGGGACTTGCAGCCATGTGCTGCAAACATCCCTTCCTTTTCCTCTGCTTTCCTCCACCTTGACAGCAAGGTGTTAAATGTCAGGATATCAATTCTGAGTCCTTTCTGTTCCTTTTCCTTGACAGGTCAAGGTAATGGACTATGCTCAGTCTGGGCTGCTGATCCAAAACATTCAAGATCCTGTTCAATTTCTTCCAGTAAGAAGTACTAAGGAAGGTGTAGTCAGATATGTCCCAACTACACAGAGACACGAACATACAAGTAAAGAGTTAGGGCAACTTCTAATTAGCTGGCCTAAACATAAGAAAGTAGAAGCTACAGAGAGTGAAATGCCTCGAGTTTGCTGGGGGAGACACTAACATCTAGAGAAGAGTTTCCTATAAAAACACTCATATAGATCTGTTTTATTTTCCTTCTTAAACAAGCTGCCCCAAAAGGGAAAGCTTCTGTCAAGCTTGAAAATGTTTCAGATTTGTTTTCAGTTTTACCTGATAACAGGTAAAATTTTTTTTAGAAACCATGGCAAACATGCAGGACACATTTTATTCTATTTTGAAGTCCTGTAACTTTATATTGGACATTAAAAAAGCTCCTTTAATAGAGAACAGTCCAGGACAGTATTCACACTTGCAACCCATTTGAGTATCTTCTGCAATACAAAGAATATGTATGAACATAACACCTTGAGGGAACAAGTTATAAGATTACTCTAAAAACAATAGTGTATTGTTTAAAAATATTGCATAAATCTTAAGTATTTTCTCTCATTTTACTTTTTAAAAATTATTATTATTTTAAACTTCTTTCAGGCCACTTATTCATAGCACTTGCCACAAGCATCAGTGTGGAATCAGCTAAACACACAAACACACATGCATACTGGCACTGAAATCTATTATTAAGTTAGCAGTGCCTTGTATTCCAATTTCTTCTTGAATCTTCCATTAACATCCACCATTTCTTGTGTGGTTAAGCTTCCATTTTTCCCAGACTACAAACAGGAGGGCAAGTTTTCAGCCTTTTCTCATGTTCTGACCCCAAATGGTTTCACGTAGTAGTGCAGAACTACACCCAGTGTAAGAATATGGACAATAGGCCTGCTTTTCTTAGCTTCTCGCTTTTGCAGCCCCCTTCTAGATGGTCCAGAGAGTCATGTGACCACAGGCTACACGTTTGCAAAACAGTACACACCACTGATAATGTGACAGCGAAAGCTCCATGACTACTTTGAGGGTAAAAGAGGAGATTGAAAGTTTTGCTCAAAATGGTAAAGGAAAAATCCTCTTTTGAAGAAAAAAGGCTAGCACTATTAACAAGACTAACTCATTACATACGAGTTAAGGAGACTTTACCATTCTAGTGACAACAGTTCAATTCACATAACCTGTAAAGCAATGCAAGTATGAAAGAGCAGAAGGATACCACCTCCCACACCTGATGCCACTGCTCAGAACAAAAAGGTGGCACATTTTCATGCACTGCATTACTGAATTCCATGTCCATGATGTCTTTTCTTCAGATTCAAAACAGGATTTACCCTAATAAGGTCTTCTGTGTGCTTTTCAGTCAGGTAAACCAACTTTCATCTAAGTTTCTTGAGGAAAATTTATAATCTCCAATAGCAGATTAAAGAATGTAACGTGAAAGTTGTTTTTGTTTGGAGGGTTTTTTTAAATAAGGGACTGCTGAGAAAGCACACTGTTTAATCGCACAGAAACGAAATCATGGCCACTGAAGGAGTACAGAACTCACTGCTGTACAGACATTCTTCCCCCGAGTCACTTCCTGGCCATCTATCCAGCCATCCTGGCAACACTCAACTCCTGAACAAGCGTAAAGTCGACTAGCTCAGAGAACGCAAAGCTGGGCTGAGCACCTGACTCCAGCTTTTTGCCTGACGCCCCTTCACTCATTACTTCTTGTCCTGATTTAAACATTTCCTGTAATGCACCTGTAGCATCACTTGAGAAGTACAAAATTAACTGAGAAAGGGTTGGTTTTGTTTGTTTTTTTAAGTAAATTTATACAACACTGTATGGGCTTCTGCAATGCTTTAATAATTGTTCTGTCTTCTTTTTATGAGCTCTAGCAGAAAAAAATTCCAAACTGTGCAAGAAAACCTGACAGCTTGAATGCAACCATGAAATAAAAAAATATAATAAACCCAATAGCATGAATAAAATGAAAGGACAGAAACAAGAAAATAATTCAACAGATGTGTGACATTTTTGTTCTTCATTGTGGATCAGTTATTCTTGTTAATTATATCACCTATTCTTCCCTTTTATTGATAATTACATGAAGCAGATGGATAACAGAATGCTCCCAGATGGTGAGAAAGCAAACAAGTTTATAAATTTTTTATTTATGACGATATCATTAAAAATTATTTAATTATCTATAGTTTTCTACTCCACCAATAATTACATGCACCGTAAAGGCCAGCAGCACTTTATAAGATATTTAGTATTCTGTTGTAACCAACTGTTTTTTAACGTAACATGACTGAAATGACTGACAGATGTGCAAAACACAATAATAATCTAATCTGTTTTAACACTGTGGGAATTAAGATTTTGAATCTTTGGATCTTCTGCCAATTGGCGCTTCAATACTGGTTACTGATTCAGAATACAAAAATCAGAGATTTCCTTTTGATTTGGAACAGCTGTAGAAAGTGTTTGATCTAATGAGCAGACAGGAGCTTTTTCAGGCCTGTGTCATGAAACCCTAGAGCATGGCAGATGTATGGCCTGATGCAATTTTGAGCTAATATGTGGAACCTCCGATATGCTTGCTACAGAGGCACAGGCTGAACAGGCATCCCGAAGTCTGGGCACTTCCAGGACTAGATGCAAATAAGATCGTTAGCATCTGTGCCATTCCAGAGGGCTGCAATGGGAGACAAGGGAGTTTAATGCCTCCTCCTCTGTGCCTTCTCAGCCAATCCTCACCTAATTTATCCTAGTATCTTCAGTAGAGCAATGGGAGACAGAGTTTTGTAGGAACAGACACAGAAAATCAGCAGCAAAATGTATTTGCCATCTCAAGGAATGGGGTAAAAACATACTCTGTCATTAGTGACCATTACAGGAAGATATTACTGTGTTCATAAGAATTTGCACCCCTTTAGGAAGTGGAGAGCCACTGCTTGGGAAGTGACAGGTCTTCTGATGCAGAGATGAAGCAGCACAGAGTTGTGGTTTAAGAGAGAGAGTGAAAAAAACTTGTGGATGCCTTAAAACCTATGCAAAGCTTCAATAAAAAGGCCGGGCAACAGAGGAACTCTATCCGTTCCTCCTCTAAACTCTGTATTTCTTCGGAGTCATAGTCATTTTAACGATAAGCAAAGAGGCAACACAAACCAAAAGCCTGGCTCAAACTAGAAACAATATTGAACCAAGGGAAATATCACAAGGACACTGGGAGAACAGGGTGGCTGGAAAACTGCAGTTAAATAGTCGTTCAGGTAACGGTAAGTTATGCTTTTCTACGATAAATTTCTGGATTTTAACAGTGAATCTCTCTACCTTGCGTCTAGCTCTGCCAGAGAGACTACAGGAAAAAGGACCTATGCTTTCTTAGACATCACAAAATACAGCTCATGCTGCCTGCTAGAAGCAGGAGTGAGCAGGCCAGGAACCCATGGCAGGGCGGTGCATGGGGTTTCCCCCTTTTCAGTTTTTTCCAGACACTGCAGTAGAATAGAGAGATTTGACAGAGGGACAATGAGAACAAGTTACCACAGACAACATTTCTGGTGCTCATCTGTCTGTAACAACCGATCCAGACCTGCAGGAAAACCACCTCTCCAGCACAGCCGAGATCCATCTGGACTGGCAACACATGGGAATTAGCTGAGGGCAAAGCTTTTCTGATTTAGATTGCTGCTTTCGCTTCTGGCTTTGGAGGAAGGAAACGGGAAAGAGTCCTTGTGGGTCCTGGTTGAGTTATCTGTACTGGGTCAATATTTATGAGTGAATCTCTTCATACTCACAAGCAGGCTGGAACGTATTAAAGAGATACACAAACCGATTGAACCCCAGGGCTCCCACTGTGCACTCTCTCTAAGACACTAAGCCACTAATGGCCTACAGAGATATATATGCACAAATCAAGAGCTGTGCTTAGACGCTGAATGGCTGAGCTGCTGAGCCCCAAGCTGTTACTGGTGAGAAATAAATTTTGCTGCAAGAAAAGGAGAGAGCGAGCTCAAAAAAGGCTGGAACAAGAGGAAGGCAGAAAGCTGAAAAAGCAGTAGATGAGAAGCAGATGTTGATGGCTAGATATCAAGGGGCATCTTGTGGGTATCAAAGCAAGAATTTCATTACAATTATCTCCATCATAAGCGATAGATACTCAAGCAATTAATTAGGACAGGCCATCAAATGAAAATTTTACACTTCTGAAATTGACTTGCATTTATAATCTTTGTATTGTAGTTTATGTGAAAAAATCCTGCCATTATTGCAGAGCTATCTAAAACAAGAATTACAACAATAACCCGTCCTCCAGCTTTCAGGAACAAAGCGGGCATGGGTTAATGTCAGAAAGAAGTGCTTTTTAATGTGAGAAAGGCAAAGCCCCCTCAGCTAAAACAAGCTTGGTGAGCTAGAATAGAGAAGTGTGATAAAGAAACGAGGAGCAGTCTCAACTACTTGGAATTCCTGCTTGCCCAAAGCTTTTAAGATCCTGCAAGATCCTGCCCCTATCTTGTTTAAAACCACTGTAACAAAGATGATAGCAGACATTTTCTCCTTACTGCTATCCAGGTGCTTGCCTCAGACAACTTCCCACTAACTCCTACTCCAGCCTCTCTGTCTGCCTTTCACTTTTCTCCTTCTCTTCTCCACGCTTTCCTTATGACATTGTTTTTCCATTTCCCTTTTACCTCACTTCCTAGCCTGCTAGCATCTTCTACAACCAAAATGCATCTCACCTTGTCTCACAGTATTTTTAAAAGGTGACAATTCTCAGCCTTTCCATTTTGCAGATTTGTCACATTTAACTCCTTGGTGGGATATTTTGCCCTTTGCAACATGGATTGTGTCTTTCTGTTTACAGAGTGTCTGAGCAGGCCTTTTGATCGCTACAAAAATGTAGAAGTATAATAATTTTGTGCCTACTGAAATTTGACTATATGAATTTTATAAAATACTATTTGCAACTTAGCTGCAAGATTTTGCAGGGAAGAGCAAGATGGGGAGCAGTCTTCCTTTCTGAAACATTAGAGAGAGGGCAAATGCCTTATGCCTGGCTAGTACCAGAGCTAACAAAACATCCAAGATCTGAAAGCAGCACCAGCTTCTTACTTTCACGAGTACACTCAGTCCCCTATGGTAGGTAACCTCTTAAATTATAAACCTTTCCCAACGTATGGTGGCCAAAGGTCATTTTCCTTCACTCAACCAAAGAGTCGATTTAGCTTTGTATGGTTTCAGATTTTTGGTATTTCAGACAGCTACAGGCAGCAGTAGTGGACTAGGTTTATCCTCAAGTTACCACCTAGGGATCAACCCCAGATGTCAGTTTTGATAGAACACAGTCTGTCAAAAATCTATAATTAATGCCGGTGCATATGCATGGATACTTATACAGTGGCTAGCCTTCATTTTTTTTCCAGCAAAACTTTGTTACTGAAAATCTCGCACATTTTATTAAATAGAAATTCATTAAACTTTTAGATTTTAAACAACTATCTCACTACCTGCAACTCCCAGAAATCCTCAGGAAGAACCTGGGAATGGAGCAGACGAGATTTGCAAATCTCTCAAATATAGGAAGTCTGTGATTTTCCAGCTCCAACAAAAATGATAAGCAACAGTTCATTTTAAAGATAAAATAGGAAGTAGTTTAAAGAAAAGCATCGGATAGTTTATTCTGCAGAGAAGAGGAAGGCAGGGATGTGCATGTTGAGGGAAGACTGTTCAACAAAGCCAAACTCCGATCAATGGCCTCAGCCATGTTCTGGATTTTGCTTTGCCAACTGCTGCCTAATTAAGAGTTTTGGATGCCAAAAATTACTGACTAACTGTGAAAAGGACAGCACTAAAAATATTATATGGGAGCCCATCTCAGCCAACTGGAAGGTAGTAGACAGACATACAGCTCCCTAATTATGTTTCTTTAGGAAATTACAGCTACCTACTGAGAGTATCCATCACTAATGGTGTTTTTCCTAATATTTCAGCTTCGCTAGTTACTCTTGTGAGGAACCATCTTCACCTCAAATTTTAGTTACTTAAAAATGTAAGACAGAATAAGGTGTAAGTTATTTAACAAATTAAATTTTAAGAGACTTTTCCTTTAGAACCTCCAGACTGCATGAGTGCTATGCAAATAAGAACCGTTTGCTAGTGAAAACAATCTTTTCCTTTGCTGTTAAATCATTCCTGATATTTTGAACTGTTCTTTGAGGGTATCTTGTGCATGGAAGAAACCTGACTTGGGGACTGAAAAATAAAATAGACTTAAGCAATTTCTACAGAAATAGTCAGAAGCATGACACTGTCTTTTTCCACTAAAAAAAAAAACAAAAAAAACTTACCAGGAAGAAGGAGGAAGAAGGGCTAAACACTAAGTCAGAACACTTAAAACGTGTTGGGAGCTTGAAAGTAACGTCATGAAAAAATATTGTTAAAATGTAAGCATTTAGTATGTAAGTGTTATAGTTTAGTGATTGCTGTTTGTAAAGCGTTGGAAATTCAAGCTTAGAAGCAGCGACGGTCATGCAGAAGCAAAGCTGGGATTGTAAGAGTATGGACACCATGTTCAATGTAATTAAGAAGCAACCTATCAACACTAAGATGGTAATGCCATCCCATCTGCCAAACCCTGCATTAGCTGGCACTATGCCTCTTGCCTGCTGCTGCTTCTGTTACCCACCTGATCCTTGGAGACCTGCTCTGATGGAGCGTTTATGCCAAGCTCTTCCAGAGGATAGACAATCTGTCGTCTTGGTCGCACGGGAACCATGTAATGAAGGGCAGATGTCAGGGAATGGGCACAGGGATTCTGAAACTGAAAGACAGCGATCTATATTTCAGCAGAGAGAATGTCAGAACAGTGCACCACAGATGTCTGTTGTATGGCTTTGCAAATACAAAATTCTTAGCTCTGTTGGCTAAATCTGAGAGAAAAATCAGCAAATAAACAAACATACTCAGAGCAGAGGAATGAATTGCAGATAATTCCTGACACTAATGAAGATAATTATGAGAGTAATTACATTACTATCTCTGTGGGAATGACAGATAAACAAGTGGTTTGGTTTATGGGATTTTTCAGCACAAGTATTTTCCCCAGGAGGATATTTTTCTCCATAGTGATCATGAATCAGCTTGATTTGACCTCATTAAGCTATGTTATCTGCTTACTGCTAACCTTTGCTTGTTTGGCAAGGAATGGTTATGAATTTATATAGAAATTCTATACCGACTAAAATGTCAATTTCATCCAAGTGATAAATGTTAATAAACCAGCATCAACTTGAAGTGAACGAAAACCCTAATGCTAATGTGAACAGCATGGATCATTAGAAATAGCTGTATTCCATTTATTACAGCATGACTGGCTCTGTCATAACTTATGACATAAAAGGAAAAAAAAAAAAAAGAATTACAGGAAATAGACAATGAACATTAATGCAAACTAAATTACACTGAAGTACCATTCCATCCACAAATGCTGAGAAAACTTGATGTTACTATGTTGAAAACTGAGTAAAATATCACATTTACTGCTTATTAGAAAGCAATGATTAGCTTAAGTAACTTAAAGGAACTCTGTAGCCTAGAAAAAGACCAAACTGGAATCATTAGTAAGATTTACCTTGTCTCTTCCATCCACTGCCATTAAACTGCATTTTTGTAACTGCCTCAAGAATCTCAGACCTAATGCCATGCAAGGACATTGGTTCTTCAAGAGAACACTTAATAAAGCTCCACAAAAGTGCACACTGGAGAAGCAGGAAAGAACATCCTTCTGAAAATGTACCTACATCTAGCCTGTCAAAATTCCTACGTTAAAAACGGTGGCGATTTCAAAAACACCTAAGTCACTGAGGACAGAATTCATCTCAGTCACCATCTAAAAGCTAGGTGCTTACTTTAGCTAGCCATGCAGACGCCCCCCAGAGTTAGAGAGATGAGCATCTCCAGAGGGCAATTCTTTCCGTCCTAAGATAGGTAGTTATGATCGATGGATGAACTGCCCCCTGGATGCACCGTGTTTTCCCCATTAATGCCGGCAGGAGCCTAGGTGATTAGGTTGGGCCAGATAGTAGCTTTAGATGGCTACACATCAATGAGTTGACATGTTTGAAAATTTTACCTTGTGTTCCCTTTTCTGACACGAGACTGATTACGAGACACATACATTAGTATTTTTGAAAGAATCTTTTATTTTGCTTCCACAAATTACGTTCTTCTTGGAAACGGATTTTCTCACACAGCATTAGGCTCTTATGGCTCTCCTGTGGCACTTGCAGAAACACAAGTGACATTTTCAATGACAATAAGGTGCCTAGGTCCCACTGATTTTCAATGAAACACTGTCTAGAGTACCTAAACCACTTTTGAAGAGCTCTCATAAACCACCTGGATGTGTTTTTAATATTGTCCCCTTGCATTTACTCATGCTACGTTATGCCCAGTGACATCATTTCTTTTTTCTTCCCTGCCCTCCACTTCGTCCAGAATCTAAACAAATACTGGTACCTCTCAAAATTCATTATGCAGCTGAGTGGCAGTATGTGGGACAGTACAACTTGATCAGGTTCTATTATTAAACTATGACAGGAAATACAAATAATTGTTAAATATAAAGATACTATATGTGCTTTATACCTTGTCCTTTAAAACCTGATTGGTAACTGATTTGCAAGTGACAAAGATACACCAGGTGTATTACCATGCTAAAAGCAATTAAATAAAAACTATTATGTTGGTCTCCTCAGTTGATGCATTGTGAGTTTCTTGTTTCTTCACCTATACATCCAACACAAGGGCAAGAAACGAAGTCAAACCCAAACTACAGCTTACAACTCAGACACATGGTCCTACTTAGGCAGGAGTGGGAATACTGGATGCTTGCTGCTTCACCCTAGAACTGATGTGTTGGGAATGGACAGGAAAGGGCAGAAACCTGACTATCACAACTACAACACATTTATGGAGGGGGCTGACAACGCGGAAGGCAACAGCGATACACAAACCTATGTGGGTAAGAAGCAGATATACTTCTCCCAGAAACAAGTGAGGAGGTAGCAAAGAAATTATTCCTCTACTGTGCTGCTCCCAGAGCAACATACTAATGTGTGTAACTCAAGACATCTAACTGCATTTAGAGAACAGCTGCCCTAGGATTCTCTAAATTCAATTGAGAAACAGACATTTGCAAAGAGTGACTCAGCTCAGAAGGAGCCACCCTCTAGGAAGAGCTTCTCTCTCTTCACAGACTAGGTAAAGAGCCAAGGCCAAGTACACTTCCAATTTCTGCTCCTCCACATGCTTCCTGAAGATACTGGGTAAGTCTGGACTCACATGCACTACTGAGCACGCTACGGACTAACCCTGCTGTGCAACAGCTACGTCCATGAGTGCAGATTGTATCATGCAAGAAGAAAAGAAAGTACAATTTGCTGCAGGCTGCTAAGAAAATTCCTGTTTACAGTCATTCACAGAAGCAAAGAGAAAAATAAAGTGAGCAAAGGCGACAATATTTAATATAAAAAATACAAATAACTTTCTTCTTACCTTGCCTTCCACATACTGTGGATAAATAGGATAGTAAAGAGAAGATTTGTGGGCCAAGCGAAGAATCTCCTTTAGAAAGTGTTTTGTATAGTGACGAAATATAGGATTTAAGACAAAGTGGTAAAGATGTCCATGTTCCTCTTGCTGGTGGTAATTAAAATGAATAAAATCTTCAATGTTGTAATGTGATCGAATATACTCAAGATCCTGGAAAATAAGAATTTGGAATTCAGCAGTGATGAAACAGCTACATTTACAAGATTTTAGCAAATGCCAATAAGTTGCTTTCTATCAGTTAAGGAACTAAATTTGAACGCTGAATTAAGTGCCTTTGAGAGTTATTCTCAATTAAAGCACACTGACTGAACATATTTTTCTTGACCTTTTTTTCATTGTATCAAAATCTATTCTTGCAGTTTGCCCACCTTTATTTACAGGGAATGCATATTCAACCCTTTCACAACAACATCTGGTACAGGTTAACAGACATTCATGGAGAAAAAAAAAGCCACCTCTGTTTTGCTGAGTTCAAAACAGAGAAGCCTAGACTGTCCTCTCACAAAACTTAAACTGAAAAAGGGAAATTCTACAGAGAAGAGCTGTGTAAGAAATGCCCTCCAGCAAGTCTTCCCTGTTGAAGTGATAAGCAGATTTTTGCACATTTATACACTCAAGAGAAATTGCTATATCCTCCTACCTCAATGCTCTTAATATAATTAAGAGCTATTTTTCAAAATAGGAGTGACTACTCTTTATTTTAAAAACTAAGCATGACAGCTGTTGACTGAGCATTACTGCTGTTGAACACTAAAATCTGCCTTTTCAGTAACAGCAGAATGCCACAAAAGTAAGCCTTAAAGAACGTTTACTTTTCAAGAATAATGTACAACATTGTCTTTATTTTGTACTCCATTAGAGCATATGCTTTTTATTTGTGTTGAAGTTAAGCGTGTGATTCATAATCACTCAGAATCTACTGTTGGGGGAAAAAGTTAAGAAAGCTAATCTAGAAGGACAACTACTACTCTTTGCAGTACGCATGGCAAAACTGGTTTCTGACTTCGGAAATTAGGGGGCAAAATAAGTGATTACAAACATATTTAGAGGCAGAATGGCTTTGTGCTGAAGAACCAAAAGGAGACGTAGGAGGCATACTTTCAGAA
This sequence comes from Ciconia boyciana, assembly GCF_034638445.1. Classification (NCBI taxonomy): domain Eukaryota; kingdom Metazoa; phylum Chordata; class Aves; order Ciconiiformes; family Ciconiidae; genus Ciconia; species Ciconia boyciana. The sequence goes on from NC_132936.1 coordinate 128,336,824, forward strand.
TGCATCAGCAGCTTCTTGCAAATAACAGATTATTTTTTTTCATCTGTGTGTCAATCATTACCAATGAGAAGGGAAATAATAGTCTACATAGTCAGGAAAGAGAGAAAGAAAGTTTATAGAAGCAGTATCTTTTATGTATACTTTCTGTTAGTGTATAGTGGCAAGCATGAAACTCAGCCTTTAGTTTGAGGACTAAGTGTTACAGTTTTCATACAACACAGAAATAGAATTTACCATTTCATCTCTAATAACAGAAACGCCAACTATTTGATCCAAAACTTCTGCTATGAAAGCCTGCACTGGGGTCCCATCCTGCAAGGCAAAAGCAACATATGCACGTTTCCTATTTCATTAGTAATCTTTCTTTTTAATCGTAACTGTGCATTTCACCACACGATCACAGTTATACCTTCCTCCCAGTATACATTCTACATGCTACCACAATTTAACTACTCTTCCTTAACTCAAGGCATAATGTTTAAACAGTGTCTATGGCTGGACTCGACTATGCAGAACTTCACTGAACTAAAGTTTCAGTTAGGATCTAGCTGCTGCAGGAGTACTATAGGCTCAGCCACTAATTTAGTCCTAGGTTAAGTTCTGATCTTAAGAAAGATTATTAATTAACTCCATCAATAGTTGTATAAAATGGATTTCCCTACAGCTGTATGACTGATAATGATAGTGCTTGTTCTTTTGTCTATGCAGTATTTTCCATCACACAACAAAAATGCAGATGTTCCCTACTGTCCGATGGGTACATCTGGCCACAGTATGGGAAGGAGAAAGAGGCCCCCATCATGCGACAAAACACAACCAGATGTGCATGCAAGAAAAAGCAACAATGCAAATCAGACTGTGGGTGGCCAAAAAATGCATCCAGCCTGCTTCTGTCCCTGCATTCGAGGAGTCTCCAAAGAAGAGGGTAGTTGGTATAGGCCACAGGTTAGATTAGCTACCAAGTCAGGCTGAATACAGCCTATACCAACTGTTGGTACCGACCTGAGTACCTATATACTCTCTCTCTATATATATATAGATAGTATACTAGTTTAGAGTAATGAAATAAATTCTGGATGTATTTATTTATCCATTATTTATCCATTCTCTTCTAAGTATATTTGCAACAAATACTCACTGGATCCCTGCGAGCCAGAGTAAATATCTTTAAGTCATTCAATATACTTTCATTCAAGCTAAGGGTTTTAATGAGCATTCTGACACCAAGTAGGTCATTGGTTGTTGCCCTTCTTACATTAAATGACCTATTAAAAAAAAGAGGAAAAAGAGTAAAAGTTCACTCTGTGACAAATTAAAGACGACAATTCCCATGCTTAAGACAACATGCCTTCCACAAGCACCGACTACGTCTATTAGAAGTTGAAATTGATTGCTATATGACTATTGTTCCAAATGCATATATTAACTTACTGCATGATAACATAAAAGATCACACATCTACTTAAGACAACTCAAGAATGCTGCTTTAACTGCTACTAAACGCTCAGTCTTTATGCACCTACAGCCCAATCCCACAAAGAAATGACTAGCTATAACCAGATATCACCTAATCATGTGAATAAGAGCCAGCGGAGAAAGGAGGCAACAAATCTTTTAAAATGAAAGTAGAATCCGTAACTGCACATTGACACATATGGGAAAAAAAAAAAGAAAAGAAACAGAGAAAGATAAAAAAAAGAGAAAAAAAAAGGAGAGAGAAAAAATAAACAGAGCCAACTCTCATCCTTGGATATGGTATGAAAGAAAGGTAGTAACATCAATTTCTCCAACAAGAACAAATTACTAACATTTGTGTTAGGCCTTGGTTCTTCAAATAGTAATACATGAGGATAAACTTACATGAACAAAATGCTTCTGATAAACGTAAGATTGACAATTAGTAATCACACAACGGCGACATGGTACAAAAACGTCTGTGCGATATATACAACCAGCAACATGTAAGCGACAGAGAGGAATATCCTGGCACTTCTCTAGTTTACACACTCCGTTATAAAACATCTTCCCACCCACTAATTATGAAAAAAATTTACTTCACAGTGACAGTCTACAGCAGCTACTTTCTCATGTTGCCTGTTAAGGCATTGATCCGTCCTGGTTAAACAAGGCTCATATAATAAAGACTGATAGGAGTGCTGTTCAAGGAACTGAGTTACAACTTAATTTTCAAGAATTAAGTTATTTCACCCACAGTTAAAAAACTTGCCCTTCATGTAGTATAATTTCCATTCCTGTTGTTCTTGTTTTCAGTTGAAACGTGTATGTGTTATTCTTCAGCCTAAGTCACAGTCACATTGAGATTGATTTTGTGGAACATGGTTTTAATGAATAGCACTAGTACCTTAAAAAAACAAAACCTACCAAATATCTGTTATGTTATTTATGGGAAATTTCGCAGCTCAATCTCATTGATCATTTTCAACTCAATTATTTGAGTGCTCAAAAGCATGCATTTGATTACTAAATTACAAACTAATCCTGAACTTCTAAGTGAGCATCAGCTTAGTTTCCACATTTGTCCACACATTTCCACCGACAGTTAATTACAAGATCAAACAAGTGATGAGGGTGATGGTCAGCAAGACCAGCAACACGGTTCACTCTGCAACCCATGAGTGTGCTACCTTCCTGCCACTCCACTGAGCCCAGCACGTGAGTTTTTCTCCCTACCCAAGTCCAAGAGAAGGCAGTTGTGCCAATAATGAACTACATTTTTAATATGAGGAACAACAGAACATGCAAAAAATTGAAACTGTTTTTTTTAAAAGTAAACAAAACCACCAGATCCACTGTGAGTATGAAATAGTAGGAAGGACTACCCAAGATCTGTGCTCATTTCTCTTCCAGTAATAAATTAACTCATTCTAGATGCCCAATTCCTTTGACTGCTCAGAGACCAGGATGCTATTATTATTATTATTATGCTTTTTAGTGAAAATTGAGGGAAAGTATCCATTAAGCATTTCAGCCTATGCCTTGTCATCTGTTATTTTTTCTCCTTCACTGTTAAGTAGCAGACCTATACTTCCATTTGCTGCACTCTTGCTTTTTGTGTACTTAACACTTTTTCTTATTCCTTTTACAACCTTTACTAATCAGTATCTCATTTTGTGCCTGTGCCTCTTCTGATTTTGCCCTTTCATGTCTTCATATTCCCATCTTCTTACCCCTGTTTTTCTTTTAGTCCATTTTCTGTGACTTCCTTTTCACTCACATGCCTTTCGAAAGACCTCGGTGCAAGTACAATATATTGATCTTTTACTTTTTCATATTTTGGTTTTATCAAAGAGAGTATCTGCTGTTGTGCACTGCATTTTTTGTTCTTCAAAAACTTCCCAAAAGCTTAATCTGGTTTCTTCCATAGCTTTTCTGATCCTGAACCTCAATGAAAGGCTATTTTTCCTTACTTTCCTGCACAGCTGCAGGGGAGTTTGGAAAATGCTACTAATGACCCTAGTCTGTTTCCATGGAAGGGCTGGTATCATTTGGAATATGCACAATTTAATCAGAATTGTAAATTTTTGGGTTTTGTTGGGTTTTTTGTTTTGTTTTGCGTTTTTTGTTTGGTTTTTTTGTTTTGTTTTGTTTGTGGTTTTTTTGGTTTTTTTTTCAAACCTTGATAAAAAGTTTAATTTTGACCAAAATTGCAAGAGGATGTATGACTACCAATCCTACTGGTGGATTACTGAACAGCTGTGGCTGAGATTAACAGGAATTACTCCAGTGGCTTTCTCTTCAGCCAGCTGGATTCTTACATAATGCACAGAAGCCCAGTTTCATCCCATGGTAAAAAGCTTCTGCATAGGTCCAAGAGTAGCTGGCCAGTTCCTGCATGAGCTATTTGTATACCATCAAAGGTGATTAAGTATGCAATTAAATCAGAAGTATTTCTCTAAAACCATGCAGTATTTAGCTACATTAAGACAAAAAAAAGAAAATCTCTAACTGTACCACAGTTTAAGCTTGGTGTTTGGGCCAGTATAGGCTTGTTACACAAACAAAGCACTGGAAAACTCATACCATGTAACAGAAGTCATAGCAAGAGAGGTTTTGTGTCCCAGTCCACCAGTATTTCAGACTACAGAAGCATTCAAAGTATCACAGAAATCGAAAGCTATGAAATAAATGATTCAACACAAAAAATGAGAGAAATTATATAAAATAGATAACTCAACAATGAGGTTGCTGCTGTGTTCTGCATGTTCCAGAAATTTCTCTTAAGACAGTTATACCATGTTTCCAAGAATTAAATCTACACCAGGCTTTCAGGCATCTATGTTATGCAACCTGACCCAAGTCCAAAGGGGCAAATGCTCCACCATGTTTCTCTATTGGCCTTGGTCCACAACGAGGTAACTTGAAGAAGCTACTTGTCCATAACAATGTTCATCTTCATTAAGCTCGTACTGTATACACAAATTCTAAATTAATCTTCTCGTTGCACTTTTTGGTTTTACTTAAAGGAAACTATATATAAATGCTGGCAGTCAGAAGACTGCTTGCTTTTACATTTTTAATTATATCATTTTTTGTTTCATTAAAAATCATGTCACTAACTACTTTATTTCACTGAAAATGTAAGGCTATTTCTACACTGTCTAGTATAGTGCTGTGTGGAGATACATCTGACTAGGCTTAGGATTCACTCCAGAACAGGAAGCAAGACAGCTGCAGTAATGCGGCTAAAGACTAAGTTATTTAGCTCTGCTCCTAATTGCTCTGGGCACAGTCCTGCGCTATTCAACTATACTGTTTTGGGGACTCAAGCTGCCATTTTTGCAAGATGTTGTGCCGTGCCATACTGTGCAGAATACCAGCTTGGTCTGAGATACCAAAGGAATACCCATCTGGTGCTAGGTTGGATGATGCAAGTATATTCCATAAAAATAGCTCAGAGTACATAATTTGTTGTCACGAGGCACATGACTCACTTGAGCAATCCCGCACGGTGGAACACATAAAGCTCATGACCAAGTGTGGAAGTATAGAAAGGGACAACTCGAACAAAACTCTGGATCAGGTGGAACTCTGGTACATGATGTGGCACAAGGATGACACAGAAGTCTCTGTCCTAAAAAAGATTTGCAGACAATAAAGGCTCTTAGTGATCTTGATGTAAGCTTTACACAAAAGCTTCTGACTAGAGGGGATAGAAATAAAACAAACTGAATGCAGTGTTTACAATGCACGTACACTCCAAGTATTGCTCTACCTAGATGGCTTGGTGCCTGGGCAGCACAAAGGAACTGATGAGCTCAACATTAAGTTGGCTCACAAAAATGGGTCTTTTAGCTCCCACAGTAAAGACTTATTAGTTAATATCCTGATATTCCCTAATAGTCATTTTTTCCCACACCACCCCCCCCCCCCCCCCCCCCCTTTATTCCTCAGTAGAATAGAGTATTTCAGTTGGAAGGGGCCTACAGTGATCATCTAGTCCAGCTGCCTAGTGGAAACATTATCTCTATGCCCACACCTTTAGGACTAAAACTTTCCCTTAAAAGGTCCTTTCTTCTACCCTACTATTCTTCTGTAGTGAAATTTTAGGACAATGTATGTCTGCCTGGGATCTTTTGCACCTTTGCAGCCAAGTGAGACCATCAACTACAGCAGCATGTCCTAAAATCCTGAACAACAGCCGGTATGTACACACAGACTGACTTTGCACTGCATGCACAGTAGACTTGAACGCAAGTTTGTATATGTGCAGTGATGTCCAGCTTGTCCCGAATTTGACACTGCTGGCATGCATGCGCTACAGGGTGCACGTGCATAAAAGACACATTGTATTGGCAGTCAATGTAATTGTTTAGAGACCTGTGCTGTAAAGGCTGCAGAGGTGCAAAGCAATGCAGGAATCTCTGTTGAATGCTCTCAGATCAAAGACAGCATCCTCCGGAGATAAAACTGCACGCCACAAATAACTTTATCCATTCAAACTGTTCAAGTGCTCCCTTCCACCAGAGTCTCTCCCATCCATTTTTATTGAATACATGTTTTAAGATAATCTCACTGCACTCAGGGATGTTGGAGAACTGACAATTCAGAAAGACGCTTCATGCAGCATAATACATGCTGAGAGACTCCCGAGTAGCACAGATCTGGAAGATGTTTAATCAGTTTACTCTGGCTGATTATTCTATGGCATCTTTTCAGTAGAAAGACATTATTTGAATCTCCCTCCTTTTCTTCTCTTTAAGCACACTATGTGATTAATTTTTCTTACTACACCTGGTGCCATTTTGTTTCAAGGAGTGACAGGTACATTGTTGGACGGATAAGTTACTTAGAGATTTGAAATGTTTTCTGTGTTCACTTTCTCTGGGAACTTTCTTTGGTGTAAGCAGCATTTTTGAACATGCTGATATTTAGGGCCAAGTCTGTATCTCTGGTCACCAGGATCTGTCTCTAAAGGATGCTACCATGCAGTAATTTGTAGTGTGAATTTACAACACACTGCAGAGTGCATTAGGAATGTCTCAGAGAGCAGACTTTGTTACCTCAGATAAAGATTGATCACACAGGGCATTAGTGTGAAATAGCTACTGCACTGTAAATTCAAATCCTTATTTGCCACACATTAGCTTTGCCCTAAACCTAAACCTTCAGTGCCACTGTTTAGGCTGTACGTAAATACTATGGATTTCCTTAATACTGCTGTTTACTAGGCTTTAATTCCACCTCCTTTAACATATTTTCCCTGATTTTATTTTTAATTTAGGTACAGTCTGGATCTATACATGATTTTAAAGGAGATTGAAACATTTGCTTTCTAAATCTGCATCTCAGAAAAGTCCCTATGGAACATAAACAAAGGACTTACGTACGCAATACATAAAGTCCAAAAGCAGCCAAGGAGAGGAGTCAAACTCCTCGGGGTAACTCAGCCCAGGGTAACTAGCCATAGCATACTCCTGTGAGTCACCGAGTTACTCAGGCATCATATCTAAATACTCCGGCTGAGAACTACACTACCATCCCATCACACATACACATGCATACAAACTTTAAAACTTTAATTATACATACTGGAAAAAGCTTGAAAACATAATGCAAAAAATCCAGCGATCTGCAACCAAGAGTAAACACTGTTAAAAAAAGTGCATATCGGACAGATCCTATACGTTTCGATATGTACATCCCCATAAGTGCAAGGAATATTTATTCACAGCATTAATCGGACAGTCCGGCTAGTTAATCATTAATCAGTTGCAGATGTTGCATGCTGCACATCAGTTGTCGACTTTAGTGCTTAAAGCATCACTATTAACAAGAATACACCTGAATGTCTGAAATAATATCAAAACATTAGGCTCTTCACTGAAAGCAAAAAACCTGACTCTCATGTTGTTGACTCCAACATTTTTCAGAAGTCATTCATGGACTGTCCGAGCAGCATTAGTATATAGCAAACATTAATTGAGGTTACAAACAGTTGTTGCTATGTTCCACAATATTTTCATCCAGTACCAAGAGTTAAGTCACTTATCCACTTGGTAAACCTATCCAATGTACTTTATCAGACTAACAAGAACATCAATACTTTGAAATTGTTTCTGAACACTTTACTTTTCCACTTCTCACCTACTGGTTTGGAGTAATTCCACTCTCTTTTCCATGGTGACGGTGAAATATGACATTTGAGTTTAAAAAGCCATGAGAAATCTAACAAATTCTTCCTGTTTCTCCTATGTGTAAGGATATCAAAGAGCTCTAAACCCATCAAATAGTTATGCTGAAGCTTTATAAAATATTTTTCCACTGTACAAAATGTGTCTTTTGAAGAAATTCAATACAGATATATATTACCTAAAAATACTGATAAAATGCCTCCTCCTGTAATTAAGTTCCCTTTAATTACTTCACCAATAATATTACTGAACAAAAAGAGAAATAGTTTCTAATTAAAATACCTACGATTGAATGAAAACTTTAAAAAAGCTATAAATACAGATCTGGATCGGGGTATTACATATTCACCTATATTATACATAATTATGACTAGCTAAGAGAATAGCTAAACGCAGGAAAGGAAAATGCCATTGCAATGTAGTTTTCTATTCTCTGGTATCCAGTACATTCTTGGCAGCGAGGAACACAAGAATGGAGGTAGGAGATTTTTCAGGAGGCTTAAAAAGCTATCAAGTATCTGCAGATAAACTAGCAATTTAGTTTCTCTGCATTTCACTTTCAATGCACTAACAAGCCACATAACAGCTCTAGATTTAAAGAGATGGGAACATTTATCAACTTTACTGGGTAACACAAATTCCCCAGTGGTAAACGTCCCTTCAGGGCTAAGATGCAATCATACCTACACTTCAACCCAACTGCTATTTCTGGATCCATGCTGTGCGGGGTCAGCAGTAACTCCTTCAGGACAAGATTCTGAGATACAGTCAGGATTACCTCATGCCATCCTTTCAAACAGACTTGCTTTTCTAATGTTTCTTTTACAAACAGGTGGATCAAGCAAATGCATACTAAGGAAGCATACAAGCAAAATATTTGAACACACCAAGATCTACGGATTCCTCATCTCTGAGAAGAGCATCTTGCATGAGTGTTAATCTTAGGAGAAGCCTTCAGAAAGGAATGCTATCTTCTGCACAGATACCCATCGAGGAATCCAGACTGTTGCAGAGATGTCTCCAGGGAAAAAAGAATGGGACTGCAGTGTTCAATGATAAACACTGTGAACACATCTTGAACAGAAACAACAGTGGTGCATACGAAGGGTAGAATGTCAGAAGCGGGCAAAAAAGTGACAGATCCTTATCTGAAGCAGGATGCTATGAGCAGAGAACTCAACTAGTCTACAGAGGGGTTATTTCCCGACACAGTTACAAATCACTGCTTTGAAACTGCTATTTCAGCATAATGGAGTCATTCCTGAGCAAGTCCCTCACCTCAGTATTATTTTAAAATAAAGTTATTTTGTTCTGGAATAATTATCTTGCTTGAATTTTATTTTAGACTGGATTGTCCATAAATTAACTATTCTGGAATGGACTCTCAGCAGTGTGATTGTTCTATTGTACGTACATTGATCAGTGTTTCTAAGTACAGCACAGAGCTCCAGAGCTATATTACTCGGTAAATATGTACCAAGAAGGCTATACGTTTGCTTTGCTTTGGTAACTTCGGATATTTGCATTTGTAGCAGATTAACAGTGTTTAATTCCTTTGGGTAGGCCCCCTCCTTAATCAAGAAACAGCTTGATAAATAGAATTAGTTTTCAAGGAGTTCTGATTTTTCTTCTTAATCAAGTTTATTCCTAAATTTCCTTTAAGCCAGGTAAGTTCAGACGTTGTCAGTCACCAATGACTACTACAAGTAGAAAGATGTTTTTTCAAATGGTACTACAGTTGTCAAACTCATCATCTATAAAGTCCTTGCTACCGATACCTTGTGTCAGTAGAAATTAGAGGTATTTTAAAGTGTGGAAGATCTTGGCTGTGATCAGCCTCTTTCTGTCTACCTTTTGTAACTATCTACATGTTCCAGCTTTCTTTCTAGGATCTGTAAATAAGAGCAGGGCTCATTTATAATCAGAAAGGGCCAATGTTTCTGGAGAGGCTTTTGCTGATGTTCTCTCCTCAAGGGTGCAGAGAAATTTGGGAAAAAAAAAAAAGTCTAACCCACATTTATAGATCTGTTCTACTCTACCAGGATCTAACAGTTCAAGGTCAGCAGCAGCAATAATTTCAAGATAAAAACCCTCTGTATTCCCCTTACTATAGTGGATTCTAGAAAACGGAATCAATTCTCTCAGTGATGGGAGACTGAGTGTTTAGAAATGAGAACATTTAACTGCAGGATTAAAAAGAGCTTTATTGCCCCATGAGCAGAGGTGACCAGTACCATAACATCTAGCTCTTTTCAGAGTTAGCCAGCTTTGGAATTAAAGTGTCTTCAGAGGAAGAAGTGGCCTTCTTCCACAATTTCAACTAGCAGTTTTCCAGCAAAAATAAATTCTTAACTTTTCATCCATGCAGTCCTACCAGAGATAGGAAGTTGCAGCTGGAGGTTGAAAATTTCAGTAAGTTATTAGTGAAGGTAAAACAGAAATGAAAAAAGAGGTCAGAAAAAAATCCAACCTAACTACAGCAGGTGCTGTCACTTTCAGATTTGTCCTAAAAACTAACATTGAAAGTTGTTATTAAGATTAGGAAAGCAGTAACTATTCACCCATACTTACCTAGATTCATGCTTCTCATCAATACAAAACAGACGGATACAGAAAGCATTTGAAGCTCCTCTGTACACTGGATGAAAAGCATCTTTTTCTTCAGTCTCAAGGAGGGGTGCTGCTGAGGCTTTGAAATCTTTGCCTCCGACATCATCTAATGGCAGTTCAGTATGGGAAACGGTAATGGCTCCATCTTTCTGCAATAATAATAGACAAATGATCACTTACAACATTTCAGAAAATATCTTAATTTTTTAATTAAAAGGTCTTGCATCATTCCTATCTTATAGCATTCCAAGCAGACACACAGGGATGTACTTTTTACTTGTCACATTTTGACAAATACAGAAGTTCAAAGAGGTATTTTTAATGTGATATCTACCTGTTTCTGAAACACTAGATAAAAGTGGACTTTAAAAATATATACATTCTTGCTTAAGAGCAATATATTCACAAACTAATAGTTACCATTAGAATCCCTTTGTGGGGCAATAAAATATTTATCTTTCAGAAATGTTTCTATATAAAAATTTTTGTTTCAAATGCATATTGAAAACATATGAAAGTTAAAAACACGTTATGTTAAAGAAAATGGGATCAATGCAGAGAATATTGTGGAAATGGAAATGAACAATAATGGGAAGAAACCCAGAGTAGCTTTGATACAGTACTGACAGCGAGACTAGAGACAGATGCAACCATTTAAAGCTTCTTGGGATAAATTCTCTGCTGATTTATGCCACACCAACACATTTCATAGTAACGCTCTTTTATCAAGTCGAGCTTCACTCAACAGAAAAGGCACAGATAGAACATGTGCCCTTTAACTTCTACAAATTACAGGGAAAAACTGAAGCTATATTGCTGCTTTTCAGCTTTGGTAGCTTTGTGTCAGTAGCAGATTTTTAGCTCAGTAACACAGTCAAGTCAAAATCTCAGGACTTGCAGATCTTCAGAGTAAGACAACTCTTGCCCTGTCCGTTACAGGACTGCTCTCTCCCCACCTGCAGAGGAGCCCACTCGACGCTGTGCTTCCACATGCCTTTACTTGGCAGCAGACCTGCACAAACAGGCCCCCATCCTTTTTCTCCTCTCAGTGCCACTTTATTTCCACCTCCATGCTGTCTGCCTGTTCATGTGGAACTGGATGGGAAAACTCTTCCGATAATAACTATAACCACCTCCATCCAGACCCTAGCTAGAACAGCTTCTGATCTATGCACAACAGCAGATGTCTGTGTGGGCCCACGCAAAGGACAGTGCAGGAGTGGAAATAATAAGCATTGCTTTTCCTAGTAACCTTTGCTTCAAATTAGCTTTTAAAGTTATCATTTTGATCACTTGATGTACACAGCATTGCTGTGTACAGTGGTATTACCTGCACAGCCGCATCCTGATCATGAATATAGTCTAAGTTTCGAGGTGAAACAGACTCTGTTTCGTGACTTGTTTGGTTGCTTTTATCTTCATCTGAGTAATGAAAAAGAATAGATGCATCAGGCTTAAAAATGTGAGCTGAACCCCCAGAATCACAGCGATAACTAAAGAGTGTGCCAGACTACCTCTGTTGAAAGGTTTATTTTATTTAACAACCACAGTTAAAATAGACCCTCCTATGGTTACTTGGCTAGAACTTCATTAGACTATTTGATCTCAAGGCAAAAATCAGAGAATTGGTTATAAAATAAGAATTGAACATGACACAGTTTGGAAGCAATTCCTAACTCGTGTATTACATGTAATAAATTTTTACCCTATCTGAAGAGAAAAATATGAGTCATTAGTGTATTGACTGGTAACTTAAACCCTGTGCCTGTTGCTAACTTGTTTTCTGATGATCATAAGCAAGGGCTCTTGATTCTCAGATTAGTTCTCCTAACAGAACCGAAATTCAGAATAAATCCTAGGCAAGCCAGAACCCTTACTTATTGGCGCAAGCAAGGACAAGAAACAGGGATTTAAATTCCCTTCTCAGTTGCTAAACCTAACTAGCTCTCTAAACCCTGCTTTACCTCTTAGAAAAGGTGGTTGCTCTTTCATCAGTCTTTGTCAGTTTGTCTATTTCCTCCTCCTCCTCTGATCTAAGAATCTCTGCGTGACAGATCACCCTACCATCCTCAATAACATTATAGTAAGATCCTAGTCTAGTTCATTCCAACCTGAGTAGTAATATTTTTGTGGGCAAACAGAAAACTAAGTGATAGGATGGAATTACTTGTAGCCATCTGATTAATCAATATTTAAACATTGACTGCTATGACACATACATATACGATACTATATATATACTTCTACACCCACAGCATATATACACAGCATCTCTGGTCAAGTGCTTAAGCCAATTAAAGCAAGCATCTATGTGTTAGGGAGTTTATTTAAATATCGCTACACACATTTTTTTTTGCTATTCAATACCCTGGCCAGGGCCAAATCCAGAGTGGATATGTAAAATATTAAGAAACCACAATAAAAATGTTCAAAGCCAATTTGGAACATATATGATGCATTATGTTTGATTTCAGTTACCTAACCATTATCTTAAGACAGATCTTAGCAGTTTTACACAGCAACATACATCAGCTCTATAGAACCCTGCTGATCCCCGACACAAGCGTGACAGAACCGACTATGAACTTTTCTAACATCGTGATGCTTTCTAGACAGCAGGCAATTGCCATTCCAGCAGATGTTACACCCTTTGGGGAAAGCAGTTCCTAAATCTCTATGGTGATGGATTATTTTCTTTAAAGTCAATGGAAGGTGAGGGTATTCAGAACGAGAGATCATCTGATAGTGCATCATAAAGGTCACATTTAAAGTTAATGTTACAGACCAAAATTATTTTAATCATCAACTTGGAAAAGAAAAATTGAAATACTAGTGGATCCTACATGTTACCCCAAATAACCACCAAAATTACTAAAGCAAAGTGTCAGCTGCTGTATTTGTAGCCCCTGAACTTATCTTCAATAGTTCTGCCATTCTTTAAATTTTCACCTCCCTAATTTCAGAGATATGTTCACCGCTTGTTTTTGTATTTAAAAATAAAGCCTGAAAATAAGTTTTAACTAATAAACTCTTGAGGTGTAGGTATTGCTGCTGCAGAAAACACATCAGGCCAGGACACCCTTGCATTTGAACGCTCCAGTAACACAAGGAAGTCAAAGTTTCTGAGCTCCAGGAGGAAGAAAAAAAAACTTCAGAAAACCCAGCACAACAGAATTCTCCACTCCTCTCTCTAAACTTTACCTTGGGAAACCCACCTAAGCTACATTCACTGACATAAGCATTTCTTCATACAGTAATGAGCTTCTTTTAAAAAAAAAAAAGGGGGGGGAAAAAAAAGAGAGGGAGGGGGAGAGAGAGGGAGGGGGAGAGAGAGGAGGGGAGAGAGAGGGAGGGGGAGAGAGAGGGAGGGGGAGAGAGAGGGAGGGGGAGAGAGAGGGAGGGGGAGAGAGAGGGAGGGGGAGAAGGAGAAAAAGAGAAAAAGAGAAAAAAAATAAGAAAAAGAAGAAAAAGAAGAAAGAGAACAAACCTCAAAGGTTTAAAATAATTTAGCCAAAAGTATTTTTAGAAATCTGTTATCTGAAAATCTGTTTCTCTGTTAGTAGAAAAGAATGCAGATGCAATGTGCAGGGCAAGAAGAAACACAGGGGTTAGAAATCATGGTTTCTCCAGGGGTATCACAGATGTGAGACTTCACAGAAATGATCAAATGTCGTCTTGATTAACCCAGCTACATTTCTCATTATAAGCAGCCTTGCAGGTGTCAGAAGTTAATTAATACAAGTCTCTTGTTGTCATGTAAATATTGATAAGTTGTTTCTGACTTTATACTAAAATGAAATCCCTTAATGGCTCCACCATCCACTACTGTCAAATGTAGCTGCATCACTGTTTACATGTATGCTGTACACAAGTGACTGGGAAGAACATAAATATTGTTGCACTAAATAGTAAGGAACATGAACAAAAATAAAATTAAAATAATTCAGTGACTGCTGGCTTGCTAGTAGAGGTAACAGCCTGCAGGATCAAGAAGCCAGTTCACCATGAAGCCTGATGAAAAGCCCTTGAATCATTCCCAATGCATCGTAACGTTTTCTAGCTACTAATTCGTGACACCATATAGAGTAACAACCAAATTACTGTAATTACCCTGAAGCATAAGTGGCATATCAATATTGTGTTAAAGACAGATTTTTGTATACTCTTTCACTACTATTCAGTATTACATTTCAAAAGGAAAAATAATATCAACCTGTGGTCTCTACTTACAAGCTAAAGAGCTTGAAAAAATATCCTTATTATGGTGGTGGGGGGGGTTGTATGTGGGAACATAAAATTACTCTACAAAGGAATGCAGCTTGCATTTTAAATTCTCAGCCTTTGAATTCATTGCATTTTAAATTCTCAGCCATCAAATTCATTAAAAGAAAGTCCACATCCTCTATTGATGTAAGGTGTCTAGTGAACCTTCACTGCCTTCACATCAAGGGACAATTTGGCAGCAAATTTCCAACACAGTAGCCTGCAGAAGCGGTGCAATCGTTAAAACAGCATTCACATAATCGTGCATGTGTTATGCAATATAATCAAATATAAACTATATGTGACTGACGCTATAATAAATTCCAAGGATATAGGTTGGCCATTAGATTGGAAAGGCTTAACAATGGACTACGGGATGTAACTCTCAGGCTCTACATTTACCAACCCTACCCCCCCCCTCCCCCCCAAACCCCAAATCCAAACAAGATAATTCCCTTTTCAACTTACATTTTTAATAAAATGAAATGAAAAAGTCAGAGAGGAGGGGAACTGTGTTTATGAGTTGGTTGGGGTTTCTTTGCTGTAAACTTCTTTATTAAAACAGTGAGCTTTTTTCTCTTTCTTAATTAAAAAAAAAAAAGAAAAAGAAACATTACTGCTTTCCCTGAGAGTTTTCAAGAATGAATACTGAAATGAATTTTGAGTCACATCTCGTGCAATAATGAAACCCAAATTATTTGGAGGGAAAGGGTTTTTCATTCAAACTGTTCAAAAAATATGAACTTTTTGTTTATACTCATAAGTCATGTGTGTAACAAGCAGTAAAAAGAAAAGCTGTTTATTAAATATCTATCATATAAAGCATATATTTTCAATAAACCATAACAAACTTCTGTAACTTGTGACAAGCTAATGCCTTATTGAACTGGTATTAGAAATTAGAGTAATAATAATATACATTTGATTTTTTTCCTCTTTCTTTTTCTTTTCTCTGAAATTCAACGACCACAGCCTTTAGTTTCATCTCTCTCTTTTTGGCCATCCTGGGCAGGTATAAACAACAGCTTACAATGTTTCAGGACAACCAACACTTCAAAGTGTTATAATTGTTTGTTTATATCCTAAAATGTGCAAAGCTACAACAATAATTTTAATTATTATTCCATGATAACAGAATTAATATTCCTGAGCAGTGTACAGCCATGAGCTAATTTTACTATTAAATTTCTAGTGGCTCTTTCCCCCTAGGAATAGTATCAGAGTCAGGCTCTTAGCTTATGATACTCAAGTTCCTCCTCAGGTGTTCATCTTTGAGATCATCAGTGATTTGTGCTCAAGCTATCTGAAAAAGTCTACAAATAACTCTCTCTTTCCCCAGAGCTGCCCCTGTCATTCCAAATAGAGGGACTTTTTAAAATCTTACTTGAAGGAAACGCACAGGATTGCAAACTAGTATCAACCATCAAAAATAACATAGTTTTTAAATGCAGAGGAAAAAGAGAGATAAACACGTGAGACTGCTAACCATGTTGCTTAATAAAATTCTGAAAAGCACTCAGATGCTAGATTGATGAGAGTCATATAAGAACCTGAACAGAACAGTTGTTTATGCTAAGTTTTCACATTTAGAACAAGTTTCATAGATTTCATAAATGTAAAAAAAAAAAGTGTAACAGCTGTATTGTTAAAACCTATAAGCACATACTCATTAAACGGCTCAGCAGCACAGAATTTGCCACAAAATACGGGCCTACAGCTTGCAGTCCCTGGACAAGGAAAGCACACAGGAGCGTCTAAGGGTTTTACCAGAACCAGATAACAGCCACAGAATGGTTGAGGCTGGAAGGGACCACTGGAGGTCATCTTGTCCAAGCCCTCTGCTCAAGCAGGGTACCCTAGAGCAGACTGCCCAGGACTGTGTTCCAACTAGTTTTCAGAAGAGACTATCGTGAGTTATCTTTCTTCCTCCCCCTGTCTCATTTATGTTTCTACATATGTCTGTCACCCATTTTGAAATCACACTCCTGAAGCTCCAGGAGCATAGGATGATACAGAAGAAGATAGCTGGCTTCTTTCATCTCTTATTTGCAAGATGCTTCTTTGCAGGGGAGGGGAAGTCCATAGGAGCAGCTATAAGACTTTTTTTTCTTTCCCTTTTCTGTTCCATGACTGTCAGCTCTGAGATACCAGCTGGTGACTGCTCTGTAGCACCCTAGTCACCTTTCTTGCGCCTGCTGCTTTGTGTTCAGACAAGCAGATAGGTAACAACCTAACAGTGGGGTTTTTTAATTCTATTACTGATAGGTAGTAGAGAGCAAAATGTTGCCCTTCTGCACAAAAAGTCCTTTGACACTGAAAAATAAAGATTAAACTGTAAATCATTTACATGACACTTCTGTTCTACAAACAGGTGACATATTCGTGTTACTGTTTTTTATCATTTGCAGTAAGGAGGCTTGTAGATGCGTTGTTGTATCATGCCCAATATAAAAACAGAATAAAGAGACAGTCCTTGATCTCCCAAAATCTTGTAAACTAGAAGGCTGCAAACAATAAGCAAAGAGAGCAGAAGCTGGACGACAAGGAAATAAGACAACACAAAGTAAAGGGGACAACAGAATAGCCACAGTTAACCAGCTGCTTAGCTACTGACAGACCTTAGAACCAGATTTCAAAATTAAGTCTTCAATAGTACAACTGTAGCTAACTGATAGAAAATATACTCGATGCTTTGGCTTTCTGAAACTTCAAACCTAGGTTTATCCCATACCTGGCATAGACCAGTTCCCCACAAACAACAATCACTTCTGAGTCAGAGACCAGGGCTACGAAAATTTCTCTCCTGAATTAAAAACACCAGGCAACCAAAACAGATACATGAATTTGTGTTTTCTTGCTAGTAAACCTATATCCTCTTCCAACCTTTTGCAAAACCTACTCAGAAGCTAGAAATAAATGCACCTTGGATCTATCTAGCATTTTAGAATATAGATACCTCCTTGAATGCTTGGCTTCTGTGGCATTTTGAGAATATCTTCAGGATGTGGTTTACAGAGTCCATGGAAAGGCCCCAAGTCAAAACACTCTTGAAACAAGGAAACATTTACTTGAGAACATAAGCTCATGAATCCTACTGCAGTGTCACCATCCTGAAATATAAAAGCAACGCCACACACATGTAAAAGTTGAGCACATGATTTTAGGTCAGGACACAAAAAATTGAACAAAAAAATTGCTGAAACATAAAAGTTAGTGTTCTATCTCTGGCTGTGCATAATAGAAAAGTATAAAGGAACTATTTCAGCAAAAGTTAAAGATCCTTTTTTTTTTCCTTGTAATATGTGTATTAGGCCCTCTATTACATGTTATCATTCTTTTGTTAGCTATGACTTGCAGGAGCGTTAGGATTATATATATGGACCAAATAATGACCTATTGTTTCAATAAAACTTTCGTTATAGTAAATAAAAAAACCATACCTTTTAACTACATACCTCCAAAAAGGTATATTTTTTCCTTAAAGCGCAGCTAAAGTAAAATCTGGATTTACCTAGCCATAATGGTTGACTAATTACCAGACACTGCTTTGTAAATAAAATTGTGCTAAAACTGAAAAGTATATTTTATTTTCCTATGAAAATGATTACTTCAAGAAAGCAATTATATAGTATATAAATGGTATCTAATACAGTATTAGTATGTATTATTTGCAGCAATTATAAGCGCTAAATATTTTCAAGTTCTGAAAAAAATCTAAGAACTAGTCTTTAAAAAAAAAAAATAAATGCCCTGGTGATTATGACAATGACAAGATCCCTGCAAAGCTGAAACGGCATGTTACTCTGTATGTTTGACTATTACTGAAAGTTTCCAGAAAGTTGCAGTTTTCAGAAAGAAATACACTCTGAAAAATGAGAATCAGCATGCTGGAGATTTTTTAGCTTTAAGCTAAGATGAATCTAGACGAAGGAAGCTCTTCAATTTTCAGTACTATATGCAACCTTCTGGTGAAACACACATAATCAAAATATTTTTTTCCCCTTAATACACATAATGAAAGCCTCCTTTATAAACATAATGAAAACTCAACATCTGGATTTGTATAGCCATTTTATCAAGCCATCAGCACTCCAATAAAATAAAAAAAATAAAGTTTAATTTTTTTCCCCTCAAACAACAAGTGATTGTTTGTTTGCCTTGTTTGCATAACTGAACAAAAGCTCGGTCGCTGCAGTTGTCTGGCTGCTATGTAATTTTAGGCCCAAGGCTCAGCAGAGGCTGATTAACCAATCCATCTACCATATGTGCAAAAAGAGGTTGCCAGCTTCATTCTCTGCAGGGAAAATTGGCATCTATCTTGGTTCGCATGGAGGTGTCTTTCCAATCTGCAGCAGCAGCGGCAAGTATAAACTATGAGGGCCTGAAACACCTTTTGCTAGTATCACATTGAGCTATAAATGTACATTTGAGGTGTATTATTTATAAAGATAGCTGTTTGTAATGTGCTATTACACTAATGGTTTATTGTTTCCCATTTGGCTTCCAATGGTAGTGATTACACGTTAAGGTTTTATAAAATCATTTGCTATAGAAAGCAGACTTCTGGAATTAAGTCGGTTATGTTGCCTATCAGCTTACAATACCATGCACAATTACTAACACATGAAAATATTAACAGGAATTTACAGCAAGATACCTATTACCACCTCTTCCTTATTTAAATTAATTCCTGGGTTTCTGTCTTCAATTCAGCAAAAATCTGACTGCCTGAGCCAGGAGATGGAAAAAATCTGTAGCATTTTTAACTGTGAAAGTATTACCGGATACTAGTTTTCACATGCAATATTAATTTTCACCGGGAATGAAAACTGGTCATCTATAATGCAAATGTCTAAAGTGGCAACATGGTTTCTTCGAGATGGTCTGTTCCAATTACTTGAAAAGAATCTACAAAATTGCTGGGAATTGCTGCTTCATTTACTTAACAGGACCTATCACTCCTAAAGAAAAGAAAGACACAAAATACGTGGCAGAGGGCACTGCGTGTGCGCAGATCATGAATTCTACCTTCCGAAAGTGAGCTTGTTCTTTTTATTCGCTGAGCTGCAGTGTGAGCTGTCACTCACATGTGACATCACTAATGTTATGATTAGACAAAACCAGAGCTCATAGCAGACTGACCTCACAAACAACAGCCTGATTTTCTTCATCTTGACATTCTATGAGATCAGCTAGGAAATATTCACTATAGGTTTCTTTCAGAGTCTCACTCTGACGTGTCCAGATTGGCATGAGATCATCACAATCTTCCAACCTACAAAAAAAGATTAGGTAATGTCCTAAAGCTCTGCCATTAATAGGTCCTGATACTTCTGTTCTACTCTGTTAGCATATGGACAAATATTACAAATACCCGATCCAAGGCCTCCACCCACAAAGAAATCATTTCACCTAGGACACGTCCCCGACACACACTAAGCTGGGAGCCTCAGCGCCAGAGGAGAGACAGAACCACTTCCAAAAGCCACACCACCCACCTAAGATCTGTATTCCCCAATGGAGATGCTTATCTTTCCCTAAATAAAATACGAGGGCAGCCCAGTTCAAAACTGTCTTGCCTAAGGCATCTCAGGCCAGGTGGACCTGAGCTTTAGGCCTCATTTAAAATAATTATATTGAGTGAGCCCAATCATCAGTTGGTTAGAGTTGGCGGAGATCTCAAAAAGCAACATGAGTGCAATTTAGAAAATCAGTTCTTTTAAAAAAAAAGAAAATAGTGCCTTCCTGTATGGGAGAAACAGTACTGAGTATTGGCTAGATTACTGTTATTACACACAGCAGTGTGGGAGTCACCTGGCAGAAATCGAGCCATTATGCCTTTGTAAGGTCAAGTTAATGCTCCACCATTGAAAAAGATACAAAGGCCAAAGTGCAATTATTCTATCCCTCTGCCTCATGAAAGGCTTTCTGCATAGGTGGGAACCTGCCGCATCAAGGCTTTAACTGCCTCTACTACTCCAGTCTGTTCCCCATGCTGCCGGCGCAAAAGCTGCCTGAGCCGATTTCCAATCAGTCCAAGTTTCAGTGTTAGACTCATACAGGCCCCATACTGCACAGATTTTGATTTAAATAGGCAACAGAGACTCTTTTCCATTAAACCACTTTAAAAAATGTTAATTCTTAACCAGGATCAATGTAAGCCTTAACAAGAACTTTCAGTGCTTTTACCAATGCAATGAAGGAATTCATTAGTCATTTGTGCTGCGACCGTGGCATAAAGGCCAGTGGCAAACCAGCTCTAACACAGAACTGCTTTCAATAAGAAGATGAAACCACTTTTTTATTTATCTATCTGAAAAATGCAAGAATTAAGTGGTCCAACCAACAATTCTGCAACTAAAAAAAGTGGTGAGAAAAGTGGGGCTGTGATGGGCCGTCAGAAGGCATGACTTTTACTACTGGACTGTGGAGTTAAGAAAACCCTTTCTCCTCAGGGCCGTAAGTAGACTGCTACTGAACATGCTTTTGGTTATCTCAGTTATCACACACACAAACACGCAAGGAGAAAGACGAGCCCCATAGGATAAAGGAATTAAACCAAGAAGAGTAAACAATGCACTTCATCAAACACAGGAATACATTTGTGCTTACTGAAAGAAACAGAGACCACCACAACCGGCTCCTTTGAAACAACAGGTTGCATCCTTCAGCTACAGAGCGCTCAGCAGACTAACCTGCGACGGACAACTGCCTTGGGAGGGTCAGCGCGAGCCCCTCACCTCCACCTTCTGCAAGCAGCGGGCTGCACCCTCCTCTCTGGAGTACGCATCATCTTGGTAACCACCTCTCTAGCACTCGGAGTCTGACCCTTTTTAGAAGCCTGTCGAGGCCCTCTTTCCTCACGTGTAGCTGCGACCGGCAGATTCAAAAGCAGGCAGACCTGCTGCCGCCTCCGAGGGCCGCAGCCCCTCACGCCGGCCGAACCCCGCCGTGAGCTGTCCGCAGGCCGCCCCTCAGGCTCCCGCCGCCGGCGGCTCTCTCCTGCCCTCTAGCGGCCGCGGGCCGCCAGCGCCCGGGGGCTGCGGCTGCGGCATGCGGGCCCCGGCTGGCAAAGGGCGGGCCCGGCGGCTCCCGGGAAGTGCGAAGCGTTCCCGCCCTGCGGAGGCCGCGCGGGTCGCCCGAGGCCTGGAAGGGTGGTAGCGGTTCGGATAATAGCAGGCTAGTAATGCGGTGTCCTAACGGTCCCCTGCGTCTGCGCCCCAACACCCCTAAGGCTCCCGCAGCCGTGGCTGATCCCTCACAAGGTGACTACAGTTTTACATACCCATTACTCCATACTGTCATTAGTCTCTGACTGGAATATCCTTTCCTCTAGCTCCCTACAATAAGATGTCAATAGAAAAACATTTTTAAATAGTTCTCTCTTCTTTACAAGTGTTACATATTGTAGAAACATGTTTCTGAAGAGAATTATCAGGAATGATTATTAACACTTCCCTCAGTTTTCGGAAAACTTGTGTTCTGTTCAGGCTCCTATTGCTCAAGTTTGTATGTGCTCGTATCTAAATACTTGTACCTATAATTTGGAAATCTTAGTTCTGCATATGCAGCAATTCAGAAAAACAAGATAAATCCACTTCTCATTTCCACTCTTTACATGTTTCTGGATTTGGAAGAAGCCTTAAAGTTAACACAACTGGGCCAAAAAGTTTTATTTCTAACTTTATCAAACATGGTCTGAGTTTCTAAGTCCTGGCCGACTCTAGCATAAGACTGAAGGACAATTTAGGGGGTGTCTAGATGGTTTTTGCTGCTCCTACACACCAGAATGAATGTGACCTTCTGGGTAAGATTACCCCCCTACTAGGGGCCGGTGACCCCTTTTATTTTGACGTTGTTCCTGCTTTTTTGTTCTCAGGCCATCTGTCTGAAAGCTCTCTCGCTCCTTACTCTCGCTGCTCCCATTGCTCAGCACAGCCCGGCGACAAGGCCCGGAGCACCCCTCCACCCCGACCTCTCTCTGCCGAGGTCAGTCCGGCGGGCTGTCGGGGCAGGATGGACAGCAAGGGAGCCACTGCAGCCTGGAGTCATATCCGTCACATACGCCTTACCAACGGCCTTTTAGCAGGGTGACTAAGTGCTGAACTTGTGACCCTCAGGATGTCCCAGTCACAGTACTGCTCCCTCTGCCAGGAGTTTTAAATAACGTAATTCTTTTTGTGAAGGGCAGTCGCCAGATTCTTTCATACAGTTTTTAAGTTAAGAAAGCCACCTTGAGAAACCAGGAGAGATGAATATCATCACTGGCCCCTCAAAGCTGAAAACAGCTGCCAGGGGTGACAAATTTCCAAGCCCTGCACTTTTTCATTCTTTTCCACTGTGTAAGTGAGAGTCTTCATTGCAATAAGTTATACAAAAAGAAAAGAGTATGGAAAAATATAACACACCATCAATTACTTGTCTGTAGAATGAATTCAAAAGATGCAACTAAAATGAAGTTACAAGAACAATGAAACCATGTAAAAACTTCTAGTAATCCACGCTCTTTATATCTCAAACCAAAATAGTAGTCTTCCTCTTCTTCGCAGGCAGTACGTCAAGGGAAAAGCTGCAGTAAGGTTTTCTATTACCAGAATTTCACTACTTCAACACAATTAATCAGTATAGCAAATTTCGTCATGTGTTATGAAGCCTCAAACAAACCAAACTAATTTAGGGGTAAAGGAATGAGACTGTACACCAACTGAAACCTGTTGTTTGACTGGGATAGGTAACGTGCACACACCATCTCCAAACGGAACGTTTTGCCGATTGCTCCAAGTCCGTTACAGCATTCTGCTCTGTAAAACACAACATGACAAGGCCACACATCAAGATGCAGATGGCAATTCTGCCGGCCTGTGGTACATAGAGACTGACCTCGTGATAGTCAGTGGGGCTCCACATAAGCCCATTCATCTCCCTGCACACCAGAAACTGTAGGAACAGAACTATTTTTGATTTCTGCAATCCTCCACTAGCACCATAGTCTTTAAAAAAAAAACCCAAAAGCAACAAAACAAAACACAATAGATTTTTAATATAAAAATACTACAAAATTCCTAGGCTGTGAGAACAAGCACAATAAAGGCATTCCACAGAGCTGCAAATTTGTGAGCTCTTACATATATGGTACAAAACAAAGAATGACAGGATCTAAAGACGAGGTATCAGCAAGAAACTTAAATATAAAAGCTTAGTGGACTATGTTCTGGCACACTACAGATTTATTTCACATTATAAAGGTCAGATGGAGAATAACTTCAAAATTAATGGTCAAGCAAAGTATCAGTTTCTTTTTCCCCCCTCTATAAGCAAGGGAAGAGGGAACAGAGATTACCCTAATCTCCTATCATTGACCCAGAACGTGTTGCTAGGCAGGTGGCTGGGGACAACTTTCATAGATAAGTCTCTAAAGGGCTCCACAGAACGTTACTATGGATGCCAGTGAAGTACAAAGGTGAACACAGACGAAAAGGAAAGGCAAAGCGTCTACTGCAAACATAATTTACCTTACTCGGAGAATCTATTGATAGACAATATTAAAGTATGAGTTTTATATCACCAGATACCGTGTAATTTAAGAAAAAACAAGTTTCCTGGTTAGTTTTCTAATAATAATTAAAAAACCCACCAAACAAACTAAAGTAAATAATTTTATTATTCATAACAAACTACAGAAATCCCAGGCAAGATGGTGTCTCTTACGTGGAATATTGGTGTGGCCTACGTGACATTTCCAGTCATGTAAAAAATATTTCTATTGATAATATCCAATGGCCATCGAAAGAAAGAATTGATTCAAATTAAATAAAAACCAAACACAATAGTTGGAATCAAGACGTATAGAAAAACTTTAAATCAGGAATTAATTCACCTGCTGATAACTTCTTAGTATCAAGGTTCATTCACATACTGATAGATGGTAGACAACTCGACGGAAATACTCATAAAAAGCCTAAAAATTGTAGATCATTAATATGCAAATAATTTTGTAACATATTGAAATATCCAGACCTATAGCAGGATGGTGTGAAGTGGTCAAGTTCACGCCTCAGTCCTTTTTCTTAAAATGCTCAAAAGTCAAGCAACTGGATGTTGCAGACTGACTAAAACTATAGGATAAAGAGCACAATCTGCAGATTTGTTTCAGGCGTATTTGGTAAAATTAGATATGTGTAAAGCATCGCCCTGAGACACAGGCTTCTGTCAGAATCCAGTCCGAGATGTCAGCATGAATTAACCCATAAACAAACAGTTGTGGATTTACCAGGCAGAAAGATATGCCTAATGTGGCATTACCATCTGCTAGCACTGCTCAATACGGACCCCCCCCACACATCAGTATCATATGATATAGTGTCCCAGGGACGGGCTTGTCCCTGAACTTCAGCTTCCACTACAAGGACTAGAAATGCTAATTTAGTCATAATCCTGCTACATAACCACAGAGCAACACTTACATTTAGAATGAACAAAAGCAACTCCAGAATTAATCAGAATCAAATAAAATTATTACTTCATAAAACATTACCCTACACACACTCTTCCCACTGTGAAGAGGAAAACAAGTGAACCAAAAAGCGATAGATACTAGTTACATTTCAACCACACTACAGGGAAGCATCTACACAGCAATGACAGCATATATGGTCCAGCAATCTACACAGAAAAACATAAGGCCCCTTTGGGTCACAAACTCTGTGTTTCTCATTTACTGGGCACAACGCTGGCACAAGCACAGAATGCTGTGATTTGGCATAGGTAGCAGAATTCAAATGGCAGGAAAAAACAGAGTGGTAATAATCAATATACAGGTAGACATCGATAGGCAAGGCTGCTAGAGACACTTGCATCTCTGCTTGGTGTACACTGCAGGCAGCTGAGCAGAGAGGAAAGAAAAAATAATTCAGAGTAACTTTTTAAATGGCGTTTATGACTTGAATCCCAAAACAAGAGCAAGGCTGTGTTTAAGGCACATTCCGTGAGCATATCTTAAAGTCTTCGCTCCAAACTGCGTCCATTGAAACAGATGACATGATGGAAGGAAAAGGGTTACCCTGTTATTTTCTTAAGCTCTCTCAGCAACACTGAGGAGGCCTGCTCCCCTGAAACACAGTCAGAGTGAAGTGCTTATGCAGAAAAAATGGTACAAAAGATGAAAAAGGATTACTCGCCATGTCTGAAGGACTACTGGAAATAAGGATTCTCTGCTCTTATTTAATTCTTTTAGATAATAGGCCTTCCTATTTAGACTTTGCTCAGCTGGTCAGAATACGACATAACAAGAGAAAACTAAAAGTAAGTTGGAATATGCTCCAAGAGACCTGGAAACTACATGCACTCACTAAAATACACACCAATGCGATTAAGCCAGCAAATTCACAGAAGAAACATCACAGACAAAAAAGGTATTCTTCTAGATAGCAACCTAGTTTTACAAAAAATACAACTGATCTTGTGATGAAGTAGAATAAAAACAGCATAATCATAGAACTCCTTAGTTAGGTTATCACGGAAAATCATAGCAGTTTAACTAAGATACTGATGCTGTAAACCAAAAAAGAAAATTCTTCAATTAACCCAGACAGATCTGCTCATAGAAGTAGAAGGCATAAACTGCATTACCTTGCTTTGCGAACATACAGCTGTGGGTGATACCAATGTCTGGGGCACACAAGCAAGGTAAAGTTTGTATCCGCTACTGAACCTGGAGCGGTCATCATCTTTTCAAAGACATTTCCCATGTCTGGCTCTGTGAATGACAAAAATCTGTTAGGAGCAACAGAAAAACTCCATTATGTAAGCTTTTAAATTATCAGGAAACTGTTTGAGGAAAACAGAGTTTTGAACTTAAACCACAGATGGCGTAATGCTCTGTCTTTTAGGTTAAGCAATGAAGCTGAAATGACAGTAGTATAAACATGTGAAAGAATTGTTACTGGATTAATTTGTTAATTAATCCAGCACCCAAAACCTGAATAAGCTTCAAAGCAATCAGAAATTAGTAGGATCAAATCCCTATAGAAATACTAGTCTTATAACCAATACTATATGCTACTGGAGAGTCTCTTTGTCAGGACTCGTTCTGCTGAAGGAAAGTTGACATTTGTTGCTAGGGTAGGTTTGGCAAAAGCCCTTATTCAGGTACTGTTTTCTGTAGTTGACACACCACTACAGAGTTTTTTAGCATGACTTGGAACAAAGATGTCTAGAAATTGTCATATTAGAAGAGGTTCCAGTTCCCTTCAAGGAAAGCTCCAACCAAAAAACCAAACCAAAACAAAAAATCAGTCATTAAGTAGATGCTTGGTTTATTAGTCTGAATTCAGGACTGGAATTCCAAGTCAGATGCTGTTCTCTAATTAAGATGTGCATTCTCCATCTTTGTACCTCTCTCTAAAAGAAACAATCCTAGTTGCCTTCCATGTCTCCAGCACCCCTTCTGACCCTCACCAAAGTGTCCTCTCCCCATCTTGTACTCACTTGGCTAAATAAGAGGAAATACCTGATGAGACTGGTTCTGATGTATGGGCATGATGCCTGGCTGACATGTATGAATTTATGTGTGTGCTTGTGAAATATATATTCATGCCAAGTGGCCTATTAGTCATTGTCTCTCAAAGTACAAGCACTGATTTCAATCTCTTGACACTATGCAGCGAACAATCTTCACAAAACTTGCAGGAATTTATTTGTGAGATCTTTACTGCTGTTTGAAGTCCTATCTGTTTCTGGCAAATTTAAAGACTGCAGGAAATGGATAGACCGCTGAAGCGAACACATAACCACATAAACCTCTTTTACAAGGTAGGTCCATTAGAGGATACTTTAAGATTGTGTTTTCTGCATGTTTAGAAAATGATAACTGTTCTCAATATTTTAAAAAAAACCACAAAAGCACCCACCAACACAGTGCATATTAATGATAATGAGATTGGAGATTGTTCTCATTATTTTAAGGATAAAATAGCATTAAATTCTTACCTAAATTCTCATCAGCTGGTATGAAGACAAGTATAAACTGCAGTTCTGGTACTGTGATAAAAGCTCTCCTGGACAAATAACATAACTGTATTCAGTCTTTCATCATTACACCCATCAGTCAGATACAGCAGCTAGTCTTTTAATACACAACATTTTTTCTCCAGTGCCTTCATGAGTCCACATGGCTCAAGAATTAAAACATTTTATTTATGACAAATAAGATCATATGAAATTCATCTGGGCATTTTTTTTACTGTTGTGGTTTTTTTTCCTACCTTATTTCTCTCAATTTCCTAATCCTTAGATTTCAAACATCCTCCTTTTTATATCAGTTCCCCAGTGGTGAAAAAATTAACGATGCCAGATCTCTGCTGGCAGATCTCTGACCTGGCATCTGGATGAGCTGGCTTGACATGACAAAGTAACTGTAAATTCAACAGCAACAGCACCAAGTGCAATTCACTGTTTATGTAAGTATACTCTGAGTATACCAAATAACGGTATGAGCAATGGTTATATTTGAGTACTGAGCTAACACGGTAATATATTATGCTGTTTGTATTGTATCATTTGCAGCCTTACCACATAATCTGTAGCTAACAAACTATCAGTAGATTACCTGGGAACAAGTGTATTCCAGAAACTTCTACAGCTTTTTAAGCTTCCTGCTCAGTCATGCGCTTTGATTTTTACAAGTAGAAATTTAAGAAAAGACAAATCAATCTGCCTTGCAACTGCAGTACTGTGGAAAATTACAGCAAAAATACAGCTAAACCTTAACACTGTTAGAGAAGCGTACTTGGAACTGTGACAGCTTGGTTTCAAAGCCAACAGTGCACATTGGATTAACACAAGGTTATGTTTTATTACCTTGCAAGACTGTTTAGAGAGATATTTAATTTTGATCCAGTGATCACCTTAAGGCATTTTTAAATTCCATAGCCTCTCCAAATGATGGTAGGAGAGTGCACATGCTTCACTACAGAAAGTTACATATGAACTCACCTAACAATTTCTTGGGAACATCCGGCTGCATATTCTTCTTTTGCCACAAAAAGATGCATGAACAACGTGTTCAAAGGCTACAAAATGAGGAATGAAAATCTAAACACCATGCAGCTGATATTTATTAAGTCAACCTAAGTATTAATATGCACATTTATTTCCAATATATATGATCTGCACTCAAAATGAGTAGCTAAAATATAAATATACAAATATAAGTAATTCAAAGCATGTGTGGATAAAGTTATGTGATTAAAGGGCTTTTTTTATATCACGATTTGTGCTTCTGTAATATTTTTTATTTACACTCAAGCTTACTATTGTTTGACTACAATATACATACATGGTTTCATATTTAACAGTAGTAATTCCAGACTAACAACATTTTAATTTAACCACAATAATTAACAACGAAATCTTAACAACATTTAATTTAACATTTGGCTGATAAAGACAATTCTTTCTAGGTTTAAAAAATCCCAGCAGCTCGCATACTTCTCATACTCCTAAAATGGTTTTTCTTTAAAAGAAGTAAGAAAAATTACAAAGTCTTAAGATTACATCATTAGACACATTTAAGTATCCAGGCAGAAACAGGGCAGACTAAAAGTCATCTTTATCGTTTATGCTTCCAGTTAACCTGGAAAACACTAGCAAAGGAAAACCCTTGTGCTGGAATGAAAAGTGCTATTAATTCAGCTGTTTTCACTTGCATATTAATTTCAAGTGCTGAGTCAATGAAATACCTGTAGATGAAATATTTCTACAAAAAAATACTTTAAATGGGAAAACTTGGTCTTCCAAATAGTTTAATATTCAACTAAAATGTCATGGCTAGAGTCACCAATACCTTTCAGCAACTTTAAAGCAAGAATGATTTTAATAGAGGTTACAGTATATGGACCAGCGTAAAGACAACAGGCTATTGTAATGAAGAAACATCAAAAGCCATTTCTAAAAAATCAGACTTTTCTTTTTTGTTTGTTTGTTTAAATGCAAATGAAAACGGAAGAACAACAAAAAAGAATGTTTTGTTCTTGAGGTCCAAGAGGAGGCCCAGGAGGCAAGGTGTGGCCTGTAACTGTTTCTGAATAGTGATGGTAACCAGGCAATCCTGTAAAGCATCTTCACTAATTAAATTCTGCACAAGTCAATTCCTAATTTAGACCTTTAAGCTATCTTATCATTTCTGTGCTCTAGGAAAAAGACTCATCAACTAGATTTTAAGAAATTCTAGTTTCAGAAGATCTCAATTTTCTAAAGCACATCTGCATGGATTTAACCAACGATCTCATCTAGTTATAACTCAGAATAGGTTCAGTTGTTTTGTCAGTGCAGAAGCATAAAACGTACTGAATATTCTGTACATATTTTAGAAAATAATCTCCGTTCTAGAAAAAGGAGAGTTCTTCTGCTCCTTGTCAATGTTCCAAAGTACCTTTCACTCCTGTTCATGAGTAGTAATTCCTAACAGGCTCAAGCTTTTTTTTTTTTTTTTTTTTTTTGTCTTTTCTCTTTGTATGCTCCTGCACTCTGAAGTCAGCTGCAGCTTTGCTGCACGAGATATTGTCAAGCAGGCTGCCTGAGGAAGAGCTTGCAGAACTGACAGCATAGCATAACCCAACAGGAGCAGCTGCAGCTGAACAGTGAATGAAGTGGTTGTGCCTGCAATATGCCTGTACACAAAGTACTGTTCAAGTGACAAAGAAAACAGATTACAAGAAAATTACATGGGGTTTTTTTCTATGCTCCCTTTGACTGTAATAATTTTGTTTCTTTTATCGGCACATAACATTTTCAAATACAATTGCTGTATTAGTCAGTTTTTGTGCAAGCCATTGCTTAATATCACCCAGAACAACATTGGAAAACTGATGAACAAACGGTCTAGAGATAATTTCAGTACTGCCAATACCTTATTCTGGCATGTGCTGCCTAGCTTGTGAGAGTGTTTATGGTTAACATCTTCCATCTTTCTCAACAATCACAGGATCTAGTTCCTAGCTGGACTGAATGATGGGCAGCATTTGAATCCTGAACTTCTAAGTGCCTATTTCTAGTCCATAATTCCTAAGAGTAATACATAAACTTGACTGAGGAGCCTGTATGAAAACTGGCACCACACAGAACAGAGTGCAGCAATCTCCACACCAGCACCAAACAAGCTTACTCCAGAACCAAGATGCTCATGTCAGCATGGTCCTTCCACCCAGTGTAAGTCACCATCCTTCAAGCAGAGGTACACTCCCTATCCCTTTTTGTTTCTCTGAAGCCATTAAATTTGCATTCAGTTCTGTAAAATAGCAAAACTTTATCCCAAAAGGTGAGAAATTAGGATTCCTGTTCACTTACAGTGAGAAGGACCTTAGAGCAAGGACTCCACCGCCCAGGTAAATGTTCTGTTAGATAACACCAGAGCTGGACAGGTTTTTGAATGAAAAATATTGGTGGCAGCTGTGATTCCCACTGCTCTCAGCACTAGCACAATGCATCAGATGTGCTGCACGTCTGGCAAAGAGAGGACATGCGCTCCCTAACTGCCCTCCTTACAGTTACCTTCAGTTACTGTAGTGGCAAAGGCACAGGTACTCATGAACTTCTGAGCACCTGAGGGTTTAGTAAGGAGTCTGATGATCACCTTCTTCAGCCTGAATGCCTCAAATCTACCTAAAATAGATTTTAGATGCCTACACATATTTTTCATACCTGAGCCTTAAATGAAAACTCAACTAAAATCACACAATTTACTTACAGTGCATTTATTGTTAATGTAGTTTTCCTGTAAGAATGATTCCCAGTCAGACTGATCAGTGATATTCCAATTTGGATAGTCCAGAAAGACAGCGTGGGCTATAACTTCATTCTTCCCATTGCAGAGTGTCAAAGCAAGATTTGATTTTTCTCTGTGAAAACAATTTAAGTTTGCAGAAGTTGAAGAAACTTCACAAAGAAAAGTGACTGACTGTTAACTCAGCCTGTTAGAATAGCAAAATTAACCGTGTTCAAAAGTGCTCCCAGGATCGGGCCTCAATAAAACTCCATTGCCCATATCCTAAGTTGACATTATTGCTTCAATTCCAAATATTTATTTAGTGTATTCTGACATTATAACAATTCATGTGATTTTTTAAATCCTCAATTACTATGAATTTGATATGCAAGACTTAAATGCTCCCTTTTCTTTGCATGTTCCTTCATAAAAGCTATCTGGGGAAAAAAATAGCCGGTATCTGAGACATTTGCCATTAAGTCAAGTGGAAAAAAACTAAGCGACCCATCAGCATTTCACACAGCCCGTCTCTGCTGCTCATCACTGCACAGAAAGGTGAAGCGCAGAAGGTTCATCACTATCTCCAGTGATGAAGATGTGGTAACAGAAAACTTCTACAGCCACCCATTTCCACTAAGGACATTGCCATGCAAGCAGCTAGGATACAGATGTCAAAACATGGAGAATATTAGGTATCTTGGGGGCATGAAAAGCAGAGGAACATTGAAACATATTTTATGGCAGATAGAGGCTGTCTCCCAAGATAGAATAAAGAGAGGCAAAAAAATAACCAATTCCTTTCGTTAAGGGGAAACTGGAAGAGAAGGAAAAGATTTAGACATACACAGGAAAAGAAAACAGAATGGTTGTGGCCACAAAGCGATTAAAAACCCTAGTCCCTGCCCCTCTACTTCCATCACTCCCCAACAGGCAAAATGATTCTGTTAGATGGAGCAGACAGCAGACATTGGAATCTGATGGTTTCATCAGGTATTATTCAAAACTATTTCTTCTGAACTTTTATAGAAAGGAAGCTAGTATAGAGTCAAATCTCGTCCACCATGCTGGCAGCAGTGATCCAACTTTGCACAAAGTCATGCATGTGTGACGCAGAGAGGAGATGCAAGCAGATTTTCTTTCCCTTTTTGTGAAAAGTCATCATGCCACACCATGTAAGGCTCATAATGTTTTCTGACGTTTTAAATGTAACATAATTTCTTGAAGTTTCCTGCAAGAAAGGTAATATAATGTCCGTTAAATACTGTTACTTACAAAAGGTACATGACATCAATCCTTCCAAAAACCACTTCTGTAAAACGGCTGAAGAGGCCGATAATATCTGAAACATCATGTGATTCTGTTCTTCTGGCACTGACCACTTCTGTATTTCCTCTTGAAGAAGTTATTGTAGTCATCTTACAGACTGCAACAAGAAAGAAAGAAAACATTGCTGTTCTGGCAGATCCCGCTGCAATCCATTGTTCAACGTAGTTACTTGCAATGGATTTTCATATAAACTGTGAAGAAGTGTGATTCGGATGGATTTCAGTGCCTAGTTCCTGTAGACCTCTACAAAAATACATACTGCCTGGATATACATACAGCATGCAAACAGTGCACAAGTGGAAATACAGCAGGCAATCATCCCTATTGTATGTATTCTACATGCTACACAGGAAATAAATGTTTTTAATAGGCTACAAATTGCTTTTATATTTATTCATTTATAGGCATTTGCATGCTATCTATCAGAACAGTGCCCATCATCAATAATTTCAAACTTAATAGCCTTAAGTCTACAGGGTTGGGAGGATCAGCTGCAAACAATCAATGTAAGAATGCCCTGGCAATTAAACAGCAATTTCAGGTGAGTTAAGTGTACTTTGTTCAAAACAGCTCCTCAATTTTTTTTTTTAAGTCAACAGCAATGCTTAAATTTCAGAAGGAATTGAAAGCTCTGTAGCTTCCCTGCCCAGAAGAAAAATGTTTTTGTCATTCCACGTTCACAGAATTTGCCAGGTCCAAGCAATTTATTGACATGCCAATTTCAGAACATACAGGGGCAACAGGCATTCAGACCATCTGTGACTATCAACTAACAGTTCATTTATCTCTCAGCTGTGTTGCTACTCAATATCGTAGCCTGTTGTCATACAATCAAGAATTAGGCATGTAAAACAAATTGACCAAACACAACAACTTTCTGCGATTTCTTAAATATACCTGTGCAAAATATAGCAATACTAACTCAAAAAAAAAAAGCCTCAATAACCAGCATACCTAGACTAGCAGAACACTTTTACCCATCTACCAAACACAACAGCCATTTCTAACATTGGCTCCAAACCCAGATGTGATGCCCAATTATTAGGCCCCGCAGATCCCAACTAAAACGGGATAACAAAGGAAACCCTGAATTTTATACCTTTTAAATACAGAGAAAGTCATGCGTACGGCTCCATCTTTCACACACAGTCAAGATACTGTTATAGGTGACACCACAGGTCTCAGTCACCAAACATATGTTAGCGAAGAGGTCCCTGCACCAACCTGAGGCAAAATGTCCTCCACAGGTTTTAACACGCACGCTTAGCAAACAGAATTGCGGTTATGTAGAACGAGCTAGCTAGGCTAGAGTGTACTTGTTACTGAGTATCACAATAACATCTACAAGGAAAAAAAATATACTAGCTTGTGTAGGAAACTTCCCAAACTTCTTAAGTTGTAAGATACATATATATATATATTCTTCCTAGTGGAGTGGAAGGCAACTATACCCAGGGCTAAATGACAGGTGATTCTTAAAATGATCAAAGAAAAAGGCCACATAATTCACTTACACATTTCATTAAGTAACTGCACACTGGGAGACTACTAAAATAGTTGGTTATTTTTTATTAATGTCAACTCCATACATCAAAATAAACAGGGACTGTAAAGCCTAGACGGCCCGAGGGAAGGCTCGAAGGTCTAAGAACCGGGCAGCGCGCTCTCACCTGACAGGAGCGAAAGCGGCGCGGGCAGTGCGGGCGGGACAGGCGCTTAACGCCCACACGACGAACACCTCTCGCGCCACGCGCCGGCAGCACGGCCCCTGCTCCACCGCGAAAGGCACACCGAGCGCCCCGCCGGCCGCCACGCCCCGGCCCCGGCCCCGGCCGCCCGGCCCCGGCCGCCGGCCCGCAGCCCCCACAGGCGGGCGAAGCCCGCGAACCCCGCCCCGCCCGCCGAGCCGCCAGGGGGCGCCGTCTAGGGCACGGGGAGCCGCTGGGGGTGGGGGACAGCCGGCTGCGCCGGGCACTCACCTGCCTCCCGCTGCGGCGGGGAGCCCCTTTCCCCGGCGCTGCCGGAGCGGCGCGGCGCGGCCAGGGACTGACGGACGGACCGGCCGGCCCCCGCCCCGCTCCGCTCCGCTCCGCGCCTCGCCTCGCTGCCGGCGTCGGGACGCGCCGCCGTTACTCCGGCAACGACGCGCGCCGGCGTTGCGTGAGGTGAGAGGTGACGGGGCGGGGCTAGCACGGAGAGGCGGCAAGATGGCGTCTACGGCGGCCGGGAAGCAGCGGATCCCCAAAGTGGCCAAGGTGCGCGGGAGGAGGCGGCGGGCCCGCGGCGGGGGGTGGTGGTGGTGGTGGTGGTCGGGGCGGCGGGCGCCCGCCCTTGCCGGGCCCTGGTCCTCGGAGCAGCGCCGGGCGCCCTGGAGCGGCCTGGCCCCGCGGCTCCCCGCGGCCTTCGGGAAGCGGGTGAAGCGCCCGGTGATCCTCAGGGTCGCGCAGCGATGCTGAAACGCGGCGCGGAACGCGGCTGGTTGCGGCCCTGGCTCCTCCGGTTGTGCAGCCGCCCCTCCCCGCGGCCTCAGAAAGTTTTGCTTCTCGTCGTGTCCCGGGCGGGAGCCGCGTCGGCTGGCGCTGGCGATGAGGTCCCTGTCCGCCGCGGGGGTCTCCGGGTCCCTCCTCGGTAAACACTGAACGTAGCAAGCCACCGGAGTGAATTAATCGTGATTAACGGGGCATTTTTCAGTTTTGCATTAGAAGGAGAAAACGTGAATCAAGCCTGCTTACTTTACAGGTGAAAAATAAAGCACCTGCAGAAGTTCAGATCACAGCAGAACAGCTTCTAAGAGAAGCAAAAGAGAGGGAACTCGAACTTCTTCCTCCACCTCCGCAACAGAAGATCACAGATGTTGAAGAGCTAAATGACTATAAGCTCCGGAAAAGGAAGGTAAAGGAAAAAACCCAGTCTTGGTGGTTGTATAAAGCACTAAAATTTTAATGGTTTTTAACTTAAACAAGATGTAGTCTGTATTACTTGTGGATAGTCCAGCTGAATAGCAATTCTTAAAAAAACCTACATTTTTCATAGAAAATGCCACTTTCATGCAAAAATTGTGAGTTAAATGTGTTGTTCAACATAAGATTTGGTAGTATACAACATCTCCCATGTGACCACGTTCAGTATGTTCAGAGCATTGCAGGGGTAATTACATACATGGTTTATATGCAGTTTCTTCATCACCGCTGGTATCTGGCCAGTCAGCATGACAGAACATGAGCAAGCTCTACAGTAATGCTGCTGTTTTTTCTACCTCAACTGTTTAAAAACCACAGTGTGCTTGCAAGTGGTATTTCTGTTCTGTCTAATTATGGTATTACTTAGCACACTTTAGAACACAACTGTCTACACTAATCATAGTTATGTTTGAGGATTGTCTTGAAACTTGACCATTTTGCATGTGAGGCTTCAGGTATAAGTTTTTCTTCTTTATTCAAAAGAATTGCTTTGCTTGTCCAAACTTATCTATGGTTTTGTTCTGCTTTTTCTTTGATAATTGCTGTCCTGGATCAGCAAAGCAGGCATATCCCTAACAGGGAACTCTAAATTCAAACTCTAAATTCGAGCACTCAGCAGTTTTTTTAGATACAGGCAGCATAAACGAGGGCTATCATTCCGTGAAGCATATATGCATACATTCAGAACTGGTGACTGTTGTAGCACAACACGGCATCCCTGTACTCAGCCCTGAGTGGGTGTTTGTTTCCCTCCTTACCATAGTGGCTAGGACTCCTCGTGAAGACTTTGGGCCTTACTGTGCTAGGTGCTGGTATACCTCACTCAGGCACGTGCAGAGCAACTGGAGTCAGATGATCAACACCACAGCACTGCAAAAACAACGTTTGATGTTATCTTTTTTCACCTCTCATATGAATGGTAGTAACGAGCCACCACATTAACTGTGTTAAACCATGTTTAGCCACATGTTAGATACCCATAGCATTGATCCCAACAACAGCCAAACGCGAGACTGAAGATGCCCTCACCATTGCACTGAGCAGTGAAATTTGTCTAGCACATTTGATGCCAGCATATTAAACCCAGGGAATAAGAATAAGACATCTTGCTTTAAAGAAAAAGTTTAGAGCAATGATATATACAGGTCAAAGTGAATAAACTTGTGCTGGTGCATCCAAGTATATTCAGGGTTGTCTGCAATGACTGGATTCCATCTGTCCGGGTAATGTTGCTACTGAAGCATTAAGCAGGAGATTAAAAAAAAGTAAGATTTTAGTGCTGTCAGTTATTATTCCATCAGTATTTCAGGTATCAGGTTGCAGGAACTTGAGTTTAGTCCTATTCTGTATAATGATCTATGCTTTTAGCTTTTCTGTTATGCAATTTTTAGGAAGTGTTGTACTGAGTACAATTTGTTACTACATCTGCATGGGTGTGAGACATTTGGAATTCATTCCAATAATAATAATATTCCATAAGCCATTTATAACAAGATTGGTCTGCACAGGGGTATTTCTTACTTACAGAAATAATTTTCTCCTCAGACTTTTGAAGATAACATAAGAAAAAACAGAACCGTTATCAGTAACTGGATAAAGTACGCACAATGGGAGGAAAGCCTAAAAGAAATACAGAGGTAATTATACTGCAGCTGCAGACATCTTATAAACCTTTTCTCTTATAAACCTTTTAAGACACATGTTGACAAACACCATCAAAGTCTTGGAGGCACATTATATACACAACTTCTCTTTGCTTTCCAGAGCCCGTTCCATTTACGAGCGTGCTTTAGATGTAGACTACAGAAATGTCACACTCTGGCTGAAATATGCAGAAATGGAAATGAAGAACCGCCAGGTTAATCATGCCCGAAACATTTGGGATCGAGCCATTACCACCCTCCCCAGGGTGAACCAGTTCTGGTACGTTTGCAGAGAATGGAGCATTGCTTCTACCCCCAAAGACTGCCGATTGCTTGTCTATTTTGGTATAATGCAAAAGTCTTCAGACTAGTCTGAAAAAAAGAGGAAGGCTTAAGTTTTGGAAAGGTTTTGTACTTTTCAAGTGGTAAGAGTACTGGGAGAGAAGGATGTTTGTGTGCCTGCATGCTGCCAATCACAGCAGTACCTAAAGGCATTTCCAGGGTGCGAGTGGGGAATAGATGAAGAAATCTCAGTAACGCTCTTAATTAAGCACTCAAAACATCCTTGTAATTTATGTGTTTACTATGTGATTGTAAAAACTTGATCTCGTTTTCTAAGGTATAAGTATACTTACATGGAAGAGATGTTGGGGAACGTTGCTGGATCACGTCAGGTGTTTGAACGTTGGATGGAGTGGCAACCAGAGGAGCAAGCTTGGCATTCCTACATTAACTTTGAGCTGAGATACAAGGAGGTGGACAGGGCGCGTACCATTTATGAGAGATATATCCTTTTTGGTGTAGTGCGACATCTGCCCAAGTTTAGGCCTGCATTCTTCATTTCTTTCTTACCTATTCCACCTCCAGCTACATCCCTGTGCTCCTCTTTACTGTGGTGTGTTGGGAGTAAGCCACCATGCTGAGAGACAGCAGTAGGTATTAAAAGCATGTTTAGTATATACCTCCACATTCAGTTAAGTGTATGTACATCCTGCCACAACAGCGTATATTTAACAGCACTCATGCTTCCAGCTTTTTTGCAGTCATCTGTTTCAGATTTCTCCTCCTTAAACTGCTCCCTGACCCTTGCCCGATTTTTATCCCTTTTTAAATTTTCTTTTAAGTTCTCAGTAAGGCACAAAGCCTTTGCATGCTTACAGCTCTTTTGTGTCGTCTTCCCAGCTGCATTTTTTGCATATGCCATCCTGGGGAGTTGTTTCATATAGCCCATGACCCTGTAGTCACTGGAAAGCATGCAGTTTGAAGTGTCCAATTCAACCACACCGCTGTTTCTTTAACATAGCTCTACTTGTTATTGTTCATCCTGATGTTAAGAACTGGATCAAGTATGCCCGCTTTGAAGAGAAGCACAGTTACTTTGCTCATGCAAGGAAAGTATACGAGAGGGCAGTGGAGTTCTTTGGAGAAGAGCATATGGATGAGCACTTGTATGTGGCTTTCGCAAAATTTGAGGAGAATCAGAAAGAAGTAAGACCTTCTTGATAATACGTCAGACTAATACCAACCACCTCCACAAGATTTCTTTTTGAATATCAAACTCAAGGCCACTTAACGTTCACTGCAATACTTGTGTTTTTCAGTGCCTTATGAGATACTGTTATTGTAGTCTGAGTTAAGGAGACAATTTTTTGCTTAGCTTCTGTTTGCCTTTCGGTGACATCAAGGAAATATGTTCTAAGAAAGGTGGGCACCAAATCTGCCAAGCCTGAGAACACTGTCATCGGATCAAATACGTATCCTCAGATTTGTAAGTTTCTGAGAGGTTGTAGGCCTGCATGATAAAAAACTGAATTAGCCATGTTTTTCCCAGACGGTCTCTTTAAAGTGCCCAGGCCATTAAGGAATTGAACCTAAAACCACAACCTCCTAAAAATATTTTAAATATTCCAAATCCAAACCAAATGAACAAGAGATGGTGGGTTTTGGTATTTACAGAAATTTTTTTTTTCCCCTCAAAGTTTACTCTTCAGGGACATCTGTGTTAGTCCCATCCTAAAACAATCCTTTACATTCTGTGATTCTGTATTCTATTAAATATTGCCAAAAGCTCATTGAGAAGTTGTGGGGGAGGACAGAAGCTGCTTTGTAAATATTACTCAAGTGATATTTATTATTTTCAGTTTGAAAGAGTAAGGGTGATCTACAAGTACGCCTTGGATAGAATTCCAAAACAGGAGGCCCAAAATCTCTTCAAGAATTACACCATCTTTGAGAAGAAGTTTGGAGACAGAAGGGGAATTGAAGACATCATTGTCAGCAAGAGGAGATTCCAGTATGAAGAGGAAGTAAAGGTATGTATTACAAATATCCTCTGGGCTCACCGTACATCCAGCTGCTGCTTAAGGTACATGAGTGTCTCATGATATGAGGGCTGACGAGTTTTATGTTACCCTTGATACTCAGTCTAAGAAATTACCAAGAGAACACTGTTCTTTTTGGAGGCAGAATTCCATCCATGGGGGAGAGAATGATACTTGCATTCATTGCTTTTTGTTTCTGCATTCTAACGTAAAGTGTGGAGCCAAAGTTTTTGATTGAACTCAAAGCTCAGTACCCTTCACAGTCATCTAAGGGATTAATGCAGTTTAGCTTGTAACTTTCTTCTTTGCATCTGTTGTGCCATAACTGTTACAGGACACCTCACCTGTGTGTAAACACCTTTTTGTGAGAAAACAGGTGTGCCACACCGATCTACTACTCACTGAATACTGCATATTTCATAATTTCCTTTTCCCTTCTCACAGTTCAGTTTGTTTGCCTTCACTTAGAAAATGTGTGTAGGTAGAATAAAAAAATAGACACACTTTAGCCCAAAAGCTCTAGCTTAAGCATACCTGAGACCAACAGTTTTCATTAATATTCCAATGATCTATTTTAAAGAAGAAATTCTGAATAATAAGTGTAAGTAAAGGAACAGGGTCTGTTATTTGTAGTTACTGAAGTTGCTTTCCCATTTCCCTGCTCCCATCTTTCTGTAAGGCAAATCCACATAATTATGATGCATGGTTTGACTACCTGAGGTTAGTTGAAAGTGACGCAGATGCCGAGACGGTCCGAGAAGTGTATGAAAGAGCCATCGCCAATGTTCCCCCAATTCAAGAGAAAAGACACTGGAAAAGATACATCTATCTTTGGATTAACTATGCATTATATGAAGAGCTGGAGGCAAAGGCAAGTAGTAAGAACTGAGGGTTTTTTTCTTTCCTTCCCAAGTATTCTCCTTATATTAAATAGCTACAGATATTTTAATATTAAAAATGAGAACTAAAAATACTATGTCTTACTTGTTTTGTGTAACTAGCTACAGGGTTTGTTATTTAAGTAAGGGTTTTATGGGTTTTTTTTCCCTTCCATGCATAGGGGGAAAAATATTTCAGTTTCACCCCAATTCATCCAGAAATATGCTGATAATAAAAGCAGAAGTAGGTCTTTCTAGCCCCATCTGAATTACCTATTCCAGGCTGTTCAACCTGAACTTGTGAAATAGTTTTATATTTAACAAAACTATTTGTGAAGTTGTTTTGTGAAACAGTCAAATTCTTGCTATAGTGGTCTTTTGAGGCTATGTAAATATTTCTTCTGTTATCAGTCATGTAACATTATAGCTGCTCTTTATTTCTTAAAATAGTAGTGCAGTATACCTATTCAGTGTCTGTTAAAGGAAAAAAATACTTTTTTTTCCCAAAATAGGGACAGTCCTGGTTTTGTTGTCCAATTCTTAGTGTTGAATCTTGTTTTGAAAAGATGACTCTTACTGATTCTCATAAGTTACCACCTTTGAATTGTGCACACTAAGTGGACAAATACACTTGTATCTTAAGTATACGTGGCTCTAAGCAACTTGACTTAAAAATACTGTTCTGTAATTTTGCAGTCATTGCACAATTCACAAACACAGTGTAATCTTAGCAGCAAACAAAGTATTTAATTTTGCCTGTTCTTGCAGGATGCAGAGCGAACCAGACAGGTGTATCAGGCATGCGTCGAGCTCATTCCCCACAAGAAGGTATGGCTCCTCCAGCAGTTTGCATTGAGTCTTGGATTAAAATTCCCAAGATAAGAGCCTTTATTTTTCTTTCCCCCCAAGGTTCAGGTATGTAAGCAGCTCCAAATGGCTACTAGCACATTCGCAAAGACTCTGCTCAGGACTTCAAATATTCCTTCTAGTTTCTCATCATGTCTATCTTCCAAAACTGATAGGGTTTTTTTTCCCAAGCTAAAGTGTTAGATGGCTGTAATTTGCATTATCAATGGGAAATAGCAGGCCACATACTGATGTCAGATCCTCATACAGATGCAATGCAAGGGTTTCTCTAGTATTTTCAAATTACTAAGCATGCTCTAAGAAGCTGAAATAACACATAGTCAGAGGATATCCAGTGCTATTAAGCAGTAGGGAACAACTCTTATCTATTCTGTACTTACTTGTGTTCCTTCTCAGGGTAGTCCTTTTATAGCTGCTCTCAGCCTAGTCACCTGCAGTCTCAGCAGAGTACTTATTGCTCTGTTTTATATGGGGTTACCACCTTTTATAGCAACTGTTTCTAATTGTTTGCACGGTCCCAGCTGAGGGAGGTGCATTTGATAAACCATCTTTCAGGTGTGTATTGGCCATTACAATCAGTCTTCAAGACTGATTTTTTGTTTCTGTGTTTTTTTCGCCAGTGAGCTTTAACTAAAATATCCACATGGCCAAACCCTTAAAACAATTAATCAGCATTGCCCGGGAATGTCAAGAAATCTTAGTTCAGGTACTTCCTTTTCTAGTTTGTTGTTAATCATGTCATCTGAGTATCAGCTGTCTAGCTTAGGATTAATCTGTAATTATTAGGAGTTGATTATCTGTTAATTGATTCAGGGATAGCTGCTCTTTTTCCAATCAATTGATTGGTTAATGAGCCATTTTCTTTGTTTGAGAAGACTTCTGTCCTGGCGATTTTTGCTTTCATCCATGGTGGAGTATATTCTCATGTTCTAGAGAGGTTGTTTTGGGCTATGAACTCTCAACTTTTTGGCATGAAAACACTGAGATCAAATGCAATTAACTGTAGCAGCAGTAACATCTTGTATAGACAGAGTAATAATTTTTTTAAAGAACGTATGCAGTATTATTTACTAAGCTTCCAGCCTAAGCATCACATTGTTCTTTTTCTTTCAGTTTACATTTGCCAAAATATGGCTGCTGTATGCACAATTTGAAATACGCCAGAAAAATCTTCCGCTTGCCAGAAGAGCTTTGGTAAGCTTTTGTTAATTCCATAATTGACTTTACTAACTAATAGTAACAAGAGATGGCATTAAAAGATCTTAAATTGTCCTTTATAAATTGCTGGTTTAATCCACTTAAATAAAGCATCCGAGCAGTCTGCAGGGACCAGTATTTACTGTCATGTATGATTTAAAAAGAAGTGTAGCTTGATATGATGAATTAGCCATGAGCAGAAATGAAGGCAGCTTTCTTGTTTCAGCTGACAAAACACACATCTGAATGCAAGAGTACCCAAATCAGCTTAGTGCACTTGGAAATTTTTAACTGCTGCTGATTTGTTTAAATGATACTTGTACTGACAATAGCGTTTTAAAAAGCATTTTGAAGAAATAGGAGTTTTTGATTCTCAGAAATTAAAACCTGCCGAATAGAGCGTTTTGAGTCCCAGCTACCAGGTTGCTGATAGAAGCAATCGTGGGGAGCTTGGGCAGGCTCAAGAGCTTCTGCACGAGTTCACTATATGAGCATCAGCATGTCAGAGAACAAGGGAGTACATTTTGGCAGCAAAATCTTCTGAAATAAAAAACTTTCTTTCCCTTCAGTTCAGATATTCTAAATAAGCTCAGTGCTAGCATTAGGAATTTTGAGAGAAAGCTAATGTTGGTAACAGATGAGGTGGTTTGACTTTAAAGAGGAAACTGATGGGGTTTCCACCAAACCCATGGCACAGCAGTGATAGCGTAAATGTGGATGGCCTTCGGTAGCTGACACTGGACCAAGTCTGCCCCCAGTGTGCTAGTAAAGCTTTGTCTCTTGAGCTGGACTCCTGCCCATGACCAGAAAAAATGAAGCGGAGGGGTTAAGTCCCCTGTGAGACTGTTACTGTCTCCCTGCAGGAGAAGACAACCATCTGTCCTGAAGCGTGCTGCTGTTCTAGCTTGGCTTAAGATAGCATCGCTCAACATTACCGTAGTCACCAGTCAGCACCCTGCTTGTGGCTGCCTGGGTTTTTTAGGGGCAGATGTCGTGGTAGATTCTGGAAAGGGTGCTTTGGCCTGTCTAGAAATATAAAGTTTCCTCAGTTTCTTTTAGGATTCTCTTTTGTTGGTCTTTTTCCCTGTTCTTGTTTAATTTCTTTGACAGACTTTTTTTTTAGTATGTCACCTTTTTCTTATTTTGGAAACCAGATTTTGCTGCTGCAGCTGTAATACTTCTTTGGACTGGACCCAGATTTGGCAAGCAGTTTCTTTCTTTCTTTCTTTTGCAATTAGTTGACTTTGAACCACCTCTTTGGCAAGAAGCCTTGCTCCTGTCCTGAGGTGAGGGTCCCACACTGTCACCATGCAGAAGGTCCAGCTCCTGATGCTGAAGCTGTCATCAGCATGCAGACAGCACCTTGCTCTGCCTTATTTTCACTGGCTGCAGATGGTTTGTGGATTCTTTGTTTTCCCAGGGTCTGAGAGATGCTGGGACTTGGAGACAGGAGAGCAGCTGGAGCCTATGCCGCTTAAGAAAATAGTAATGGGGGGGGAAGAACTGAGCATATTTTGACATAGAAAAGGCATTTGTAGAGCTGGAGGGCCATAATGGTAACCAAATGGATATTTCCAAGTGGTGGATTTCCTCCATTTTTAATAAGTACCAACATAGTCAATGTGTAGAAAAGTTGTGCAGGAGAATCGTAGTAAGGGAATTTGATCTCAAATTACTTAATTCACATTAGCTTGAGGGAACAGAGGCTGCAGTGCTTAACAACTAATACTTGTCTACAGAAGTGACTCAAAGAGTGAAGCTCACTACGTACCTGCCTCAGATAGGCCCATTTTTAACTCTTGCTTTAAAAGATTCCCAAATTAAGAATTGGAAACTGCTTTCTCACAGCTTGGCACCGTGTCTTAGGACAGGCAGTTTTCTTCAAATGCTGAAGCATATCAAAAAGGAAATATTTTTTTAAAACATTATTCTCCATCTATCCATTACCGTAAGTCAGCAGGCAGGGAGCATGGACAATTCTCTATGCGCTGGTGAATAGCAGTGGTGGTCCAGGAGACAGTTTCTCTTGATATAATTTGTTTTATAAGATACTTGGGAACTGCTTACCTGGAAGACTGGTACAGACCGGTACTATGCTTTCTTCAGCTTTTGATCCAAGATGAAGTGTTCATTTGATGAGCCAGGGTGAGTTTCAACTAATACTTCATGGGGAA
This sequence comes from Ciconia boyciana, assembly GCF_034638445.1. NCBI lineage: Eukaryota > Metazoa > Chordata > Aves > Ciconiiformes > Ciconiidae > Ciconia > Ciconia boyciana. The sequence continues at coordinate 128,381,477 of NC_132936.1, forward strand.
TCCATGTTATGTGGAAGGTTTTCTGCTTTCAGAGTTTTTGTTGATGTTTATGGATGCACGCTCATTTTGCAAACATTGGTTGGATTTCATACTGGCCCTGACCAGAGCTCAAAATGAATTTTAGTTAAAATACTGGAGAGTAAACAGATCTTTAGAAAATAGAGTGGGTTTTTTTCCTTGCTAGATCTTTAAGTGGTTTTTGGGTTTTTTTGCTTAACAGGGGACATCCATAGGTAAATGTCCAAAAAACAAACTGTTTAAAGGTTATATTGAGTTGGAGTTACAATTGCGAGAATTTGATCGTTGCCGAAAGCTGTATGAAAAATTCCTGGAGTTTGCACCGGAAAACTGCACATCATGGATTAAATTTGCTGAACTAGAGACCATTCTCGGCGATATTGATAGAGCCCGTGCAATATATGAGTTGGCTATTGGCCAGCCCCGGCTAGACATGCCAGAGGTAAGGGGGTAGATGAACTTTACAGTTGGCACAATTTCCAGGTATTTATTACACCGTGTGGCTAATTAAAATGTAAATAATCTACCAGCTTGAACAGAACTGCTTACTGTAGTGGCTTAGCCTGTGTCTCACTAATTTAGCATCTGTTTCTTAGCAGGGTACGCAGGACTATAAAACCCATGATAAAACGTGGAGGGAGAAACATGCTTACAGGAGTAAGCTCAGTGGATTATGTACATAAGATTTGATATTGCTTAGCTGTAATCCTAGCTTGTACGGTCAATTAATACTCAGATCTCTGAAACTTTTTTCAGAGGAATTTCACATTTATCCATGCTCCTCCTCTTCCCCCCCACCCCTCCAGTGTGCTGTGAACATAAGGAGAGACTTCTCTTTTGCAGGTTCTTTGGAAATCCTACATTGACTTTGAAATTGAGCAAGAAGAGTATGAGAAAACAAGAAATCTTTACCGCAGATTACTTCAGCGGACACAGCATGTTAAGGTATGTATGGGTGCCTAGAACACAGAATTGGTCTTGAATCTGGACCATGGATGGAAACCCTTGACTGCTTTGATTGTCTGGCTTTTTCAAATCAACAGCGACCCTGTTCAGTACCATGTCTGTGCCATGAAAAGGGGAAAGACATTTCTAAATTACATATAACAACAGGCATATCTTACATGAAAGAAGGCTTTGCAGCAGGTTTCCAAGCAGCCCTCTTCCTGCTGAGTAGCTTTGGAATTTTAGTTGCAAAAACGTTGCAAGGAAAAAGTAGTTGTGGTTTTTCCTATGTAGTTTGGTGCTGTCGTCTGACTAAATTCAGATGCATTTATCATGACCCATAACAACTGCAAGAAATTTGTCATCGTGGCTTACATGAATATTCTGTCTTGCCAAAACGAGGCAAATCTCACACGTGTGAAACAAACATGAATTTTCTAGGTATTTGCTTATGAAACGGTACTTGAGACTTGCATTGACATTTGCTTTTTTGGCTGCTTTGGTTTTTTTAAACTATTGCTTAGCTATCAGACTTCAGAATGGAGGTTTCAGCTTGGTTTTCACTTGCTTTCACCACAGGTATGGATCAGCTTTGCACAGTTTGAGCTATCTGCAGGGAGGGAGGAGAGCTTGTCAAGATGCCGGCAGATCTACGAAGAGGCTAATAAGGCAATGCGAAACTGTGAGGAGAAAGAGGAGAGAGTCATGCTTCTGGAATCCTGGAGAAACTTTGAAGAGGAGTTTGGAACCGATACCACTAAAGAGAGGATAGATAAACTTATGCCTGAAAAAATAAAGAAGAGGAGAAAACTGCAAGCTGAAGATGGGGTAAGAGGAAAAATTACGCCAGCAGTCACTTTGACTCCTTGGTGGCTTTATCCTGGGGTCTGGTACACAAAACAAAGTCGGCTATGATGGATGCTGTAACTGCATCCAAATTTTTCTGCAGTAATTGGAAAAAAGCATTGGCCAGAAACACACGCTGCTGAGCTCCTTGCTCTTCAGCAGGCTGGGTGGGCAGTTGACTCAGAGGGAAATACTCCTACCAAACGCTTAGGCCACCTTTACTTTAAACTCTTATCATACACAAATCAAAACAGCTTTAGGTAGCACTATGCAAATGGTGTTTGTTTCTTAACTTTGTTTGGGAAGCTGTAGCCAGGCTGTTCATCAAATCTGCCTGCTCATTACGCACAGCAGAAGTAGTACTGTCTTACACCCATTCGGCTCATTGGTTTCAGCTGCCATGGGTGGTCTAACAAACATTGATTTTAATTTTATCTCACTGTTATGCTTATTAGAAGCACCTTCTAATAGCTAACATTAACATGCAAATGAAACTTGCTTTGTGTTGTGGTTTTTTTTTTTTCCCTAGTCTGATGCTGGCTGGGAGGAATACTATGATTATATTTTCCCAGAAGATACTGCCAATCAGCCTAATCTCAAACTACTTGCTATGGCTAAACTCTGGAAGAAACAGCAACAGGAGAGCGAAGCTGCAGCAATGGATCCAGACAAAGACATTGATGAAAGCCAGTCTTAATACATTGCCTTTCCCCGCCCCTTTTCTTGGGCATTGTACAGTATTTTCATTGGTGACAAATAAATGTATTTCAAGAGTTTTACTATTATTGACTTGAGACGGTTTTTGTTTGGAAAAAAAGCACCATATTGGAGTCGATTCCCTTTAATAGTCTGTTGATTTCCAGCAATTAAAAGGAAAGGTCATGGGGCAAGTGCAGGAGTCTGCAGCTATTACCAGTGATCTGAGAACTGGAAGAACTGGACAGCAGCTTTGTTTTTAGCACAAGACCCACTGTTCTAAGGCTCCTACAAACTATCACAGTACTGCTTAAGGATATTAACGTGCCAAGACAGCAGATCTACTTTCTTTAATGAGAGATGTCTCTAACCATTCCTGATTGATTTTTTTTTTTCCCCCAGTAATTCTGTAAAATATGTATTGATCATGAGGATAGTTGAAAACAATCAATCCTATTGACTGCAACCTGTTCAACTTCCTATCCCAATAAGCTTTTATCCCAGAAAACTGTTTAGGAGGGACAATAATAGAAGTTAAATATACTGAAACTAGCCCCTGGAAGACAAATCTGTAGAAATTAGCACCACACAGTCTGTGTTTTAATAGTTGAAGGTCTTGGCAGCATATTTTGTCATAAAAAATTGGGGAGTAAAGCAGAAGCAGTCTAGGTAGGCTTCTCAATGTTTTGTATTTCATGGCAAAAAAACATTGAGCCTAAGCTTTCTTGTTCGTAAGTGCTTGGGGGGAAGGAGCCTTTCTGTCTGCTCGCATGGTTCCCCGGTCCAGGGGAAGTCGGGCAGCCTGCCCTTGCAGTGGGGAGGGAGACCTGGGGAGGACAGGGGTCGCTGCCCCGGGGCTCGATCCCGTGGCCGGGGACCTTGCCCACCACGAAGAATGGTGATTTAAAAAAAAAAAAAAGTGAACGTGTGCCATCGTAACCCCCAGAGCTATGAGCCAGGCCTTAAACAAAGCTGCTGTTGACTAAAGGCTGGGCAGTTACCGCTGCTGTGGCCACATCTGGCCTGCCCAGCTGCGGTCAGAGGAGCTGGTCAGCCCTGGGGCTGTCCCCTGCGCTGGCCAGGGATGCACCACAACACTGCTAGGGGACACCCGGAAAGGTCAAGGGGGACCTCGTAGCCCTGGGGGATGCTCAAGGGCAGGGGGGCCCAGGTGCTTTTCCCCTTGACCCTGCCAGCGAGGGAAAGGGCTGGGGAAGGAGTGGAGGGGGCTGCGGGTCAGAGCCTGCTCGTGCAGCTGGTGCCTATGAGAGCGATTGGGCTTTTACCACCAGAGCCCTCCTGGGGGGGGGAGATGGGATCCACCTGGCCCAGGGGAGCGAGAGGGGGCTGGCCAAGGGGCTGGCCGACCCGGAGAGAAGGCTTGAGGCTGGGAACGAGAGGAGGTGACGGCCAGAGGTGAGGGGGAGCAGCGGGCTGGGTTGGCGGGGCAGGGGAGGGGGTGCTGTGGATAAGGGACCTCCAAGTCAGGGCAGGAGGATACCTAACCGAGGGCACGTCTGCAAGCAGGGGGTGCCGGGAGGGTGGTGTTATGGGGGGAGCTCTCCTTCTTTTCTTTGGAAGTGGGGGAGTGGGTGCCTGTCTGGAGTGGCTGGGCCCAGTCCTGTTTGTGCAACGCTCTGCTCAATCTGGTAAGTCCTTCCTGACCCTTTTATCTCACATTTGTTCATCTTGTCAACCTGGCTGGCTGACTGGCAAGAAAAATGTACCTTGCTGGTGGGGACTGTCCTTGATCACTTGCTAACCATCATTCTTCAAAGTTAAAAAACTAGATATTTGGATTTTCAAGCCAGCTATGTAAGTTTATACCTTCTATTTTAAAGCTTGATTATTGTGCAGGGTTTTTTTCGTAACAGTGGTGCATCTGGTGGCTGTAATATGGCTGTGTGCTTGCACCAGTTATTCTTTCTCCCTAAATTCTCCTAAAATGCAGCATGGTAAAGCTGTGCTGTTTCATCATGACAACCGAGAGGAGTATATAGACAGGATAAAAATCTAGCTTATTTATGTTTTTACGTTTACAGTGGCTCTAATGCCTTCTGGGCTTTAATTCTGCCAGCGTCTTGGTGGCTTGGGGAGGGGGTTGGGGGTTTTTGTGGTGCCTTTTTTTTTTTTTTTTTTGGTAACGGGAAGCCACAGTTGCAGTCCCGCTGCATCCCAGCGAGGGTGCACCCAGCTCCCGCCCGCCCGCGGCCCTTGCGCGTCCCGGGGCTTCGGGCCGCCGCGGAGCATCCCACGGAGCGCGGGCGCGGTCCCGTGGGAGCAGCTGCAGGGGCATCTCTTCTGTGGCAGTTTTGCCTTAAAATGGTGACTCGCCGCGTGCCAGCGGCGGAACGAAGGCGTGCGCGTTGAGGAGACGAGAAGGGAGAGGGTCCGCAGGGCAGGGGCAGGCACAAATGGCGTACAGCGGTGCTACAGCGAGAGCGGGTTCGCCTTGAGCTGTCCTCGCTGAGAGTCGAGGTGATGTTTGCTTTGATCTTCAAGACAAAAGGAGAAGCTGAATGGCGAACATCGGATGAAAACAGGAGCGAGCCGATCCTCGCGCTAGTGTAACAGATGCAGCCTTGGGTATTTGTGATCGTTTGGACTCGTATGCAATTTCCCCTTTCTCCTCAATATCGGAAAAAATGCGGAAGAACACCGACAGGTCAAGTAGAAATCTCCTTCTGCTGGAGAATGCACCAGGGAAAAGCGGTAGAGAAGAAGGGGTAGGGGCTGAGTGTCACGGGACTGTTTTTAGCACAGGCATCGTAGCTCGTCTTTCAGGGGACTCCTGTCTCTCTCCTGGATTTCCAAGGTTAAAGATGTTTCCATGAAGCACAGGGCCAGGGTCCGCTGGCCCCCGCTGCACTGCCCAAGTCCCTGTTTACGGTCCTCAGCTCCGTCTCCCCAGCACAGATGTTGCCAAAATAGCGAGACCCGTCCAAGCCTCCTCCCCGCTATCCACCCCCATGTTTGCCCTGGAACGGCAAGCCCTTCAACATCTCCATCTTCCCACTCGGGGTTTCCCAGGGCTATTCCACATTTAGCTGCTCTGAATTTGGGTTGTCGAGATCTGGTTTTGTCTGTTTAAACCCTGGAACACCTGTAATGAGCAATCTGGAGTGACACGCTGAACATCTCTAGTAGGGAAACTGTTCCACTCTTCAGAGCACTAATGAGATGTGCAGGTTCAGTTGATTTCTCAGGTCACAGCCCTGTTTCCACCTCATTTCTCTCCCTCCTCCCCCCATTATAAGCTTATCTCAGAAAAGGCAAACGGGAGGTTTTTATTCCATAACAAGTTAAGCAAAAATGATCTGCTAATGTAACTGTTGTACAGCCAAATGCTGCCATGGTCCAGGCATGCACTTCTGTCTCTTTGACATTGTGCACAAACACAGGGACGACTGTGTATGTATCTAACTTCTCGCAAGTTTTATTAGATATTGCTTTAAGATGTTCTCTATGCATAAACTCCGTGTTTGTACAAATGGCTTGGTTACAGCAGGTTTTGACATCTCTCAAGGTTTGATTACATCTAAGGTGGTGGAAGAATGCGAAATGTGTGGGCTGCTATGCCAAGCTCGCGGTATCACGAACGTACAGCTGCAGCGGGCTGCCCGTGGCGCCAGCCTTTGCCTTTTTAGGCTCTTTCCCGTTACGTCCCCTGAAGCTTTGGGGAGAGTTCCCACGGGTTTCGTCCCCGTGGGTCTGACGTGGCGCTGGTCCCGCTGGGAGGTGCGGCTGCGGTGGTGGCCCTGGGCTCGCAGGATCAGAGCGCTCGCAGGATCCTGTGCTCGCAGAGCTCCGCGCAGGCCTCTTGGAGGTGGTGGAAATGCCCTGAGCTGGGACGTGCCTGCTCCGGGTCTCCTGCCACCCGGCCAGCATCCTCGGTCTCCCTCCTGGCAGTCCCGTGTAGGAATGCGAGGTGAGAGGCTGAGAGTCCCTGGGTGGGGAAAGGGGCTCTCTTACTTCTGGAGTGGTGAATGGTCACAGATTTCTGTCCTGTGTCCCCCTGGAAAATGTGAGGCCCCTGCAAAGCAGACGCTTTGTGCCAGAGATCCCACGCTCTCCAAGAGTACGTGGCCAGGCTTACCCATCTGTTACACTGAGCACAAAACTTAAGCATTTTTTCAACAATTTCAGTATTAATCTTTTGCATGCTTCAAAAGTGGGGGTGCCAAGCTTAATAAGGCTCGGTTTTCCAGGTATCTACAGCGATAGTTTTTTCTCCCTTCAGACTTTTCATTGCTGCAATGGGATTGAATGTGGTCTGCCAGCATCTTTGCAGGCCTTGAAGTAGATCTCAGTTGAACGAGTAGGAAATGGCACCTGGCGGGAATCCCCTTAAGAGAAACCAACTGAGAAACATCCCATCCGTGGGGAGAGTGAGATGGCAAAAGGAGGTCTTTTCATGACTAGGCCTTCAGTATTGCAGGCTGGACGTTGAGCAAGACAAAACCGTGGGCGCCGATAACGTGCCTTTGCTTGCTGCTCCCGCGAGCAGGCTGAGGAAGGTACCCGTGCCTCCCGCGCTCTCCTGGCAGGCAGCGGGCCGTGGATCGAGGTCGTTAGCAGCAGCGCCAAATCAACGCCTTCCCTTTGCAAGCAATTTGCTGTTTGGGGGTGGCGGGGGGCAGCAAGGAAGGCCGCCAGGACGTGGCGGCTTTCCGCACGTGACTGCGGTTTCCCTGCGTCTTCTGCAGGCGATGCGGGTTGCTTGCGTGGCCGGCTCCCCTTCCTAACTTTCTGGCCTTTTGACAGAGGGTGGAAGCCCCACCTGACCCAGGTCGGGGGCGGGGGGTCTGCCACTGCCCTCGGGGCTGTGGCCAGCAGTGCTGGCTACCCAGGCGGCAGCTGGGCTTTTGCTCTGACGCAGGAGCAGGTGACCGTCTGTGGCCATGGTCCTCGTCAGCTAATGATGCTGTGCTCTTAATGAAAAGATTACGGCAGCCACAGTGGTCCTAAAACGTGTTGTGGGAGTGAGTGTGAGGCTTTCAAAGGCTGGATGGTTCTGAGGGGAAACTCCATTTCCAGCCTGCGACAACGTGGGGGTTTTGGAGCCTGCCGGGTTCCTGTGCCTTTACAGCTTATCCCGTGAAGGAAAAGCAACAAATGCAGCACTCCTGTATTTAATTGCAAGTCTTTTGTTTTATCGCTGCACATACGTGTAAGACATTCTGATATATTTAAACAAAATTTGGCTGCTAGCTATGAGGAGGAATGCAAAAATTAACACGCTTGTTGAGCGACGAAGGTTTGCTGATGAAGTGTATTGATGAGGCAGTGGTTGGTTTTCTTCTGGGTCCTTTATTTTAATCTCTCCAGCTGATATATTATCATGTCTCTTAATTTCATCCCTATAAACTGAAGTCCTTGAAATTCTCTTTGCATCGTGATAAGCCATAGCCCTGGTAATAGCAATGTACAGTCGGCAAGGGTTATTACTTTTTGTTCCATGTAAACAGCTATGTGCAAGCAGAGAAGCTGGCTGTACCTGTTTCATCAGGCACGTGTTCAGTGAACTCAGGGAGAGAGAACCAGCATTTCAGCTGCACCAAATGAAAGATAATTTAGAGGGGACTGACACCATTTTTGCAGTTTCTTAAACTCCAGTGGATGTTGACTCCAGAAGGGGAAGAACTGACTTGCATGTGTGTTTTAAACTTTGTTTTGTGAAGTTCTATTTCTCCCTCCCCACCCCGCAACAAGTAAAAGCAGGTGGTTGACTTGGGGCAGAATATTAGAAACTACACATCTTTGAGTAAAACTGGTACCAACAAAGCAGCACAGCTGCCTTGTGCTGTGGTGACTGGCAAGGGGGTAAGTCTAGGATCTGGGGGAAGGTCCTGGCGGGGCCGGGTCCCCCGGGGCACGGGGTGCCTCTTCTGGAGGGACGCAGCAAGCTCAGAGCTGGCCAACGCTCAGCCGCTGTGTTGGGGCGAGGCATTTCTCGTCAATTAGTGATGCTGCTCCTTCTTACGGATAGTAAATCTCCTTTTCTTTTTTTAAAATTTGTTTCAGCAGCATAAAAGTCAGCTTTGCCAGCAGGTGCTGCTCGCAGCGGTGTTTATGCTGACTGCCGTGGATGCTGCTGTAATTTTACCCCTGTCCTGGAATTCCTGGCTTCTGTAGGCTTTTTGAGGTCCGGTGAACAAAAGCAGACGTGCTGTTCCAGGTTTTACCTACGCTTGGCGCGGGCTCTTTCAGTTCTTCCCCTGCCTTCTCTCCCTACTGGAGGAAGGCCTCCAGGCTGCTCGGTGCTTTGCCATACTCCAAAGGACAAGGCTGAAACGGAATGTTAACGTGCGTGTCAGAAAGCGGTGTTGAATTAAATCAGAGTGCACATCAAGAAACCAAGGGCCTGGTTCTGATAGGGGCTGTAATGTCATCTGCCTCCTCCCCGAGGGAGGACGGTGCTGTCAGCAGCGTCGTTCCATCTTCTGGCGCATCTCCGTCTCCCGCAGTGCTCCCGAGCGCTGGCCCCAGCACGGAGGCGCTTCCCCCGCGCGTGTAGAGCTGTCCCCTTCGCACCGAGAGGCAGCCACAACCGTCTCCCACGGGGCTCTGGACGTGTTCGGGTCTGACTGAAAGAGGACACGCTTGGGCAGATGCCTCCAGGTCCAGCTTCACAGAGCCTCAGATGCCCTTTGCTTCTGTCCTGCGTTTGGCCGGTGAAGTTTTAAATAGCCATCAATGCTGCAGTACGAAAGAGCGGTTTAATTTCTTTTCCTTTGCCTTCCTCGGGGACAGAAGTCAAGGAAACCTGTTACACGCCGGAATTTGGGGCAGGTTTCTGTCAACACCTGGTTATTTACATGACTTCTCCAAGTGGTTTTCATGTCGCTGCTGGGCAACACTCTCCCACGCATGTCAAACACCATTTAAAAATGTATTCTTCATTATTATTTTCTGACTCTAGTTTTAACTTTTGCAAACCTGCTAGGGTGCAATTTGGTGATGCTGAATCCTTAAGAGAAGGACTGTCTGCTGAAAAATAGCTAAAGAGTGCATGGAAGAACTACCCCACGCCCCACTACAATTTTATTAAGCAGTACTTCATAGTGGTGTTCTGGATCTCAAATAGGATCAAACCACCCCTAGACTGTCAGAACAGTAAGTGATGTTTATGGGGATACGACGCATCCAAGCTCTAGAAAGCAGTCGGGTTGGCAGAGGAAAGCTTTTCATTCAAATTCTGGAATTTTCTGATAAAATCAGCTGTTATTCTTTCCCATGCCATACAAAGCACAGCTAAAACCCACATCAGGACATGTGCTGCAGAAGGTGACTTTGTAGGAACAAGTTCATAAAAGTCCATGTTCTTTTAAAAATAATTTCAAACGTTGCGTTTTTTAAACCGATGCAAATACATTTTTCTGTCAGCTCTGCAGGCCATCAAGGACCTAGGCTGGCCAGGTAGTCTGTTGCTGAAGCAAAGCTTTGGACGGAATCCCTCTCTGGGTAGGTTTTATTCCTTGGTCCTGTCATGAGTTTGAAAAAAACAAACTCTCTGAGCTGAGCTGCCACAGCGGGCAGATTTTATCCCAGTCGACAGCCTGTGCTTGGATTCTCTGATGTCTAATACGGAATAAACTCCTCTGGTACCGTTCCTTTGGAGGAGGGTATCCCTTTTCCTCGTTCTCCTGGGAAGCTGGTGACCAAGCACCCCTGGCAGTGCTGGCTTCAGGTGGAAGCGGCCAGTGGAAAACTGGTGGGGGGCGCAGAAGCGCATGAGCTGCGCAAGCTCTGCTTCCTGCGCGGCGTGGGCTAAAAAGACATGATTGTTTCTCTCGAAGGGAAAGGCAGTGCTTTTGAAAGCAGGACCGTGTGTCTGACCCTGATAGGGAAAATACGTGAAGGGGGAAGGCGAGTCGTGCAAGATCTATGGCTTTTTAAGCAGAGGTGGAATAGCGTGGTATCCCCATACGGGCAGGCTCTTCTCTGAGCAAATGGCGAAGTGCTGTTGCAGAGCAGTCCTGGCAGCGGGAGGAGCGGCGATAGGCAGAGATCGAGTTGTTTCTGGCATTTTTAGCACCATCTTAATTTGGCTTTGTAATCACCCTTCCAGTCCGCTCACGCGGGGCACCGTGCAAGCTGGTGCTTGCAGCGCCTCGTCTTTGCATCCCAGTGCTGGGGGCACCAGGACCCCCAAACATGCCAGTGCTTGGCCGCTCCTCCTCCTCCTCGGCCAAGGAAGGGACCTGCTGGGAAGACCACGGGAGGCCAGGGAGGCTCTGCATGAAATCCATCCTCAGAGAAGCCGAGGCAGTCGATCCTGTACCGCGCTGTGCCTGCTGCTCAGGCTGTTCCCCTCCCAAACGTGCAGCCTGTGCTGGCTGACTTCTATTCCGGGGTGCCGAGTCGGCTAGCTTACTTTCTAAAGCAATGGAGTATTTTCCCGGTTCTGTCAAAGCCAGCACAAAAGCTAGCCCTTGCTTGCCGGACAAGATGTTGAGCAGGCAGCGGTTTAAGCAGTTTGAGCGCAGCGATAGGCTGGGCAACGCTGGAGCAGCCTGCGGAGGTTCAGGAGCGTGGGGTGCACCGCTCGCTGAGCTCCTGATGCTGTCAGAGGGGGAATCGGCCACAAGCACCAGCCGGTGGTTGGTTCCGTGCTTTGATCTAATGAAAAATGACACATATTTAGAATATGAAGAACTATTTCTCTCTTTGCAAAGTGCATTTTCAGAATAAGTAGGGAAGCTTTGGGTATATCGTATGAAAATACCTATAACTGTGCATTATATAGACATATAATCGATACTAAATATATTATTAATGTACTTAAAATAACATAATGTCCAGACTAGGGGTAACATATTTTTGGCAAATGAAGTACAGATCTGGAGATGTATTGCATTATTTACAGATGCCTTGATGTGCCAGCTCTCAGCCATTCCCTTACCCAAAGGACACTGTGGCATGTGAGCTCCTCCTAGGCATTCACAGAAAGAAATCCTCTCGTTCTTCCTTCTTTCTTGCTTTATAGGAAGGATAATTTGGTTAGGATTTTTTTTTTTGTTGCGCTCATTTGTTCTATGGGTGCGCTGTGTTTTTCTGTTTGGGAGTCGTTTGCTTGAGGTCGCTCCAGGCAAATAAATGGGTTTTGCAGTTAGTGCTGAGAGCTGGAAGCTCCTCGGGTGCCCGTTCCCCTTGGTGGGGGATGAGTTCAGCAGCGGGGGCCGGGTCCGCTCTGTCGGGCTCTCCTGCATCCTACAGCCCCTGCCCCGCTCCGCCTTCCCCGCCGCCGCGTCCCAGTGGGACCCGTTTATAGGCAGCCTCGTGGAGACGGAGAGCGTGGCGTGTTAACACAACCGCTGCGGCCTGAATTTCACAAGCTGGCATGGCAAGGACGGAAGGCAGAGAAGCAGTGCGCCATATTTGCAGGATTTTGGCTGGTCAAATAGGCTGTTGTCAGTTACCCCTTCAGGATTTTTTTTCAGAGAAGTATTTCTAGATTAACTATAATGAGCTGCAGATCACAGCAAAGGGAGTATCTGAGATCTGCCTCAAAAAGATCAGGTTAGCATGTAGGAATGGAAAGGTATTTATTGATTTTTAATCAAACTCTGCTTAAAATCTGTCACCTGAATTTGGCTCTGAGGACTCAAACGTGATACCAGGATCTTTTTTTTTTTTTTTGGTATGAAAAGACTTGCTATGTGTGGTCTGCGTACCTGGCACAAGAGTTTTGCTGAAGGGAGCCAGAGGTAGCCCAGCTCAGCTGGCAGCTAACTCTTATTTAAGAAGCCCTGATGCCTCGCTATGACTCTGACACTTCGTGACCGACGTCCGCACCCTGTATGACGGCGGGGAACTGCAGCAGACGTGAGCCCCCTCCAGCAATGTCTCCTGCGCTGTTCTGATGCCAGGTTGAGCGAGATCTCAAGCTGCGGCAGGAGTCCTGGGACTGGATGGGATGACCTATGTAGGACCACCGTTCCCACGGCAGCTTCAGACCACGCGAGATGCCCTGTTTTGGGTGGCACAGGAGCGTCCAGCCGAAACCGGCACTGCTCCCAGCCCGCCTGCTCAGGTGGGGCTCGCCTCCTGCCAGGAGGACCCGTGTCCTCCTCACGGCCGTGCGGGACAACGCGCCAATGGTCAGTCAGGACTACTACAGCTATACCTACTGGAAAAGTAACACAACAAACGAAGTCTCTTAGGCTGCCCCACATCTGATTTAACCCTGTAGGTACGTATATTAGGGGAGGGAGGGGGAGATGCCTCTAGCAGACCTGGGACCCCCTTAGCAGCCGCTCAGCAGCAGCCATCCAGCCCGTGGCGCGGCCGGCGGACCCGAAGCCATGCCGTCTCCGAAGCGTTGCTCCTTGCAGCGTTTCAGCCCTTGGCCGTGCGGGTGAGGTATTCTTCTGCCATCTCTTACACCAGTGCCAAGTGCTTCGTGCTCTGCTCTTTGGCTCTCAGTAGCCTCTGTCGTCTCTGGGACTCGCGTTTTGGAAGAGGTGTTGAAATATTTGCGACCATTTGGTTTATGTCTGTTTACGCCATTTCTGCAGAACTGCAGGACGTGATGTTTAAGTTACGGAACCCCGGTACCCTCCCAGCTTGCGCCTGGCCCGCCTGGGTGTATCGCCGGACTGTATGGAAAAGGAACACTCCTGCGGGAAAGGTTTCCGGCAGCGGAGAGGAGGGGGGGAGCACCCCACTGGGTACGTAGTCCTCCGCCGTCCTGGGGTCAGGCGGGAGCCCCCGCCATGCTGCCTGCGAGGCCGAGGGGCTTGGAGCAGGGGTGACCCTGCCGGGGGGAGGAGGGGACGGGGCGTCCCCGTGGGGGGAACGGGCTCGGCTGCTCGCCCCTCCGCGTGGGCCACAGAGCGCCCGCGCCTTCCTGCCTGGCTGTGCGGGGACGTAGGGCTTCCGCAGCCGACTGTCCCCTCTTGCAGCTGCTCCAAGGTCTCCAGGCCAATTTCAGCCAGGCGTGATGGGTTAGGGGCTTTTGGGGTATGAAATGCCTTTAAATCCTGCAAAAAAATCAGGTTCTTGGGTAGAAGAAGGAATGCCGAGCCGTGGGTTTGTGTAGCGGACAGATAATCAGCTCACCTTTTGTCTGGCAGAGGAGGATCCACAAGGAGGGTGATGGAAAGACTTTGGGAATTGGGACGCATTTGTTCTGGAGCAGCTATTTAAAATCAGTCTTGTTTGTGGAATTGCTTGTTTAAGAGAAGGTTGACTCCATCGTTAAGTCAAGGGTAAATATATTTTACACTCTGGAGCTTGTTGTGTGGCACAACTTAAAGTTCCTGTCACCGCCTTGAAAGGCCCACCAATTTAGCAACAGTTGCTGTTACGGCAGGATCTGAAAATTACTGAAGTTCACAGGCTGCAGTCTGCTTTTTGGTTTTTAGAGAACATTTTTTATTTCCTGACTCTTAATTCTGCATGTCATCTTTCTTGAAGTTGCCTTTTTACCTGCTTTTACAGAAATATCCCTCTTCGTGAGGGATTTATGATATTTGTGCTTTCATTCCACTTCTGTAGATAGAATCAGTCAATAAAACACTGCTCTTGAAAGAAGATAAACATTTGTCTATGCTTGTAAGCTGGATTTCATTAATGGATAGTTTATCTGCTGCTACAAGAGCTCAAAAAGCAAGATAAAACCAAGGACCACATACTGAGAATATTCTTCCTCGCTCCTGGCTGAGCACTGTACAAGTGGGAGGGCACGGGGCTGCCGGCCGTCGGGTTCCTCGCCGCAGAGCAGCGCTTTGGTGCGGAGGAGGCCACGCAACGCGCCTCTCCCTAGGTGCGGCAGGTGGGCTTCTGCAGGGCTCGCCGTCGTCCCCGTGAGGTGCCCGACGGCCCTGGCGCGCGCCGGCCGCGGTGGGCAGCTCCTCCAGCGCTGCCGGGGTGTGCGGGTGCCTCTGGTGTGACCCTAAGACCAGCTTGGTGTGACCTGGGGCGGGGGGGCTTGCCTCGATGCCCGGGCAGGGCTGTGCTCGGGCACCGGGCTGCTGGTCTCTCCCTCCGCCGCGCGGCTGGGAAAGCCGCAGGGGGACAGTTGTGTTGTAATTGCTCTGTTTGGGGAAAGGTGACTCTAGTAAGGCAGCGCGAAAGCGATTTTGCTGAAACCTCTGGCCTTGCGGATGAGCTGGAGACCTGCCTGCCGTGCAGCGCTTGCCGCAGCCGGGCAAGGCTTGCTGCTCCCGCAGCAGCGCGGTGCACGGCAAGGGGCCGTGCCTACAAACTCCCTTTTCTTCTGTGCTTCCATACGTCCGCATCCCATCAGATGACTGGGATTCGTAACTGTAACCTCGAGTAACGCAATCATGAACTCCCTTCCCCAGTGGAAATATCAATAAGAGAACAGTTTGAAGAAAACAGAACTTCTCAGAATTGCCTTCAAACCCTCCAAAAGGTTACTGGTAAAGTTTTTTTAAAAAAAGATGCTTATCAGCAGGCAGGCTAACCTTGCTAACAGGGAGCGTATGACTGAAGCATCTGAGGTTAGAACACATTGGAATTAAAACTATATAAACTAACAAGCTGTAAACAGCATGTGGCTGGTATTTCTGTTGCCTTAAATAGGAAAGGTATTTTGTTTTGGAGCTGCTTTCCCTTTGCCTCCAAATCCTGTCCTGTATCCTTTGCTGCTGCCTTACCCCCCTGATAGCGTGGCATCCGTCAGGCGTGCTCCCATTCTTCCTCTGTACCCTCACAGCGTTAGCACAGAGAGTCCTCGGCCCAGATCGTGCGGCGGCAGCAGCAGCCCTGTCCCGGCGGTGAGGACGGTCTGCGGCTCTGAGCGCGTGCGTCCCCGCTGGGGGAGCAGAGCTGGTGCGCGGTTTGGCCGGGAAACAGTCCTGGGGAAAGCTGGGTGGCAGAGGAACAGGGCACTGCTCTCCCCTCTGGACTCTGCATCAGCCCTCGAAGGGGTCGTGGACCGCTGTTTTCAGGTGCCACGCGGCGGGATGGTGTTGCCAAGGCCGAGGGCTGGCTGCGGTGCTTGTGACGGGACTGGCCCTCTGCTCTTGCCGCGCCAGCTCCCGGTGGGATGGGTAAGGAGGTACTCCCTCCATGCCACCGAGCAACCTTCTGCTCCCGCCTCTTCTGCGCAGGTTCTCTGTGCTCTGCTGCAGGTGTGGGTGGCCGTGTCCTTTGAACGGCAGGGCGTGCTGTGGCCCGTGGTGAGGGCATCGGCGGGAGGGTGATGGCTGCATCTCTCTCTTGCTGCTTGGGACTTCGGAAGGGAGCCCCGTGGTGTCTGGGTCTCTGGCAAACCTGATGAGACTTCTGTCTTGATCAAGTAGTCTGGTGGGAGTCACCGACGTGAGGGTGGGTAAATCACCGGAGGGTGGCAAGGACTCTGAGCTGCAGAGCAGAGAGCTTTTATCCCTGCGCTCCTCGCGTGGACGTGAACGTCCCACAGATGAGCGGGGCCATCAGCTCTTCTCTGATGACAGCTTGCTGGTGGCTGCAGTGGGGGCAAAAGACTGGAACGATGCAGGTTTTCAGCTTTTCCCTTGCTTGAATTTCCTGTTTATTGCGAGTGTTTTGGTCTCTCTTCCTTCCCTCCCTAAACCTCATCCTTCATCAGCAAAGACGGGGCTTCATGTGCCGGGTGTGCTTAGAGCACGGTCCTCTCCCCTAAAGCGAGGTTACACCAAGTATCTTCTGGTGGGGTCCGTGCCTGGGACCTCATGGACCAGATGGAGAAGCTGTCTGAGCGCGTTTCAGACCGGCTACATATGAGAACAGCAGAAGTGAAGGCTTACTTGCCTGCCTTCTGACATGCGTTGTCCACAGAATTCTTCTACGTCACTGAACGTGACGTTGAAGTGTCGCGGCTTATTGCAGCTGTTATGCGTGGTTGTAATTGGTAATCTGATCTTTATGATTCCTCAGTAATGGTGTCGTTAGCGCAATGCAATAAATTGCTTTCAAAATGAATCCGGAAGCTAAATGTCCTCCTACAATAAAAACTGTAGAGACAGAGAATATCCCAGCGCCTTCGAAAACCTTAGTAAACAGCTTAGCTACTGCGGTTTAATTTGTGGTTGTAAACTGGATCAGTCGTATTAAATAGTAAGTAAATGATTGGGAAGTACGAGGTCAAGTAATATTTTTACATCAGCAGTACCTGCTGATTGCTGGGCCTCTTCTGAGGAAAAGACTTGTAAATGTATTAGGAGATTTTTTTGGACGTGCAAATGAAATAACAGGAAAAGGAGCAGCCGGCACTTCACTGAGCTCTCAAAGCACCTTTTTGGTAAGTCTGTTGCACAACATTTTGTTTGAAAGGCAAAATAAAGCCATGGATTAGAAACTGCATAAGAAATAGGAAAATATAGAGGCATAAAATGGCGAAGGGTCAGTATAAAGATGCTGAGACTCCGTTCACAGTTGATAATAGTGATTACATTTCTCTAGGGAAATAATAGGGGCTTAGCAGCAAGACTGCAGGATTCATACTGACGATAATTTTCTCTTTGATGGAAAACAGAAAAAAGTCTGAGCCATTTCATGGGAATGTGAGCAAATTGGCTGAACGTGTAACGTGTATGGACAAATACAGTATAATATGGGTTAGAGGAGCCTTTCAGAGAGCGGGTAGATCAGGTATTTCTTTTCGCTCTTGGTTATGACACAGAAAAAAAAGGATTTTTGTTAATGGTCTACAGCAGCACTGCAGTTTCCAGCCTTAATCTGTGAAGTGAGTTTAGATAACTCCGTTTTGGAGTTAGGTGTGTCCTTTTGGTAATATTGGAAAACACTGATTTTCACGGAGAAAGAAAGGACCCGTGGAAGTCACATCACCAGTGACATCCCTGGTGATGTAACACCTAACCAAGTTGGACTGAGAAGAAACATTATTCATCCTGCACGCACCTACCGTGTAATTCGGGGAAGAGAGGAAGGTTTGTCTGGTTTTCCTGAGCGATGAGCCTTGTGTAGTTGTACGCGCACGTGTGTGCCCCCTTCTCCTTCCCTTGATAGCGCCTGGACTGGCGGGCTGTTCTCAGCCAAGTTCTGCAAAAGGTCAAGGTCTCCAAGGACCCAAGTTCCTGCAGGCTCCATGAGATCCGGTGCCCCCTTGCATCCCTCAAGAGACGAGGGCATTGGCGCAGGGGAATGATGCTGGCAATGAGGCCACGCTTGTTCTGCGATATAGAGAAGGACTTGGGGATAGCTCCTTGGCTGCTGGTAGAGATGCTCTGCTCAGTCACGGATACGATAAGGACGTTTATCCCTGGGTAAGAGGTAAATCTCCTCTTATTGCGTCCTTATTTTGGTGTGGTGTTTTTTTTTTCCCTTCATACACAAACTTAAGGCAGTCTGCTTGCGGTATTCCTTGTCTGTGGCGCTGATACGGGGAGTGCTGATGGGCTACAAGGGCCCCTCTGGGGCTGGGGGAGAAGAGCAGACTTCCCCAAGCAGCCCAGTATCGCCTTACGACTCGAGCAGACTGCCGATCCCGTGGGTGATACCGTATTTTTGGGAAGCAGCCCTCTGCCATGGAAACAGGCATGAATCTTGCCGGGAGCGCCATCTGAGAGTACGGGCTTTTGCTGTTCGTATGGAGCTGCCGCTCGGCTTAAGCCTTGGTCTGCAGATGTACACCGCCAATGCCCCGAGCGAAGGGGGCAGCGGCTACAGGATGAAATGGGGAGTTAGAGGCCAATGCTAAGACTGCAGCAAATTTCTCTGCTATGCCCGTGAAGCTTGACGTAGCGCTGAGATAAGGCTAGCTGTGCCCAGGATGCTTTTTGTTTTTCCTGTTTGGGGGAAGCCTGGGGCGGTGGGATTTGTCTGTTTTGCGGGGAATTTGTACCTAGTAAGAAGCGGCCAGACAGAAATGGAGGAGGGAGAGGTTTAAGAAGTTGCTTGGGGAAATGACACGGCGACATCTGAAAAAATAAAAACCTTTGAGAGCGTTATGGATAATTATGGAATTCAAATTGGAAATGTTCTGTGCATTTTTAATACCCCTACTAGGAGAAGGAGTATAGCTGTTTTAATGTTTAATGCATGTACAGTAATAGAAGGCTGAGCTGATCTCCGTGGGCCCGTTTGTTCCATTACTGTCCAGAAGGAAATAAATTAAATTCTATTTTAGACTATATTTTGGATCCGGATGTTGCAGAGGGAGAGATCAGAAGAACGAAAGCACAGGGAGAGCTCTGTCGCTGAACCTGTCCTCCTCTGTCCTGGGAAGCTGGCCGAGATGTGCACGTGCTTGCTGGGGCACAAGCAGTAAGTGACAACGCGACGGCCCTTGCAAGGATCGCTGTGTTTTGGAGGAGAGAGGATCCTCTCAAGTCAGAGACTCAGCTGACTTATGTTTTAAGTGGTAGGAGGATTTCGATTATAGAAAAGGAATTGAATTAATCCCAGACACCTGTCACTTATGCTTTAAAAAATTTCTCGTAACACTACAACCAAGACTGTCTCTCCTGAATATGAAGAAACCCCAAATCTAGTATTTTAACTTTTCTAACGCTCTTCAGTTAAAACCTTTTAATATAATGTAGCTGAAGGCATTTCAGCTCCCCAGAGATGCTTCAGCTTGATCTCTCATGTCAGGGCAGCATGGGGATTTTCTCGGTGTTGTGTGATCAGGAGCACAATGCTGGTGCCCTTGGTGTAATCACATTTTTAGATTAGTTCAATATTTAAAATTATTTTATCTCGATTATTTGCCTTCTGGTTTCTGGTATTTCACATGCGTGGTGTCTTGGAAGCCAGGAGCACGCTTACCGCACTTGAAGCTTTATTAATAAAGGATGAGAGCGGGGGAGACCTGTCTGCCCCCGGCTGTGAAAAGATACTGGTTGTGGGGCGTTGCTGGTGATGCACT
Source organism: Ciconia boyciana (assembly GCF_034638445.1). Lineage (NCBI taxonomy): Eukaryota > Metazoa > Chordata > Aves > Ciconiiformes > Ciconiidae > Ciconia > Ciconia boyciana. Next base: position 128,400,804 of record NC_132936.1, read on the forward strand.
GGGGACTTTCGGGGCCGGGTCCGTAGGGTCTCGCGTTCTGGCTCTCCGTTTCCTACCTCTTTTGAAGGCAGGCACTTTCTCCATCAGCTCTCTTCTGTTTCTCCCCTTATCCTTTTCCTCTTGTCCAGCGCTGCCTCTCAGCGCTGTGCCACAGCGGCCCTGGCTAGAGCTCGCTCCGCGCGCCCCGCGTGGGGGTGCGGAGGGTCGGGGGGAGGCCCGCGCGCAGCTTCCCCAGGTGCGGGCTGGGGCGATGCCTGTGCCGCTTCCCCTCCTCCGGGCTCGGAGCCGAAAGCCCCGTCCGTGGGGTGCGCGGAGGCAGGTGGGAGCACCCAGGGCGGCAGCTGGACCCCGCTCCCGTCCAGGCAGCTGCCTTCTAAGCTGCAGGTGCCCTGTTTGCCTCCTCCTTGGCTGCATAGCTCCTTAATATGCTCTTATTTGTACTTCCTTTACGCTTCTTTTATGCGTGTCGTATGAAAATAGCATACTTACATATACTTATTATACGCAAAACAATATACTTATTTGACACTTATTAATAACACATTTTACCGGTGCCATCCAACGTGCTGTTTTTATGCTTCCAAATGGTCTGCAGTTTCCTTTGGACCTCCTGCAGGTTTTCCTTGCACGGGTTTTACGGTTAAGAAACTTGATTGTGGCTGAAAGAGGGCTGCCTGGCTGCCTTGTTAATGCAAATATGAAGTACAGCGTTCCGACCCCGTTAGCAGCCCCCCGCGGTGCTGTACTTGCTGTTGTTCCTCATTCTCTCATCTCGGCAATTACTCTTCTCTGTTCCTCAAAGCCAGAGCTTCTCTTATCTTTCCTGGTGTGGTTTAGTCGTTTGACCTCCTGTAGCTTTTCCTGTTAGGCTAGGAAAAGTTTGCCGTGTTCAAACCAATCCTGCTCAAGAAAATAAACCTGCAAGCCACATCGGGTGCCAGGAGATGATCTGTTATTGACCCCCGCCTCCCTCCCAGAGGAGGAAGGCAGATAGATTTTTGATTTGCCTAGCTGAATTGTCAACTGGTGTGTTTAAATGCTTGTCTTAGCGGGACAGGTTTGGGTAGTAACGTTAACATAACGCAGTCAAGATGTAGCTTAGTTAAAAACAACCAACCAAACCCATAAAGCCCAGTCGATACAGATGAACGCTGCTCTCCATCAAGAGTGCAGAGGATATTCAGGTTGAACTAATCCTCAAATTTTAAAGGTTCTTGAGAGGAGGCGTTTTATTCATAAGATGATTTTACATTTGATTGAAATGAAGCGATGGGTCCCCTGCGTGTTCAGTGTCCCAGACCCTGTGTGTCCTCCGAACGCAGGAGCATGGGTCTTGCCCTTAAAGGGTGTCCAGTCGCGGGTCCTTCTCCTCTGGAACGCTCGGCACCGACCCCGTACACAAACCCAGCCTGGTGGATGGCTGGGATTTTAAATAAATGCTACTGTGTAAACATCCTAGCCAGCAGGCTAACCCTCACTTAAACCAAGCAAACAAAAAACCCCGGCACGCCAAGACCGACCCAACCAACCCACCCACACGCACGCTTTTGGTATCCTCTTTAATGCTTTGTTGTGGCTACTTATGGGTCATAAACTTTTCTGATTTTGGTTCTCCTGATTCTTTCCAAAACTTTGAATATTTGTTTTATGCAATTTTGCTATTAGAAAAACGATCATACATGTATTTTGTAAAGTCCTACAGATGTTTTTCTTGCAAAAGGGGATTGCTGGGAGGCTGAGCAGGACACCATGCCTGCTGAATACCCGCTGCAGGACCTCTGAGGAGGTCAGTGAGAGGAAACACACACCAGAAAATGAGCACGTTCAGCTGTGCAGTGATCTGATTTTTAATTGCTCTGGGCTGGAGGATGGAAAAGCTGCTTTGGAATTATTGGGGGGGTGGGGAGGGGCAGGGCAGCAATGCTTCGCTCACCTTCTGTACTGGTTTTTTTCCCCTCTTATTTCATAATATATTTCTTTAGGAGAAAATAATAAACATCTTGCACAATTGCTTAAATATTTTTTTTTTTAAGGAAAAAGCCATTGGGTATATTAGCATGGAAATTTTAAGTAGATGTAATAATTGTCTTTTGGATTATGGGAACGTTTTGGAGATATATGATTATGCTACTCAGTCTTCAGAGCTGGCGATAGGAGGCTGGGCCTGGAAAACGTCTCTGACGCGCCGTGGGCTTTGGTATCTAAGTTCATACAGAAGCAGATCGCGGCGTTGTCGGTCCTCGTTGTCACTCACTTCAGCGCAAGGATAAGGTTCAGCAAAAGGCACGCGTGCAACTGCAGCTTTCCGCTTCTGACGGTGGCCCCGGATGCCTACAGCCCCGCTTCCCCCTCCTGTTCTTACACAGCCCTGTTCTTTTAATTGGTCATGCCTCTTGTTTTGTTTTCAGAGTTTTGCTTGCTCAGTTGGGATTCAAACAAAAATTTGAAGGAATTTCAGTAGGAAAACTCCCATTTGAGTTTAACTTGTGTATTATTTACAGTAGCGTTCTAGATGGGAAATGTGATTTTGTTCTTTTGCTGTGAGAATATCCATCCCTTAAAATGAAATCTGCTTCAACAAAGCAAACCGTCTTGGCAGAAAGAGATAAATTGCTGGTCTCCTCAGAGTGACACGTGAACTGACCCTCTTCAGTATATTCTGCTGAAGCACGCGTTGCCAAACAGTCTTGAGAGAATAGCAGCACCCCATGGAAAAATAATTTGTAGTCAATACTGTAACCGTCAGTGCGGTATCTAGTACTGTGATTCTGAGCGCTTAAACAAGTGATTTTTTCCACTTGCACAGAATGCCTTTCCTTTGGTATTACTTACGTCTGCAGAGTTATTTCAGTGCATAGGTGGGAAGTATACCAACTATTACATTTTTAGCCATCAAATAAGTTTCAAAAATACCTTGCCAGCGCTTTCCCAGGAGGTTGCGCGCTCCTCGGGCTGCAACAACCCGGCGGTCTCGGGCCACGGAGCCCGTGTCCGCAGGGACAGTGGTTGGCTAAAGGAAGGCTGAAGCTGGCGGAGGATCTGGGGAAAATATCAGCTGTCCTTGTGTATGCCAGGCTGGATGTTGCCATCATGTGGCTTGGGGACCGGGCAACTTGACTTAACTCTGTTGTTAGCTCAGGAAACGTGAGCTTTGTGGGCTTGTTTTTCTTCTCAGCCTCCTGTCTTCAGAGATCCCTCAGCTGAGTTCACTTCAGGAGGGCCATGGAGGACACTGTTTCTGGGTCGGTTTGTTCATCTGCAGCCGTGACTGTCTATAAAAGACTTTGTTTTGAAACACTTAATCTAAAACCCTACGGGGCTTTGCGCTGTGTTTAATTTCCTACCGCAGAAGCAGAGCGGTCCTGCGTATCTGTACCATTTGGGGACTCTCTTGCCGCCGTGGAAGGGGCAGGGAGGGAGCGTCCCCCTCCGCCTCGCGAGCTTTGGCAACTGCAAGGCAGGGCTCCTGGTAAAAGCTGAATGAAACGGGGTTTATTTCTGTGCGCTTCTGCTCGCTTTGCCATTCTTTAAGATTATGTTGTTGTTTCTTGGTAGAGCGCTGACGGATGGCTTGCATTTTTCCTGAATGTTTGGTTGCCTTTCCGAGGGCTCCTCAGTGTTTCTGAGCATTTCCCTCCCTTTCTTGGAGGGATAGCTTTGCACGTTTAGACGAACGAGGCGTGCCGTTACCGAAGCGATGCGTGTTTGCTGTTGCTCTTGTGCCCTGGGGATCTACTGTGTGAAGTGCTCGGCAAACGTGGGGAAACAGACTCTCTTCAAAGCGAATCCCATGACTTCACAGCCCTAACTCGCATCCGCCTTCTCTCCCTCCTTCCCTTCGCTTGCTCCCAGGTCGGTTATTAGGTCTACGAGCCTTCCGTAAGCTCGCTGGTGAGGGCAGGAGCTGGGCTCGCGCCAGAGATGCTGCCTGCCTGCGGCTGGGCCACCCGTGCTACTCGTGACGGCATCTTGGAGCGGTGCCGGGAAGGCAGCGCGGGCGTTTGCTGCCCAGGTGGCTTGTAGCCATCCTCCCTCTTCGGGTGTCACTGGGGGCTCCTGAAAGCAGCCTTCTTCCCCCGTCCCTCCTCCTCCTCCCCTCTGAGCGGGGCCGCGGCTCGGCTCGGCCCTGTGGGGAGCACCCGGTCCTCGTCCCCTGCGTGGCCGGTGGGGCTGTTGTCCCGAGGAGCCTTGGCCACCGGGGTGACTTTCGGAGCAACAGAAAGCGACCTTTTATTAGGAGAAAGCTGTCTGGCAGCTGCATTGGGTTGAGTGGTGCTCTCTTAGTAAAAGAAATATTATTGGGGCAGAAAAGCTGCCTGTATCTATCTATACGTTAAACACAAAACTTCTCTGCAGATGAATTGGGCAAGGAACTGAATAGACATATTCAGTGACATTAGATGATTTGGTTTGCGATGTTGCTGACCTTTTCAGCAGAGCCTTCCAGTTTGTACCTGTTTACAAATGTACCTGCCTTCAGACTGTAGACATACAGGATGGATTTGAACCAATATAATTTTATCCCCGATAATCCCCTCCGTCCGTCGTTCTGTCACCTAGGGTGCCTTTATACTCTGCACTTCTCCTGATTTTTACAATAGCAAGGTAAAGAAGCTTTAAATTACTGGAAGCCAGGATCTCGTGCCCTGCCAGTTGCTTTTGGGAGGATAGTTACTTTAAGCTTTGTGAAACAAAGTTGGCTTTTCTTGTTCTGTGTCGCAAGCATTAAATTGAGACTGTTGAGAAGAGCATGCAGAAAATGTCTGTGGAAGTCTGATTTAAGAATGTACATTGATTTGCACGAATACAAGGAACTGGAAGAGATTTCAGATAGCTTGGAGTGTTTTAAAGCATCAGCTTCTGTGCCAGTCTTTCTGGCTAGCAAGAGTATCTTTAAGATAAGCAAATCGCCCTTCTGCACGCATTTGCCTGTTCAATTTTTAATCTTTCTTTTCCAGTTATGTAAATAGTGCAAGAATAATATGAACTGTGTGCCGCTAGTAAGCTGATTCGCCTGCTCCAAGTGATCAGACACAAAAGCACTGCAGGGCTGGTTTGTAAATTGAGTGGGATTTTTTTTTTTTTACATCTGTGTTATTCTGAGCTCTTATGTAAACACTTGGAATGCAATTTCTATATATACTCGGCTTGTTATGCAACTACCCTGTGCAGTGATGCCAAAGGGATTTAATTTTCTTATCGGTGGCTTTTAGAAGAAGTGATCAAGCATTCTTTCTGTGGAAAGCACAGAGAATGATAAAGTGAAAAACAATAATAAAAATAACAGAAAACAAGGACAACTACAAATTTAAAAAGAGAGAAAAAAAATGCAAATGTTCCCAAGTTACAAAACTATTTATGGTGGCTTTCACTGAACGCGTGATTACTGCTTCAGTACTACTTGACTACATTTGTTCTTCATGGAAATTATTGAATGGTTCAATATATACATCTGTTTTACAACCCGCGCTGAATACATTCTTTACGTCTTATTGATGAAACGTGCTTATTTATAGCAGATGTTGTTTAGCAGGATAGCAATGGAAAGCGTTGCTGGCAACGCGTTCCGTCAGATCTCCGGGCTGGTGCTTTTCAAAGTGACGATCAGCACATCATGAGCGCGGCTATGGGAACGTGCCGAAGCTGCTCCAGCGATGGGTGAATCCAGCTCTAGGCGCTCCCCGCAGGAGCGGCTCTCCAGCAATGGGGCTTGGAGCTAGCCGCTCCTCTCCTCAGAAGCTCTTGGAAATCATGAAGCTACTTCACATAAAAATTGATCTTTAATTGGAATGGAATTAATTTTTCGATTAATGTATTATGTACTAAAAAGAAAACACTGAAGGAAAAACTAAGGCTGCAAGTCCAAGGCTACGGCTGCTGAAGCTGCTGTGGCAAAGTTCAGGTGACCCTCCACGGGCTTTTCTGGACGCGTTGCGGCCGTCTCGGCAAAGCCACAGGTGAAATCCAGTTCTCCTGGGCCCCGCCGGGCTCCTCCGACACAAGGCAGCGTGCTCTCTGCTCGCGTCCCCGAGTCGCTCGCTGCTCGCGTACGGCTCCCGCGCACCAAGCCGAACCCGAGCACGGCTACGCAGGCGCTGCCCCTCCTGCCTGTAGGAGCTGAATTAGAAGCATTCAGGAGATCGAATCCGGCATCCTGGCTGCCAGCTGATTGACTTGGTAACACCGAGTCCTTCTGCTGCAAGGAGCACAGCTGCAAGCGGAGGGCTCGCAGCTCACCACGTGCAGAGTTTCAGCCGAAGTGGAAAATCAAAGGTTGAAAATAGTGGAAATTTTAAAACAACCAAAAAATTGCTGAATTTCCTTCTACATTAGTATTCTCCCCCGAAATATTTCTTAAAGGATTTAGTAAATGCCAGTGCTTCAGTGATGTACAGAAGCGAGTCTGGAGCGCCGCTGGATTGCTGTTGCTGATCCCCTCTGTAATCTGGTGCTTTGGGGAGTTATTTTGGAGGGAGCTGACGACGGAGGTGCCGGGAGCCACGGCCCATCTGCTGCTGGGCCCCTTCGGGGGGACGCGAGGTGTCTCCCGCGGTGGACGGAGCGGAGGCATCATCTCGGCCACCAAAGCCTTGGCAGCGGAGAGACGGTGACAGCTCCCCCTTAAGAAGGGGCAGATGCTGGCACCAGCCTTTGAAACAAAGGGTTTGTGTAGCGCCAGAAACTTTTTTGAGCTTTGGTGCGTTTTGTCTGCAATGAACGTGGAAATGCCGATGATAAAGATTTCTAGCCCAACTCGCATCGTAGCCGCGTTTATTTTTGTCTGTGCTGCTCCTGGGCTGAGCTGCCGGGGGCTCGTCCGCAGGCGAGGCTGATGGCCGGCCAGCGGCTCCGCGCGCTGGCGCAGGGCCCTGCGCGCTCCTGCGGGGCTTCGGCCGCGGGCTCGGTTCGGGGGCGTTATTTTGGATAGCGAGGAGTCGCTGCCACCAGGAGCTGAGCTTCAGCCACTGAACCGATCTAATTTAATACCCGGAGTTGGGTTTGCATAGCTTTTGGAGCTGAAAGTCCAGCATGTCTGCTTAATCCTTTTTGAGTCAAAGCAAACACAGGCTAAGTGGAATTTAGAAATAAATGTCTGTAGCTTTATGCACTTCTGTTTTCAAAGTAAGTGTTGAAGTCAAAGGTTAAACTGCAGCGAAACCCTTATTTCTTTTTCTCTCTGAAAGGACGGTAGGAAGACGGAACTGTGTTGCTTGTCCTCGGAAAGCGTTCTGGCTCTTTGGTTTGTGACTTAGTTTCTTGTTTAGCGTCTTGTAAGCGCAACAGAACTGGATGCAAGGGCTTTTTGGTATTAATCATGGCGATCATCTGACAGCTGTTTTGTCTTTGCACAACTTTGCATCACTGTTCAGAATAATACCATAATACCACATCATCCAATTATACACTTTTTTTTCCTCTCTTCATTAGGAATGTGCCTTATCTAAATGCCTTCGCAGAAAGCTGGGGGTTTTTAGTTTATAGCTGTGCAGAAAGAAACTAGCTTATTTTCTGGTTTGCATAATGTTTTTGGAGTCCCAACATAATCTTTGCAAGCTTGGACGTTTAAGTTGCCATAGGCTGTGGGCAGGAAATAGATTTAATTTTTTGTTTGTTTGTTCCTTCTCAGAGCGGTTCTGAATGCAGAAAATTGAATTCCATTTAAAGGGGAACTAAAACTGTTTCTCTTTACCTTCATTACTAATATAAACTTCTACAGTCAAAGAAGAAACACGTTACCCTTTTACCACTTAAAACATGCTGCTGCTCTTCCTGCATTTTGTCCTGTTTCAGTAATACAAGTAGCTGTATTAATTTAATTTTGTATTAAATTTCTCATGCATGTAATAAAATCCTGTTCCTTTGCTAATCCAGCAATCTAATGGAGCATTACAGGAGAACCCTTCATGTCCCCTCTTGATTCTCTCCAGCGTGTTTTTGACTTTTTAAGTGTGAAATTAGAGCATTTCTGTGCAGACAAGGTCAGGTATTACCTTTCCACATTTATTACCCAATTTAAGTTAATAACGTATTGCTAAAGCATTCAGCTTTTGGTGCGTCTCTGTCTATACGTTTCCTACCTCAAGACTTTAGGAAAGTGTCGCTGCCAGGAAAGCCCTCCGTCCCACGGCATTTTGCACCCCGCAAGCAGGACGCTGCAGCCCTCGCCTTGGCGCTGAGGCTTTTCCCGGGTGCCGTTGCCGGCCGGGGTGCCGGGCTTTTCCCGGGTGCCGTTGCCGGCCGGGATGCTTCCCCTGCGCTGCTGCATGGCTCTCGGGTGAGATGAGAGCACTGCAGAGAGATGAGGAACAAAGCCGAGACCTGCGTGTTCCTTTTCTCACCCTCAAAGCTGCGGCGGTGAGTTTGGCAACGTGACTCAAAAGGCAAGTCAGAAGCGTTTCAAATGTGTTTAGTCTTCGTGACCTCCCTTTGAAAAGGGAAACCTTAAAAACCGGGGGCTCAGCTCACGTCCTGGCAGGCTCATCTTTACAACACACACACAGATCCTCTCTACAGCAGAAATCCCCATCTGTGTCCACACCCATTCCAGAGAAAACGCTGGGCATGCTTCTGTCTTCAGGAAGCCGAGCGCTTGTGAAGGCAGCTTGGCACAGGAGTTTCAGACTGGGGGAGGAAAACTACCTACATCAAAGCCCCAGAGAATTATTAGCATTGTTTTGTGGGTTGGTTTTTGTTGTTGTTGGTTTGGTTGTGTTTTTCTTTTTTTAAGTTGGGACTGCGTGTGCCAGTCTGAGTATTTTTACAAAAGGCAAATTGATTATGGAAGTGATGTGACATCTGTGCCTCTGCAAAACGCCCTCTCTAAGTGCCGTCAGGCTTCCCACTGGCAGCGTTCAATTCCCAGGGCTTCGTGTCTGTCGTGTGCTATTAAATTGTGTCAGGCTAAAATTTGGCAAAGGAGTTGTCGGACCAGCGTAAATCCTGCCCTTGTTCGAAAGGGCTGTTGCTCTGTATCTCTGCCGACGTGCTGGGGAGGGAGCGGTGCGTGTCCCCATCGGTGCAGGTGGTTTTGCTCATCGGCAGCCTCTCAGCAAGGGGAAATACCTGTGTTATGGTGGGAGAAGTGGAAAGTCGCCTTCTGCGGACCGCGACCAGCCTTTTTGCGCGATGCCATGAGGACGGTCTTTCAACGCTCGAGATGTCTCGGGCCGTCTCTGTCTCTTGCCGTGCTCCAGCAGTTCAGCGCTGGCACCGGACCGGCCGCGGGCCCCAGCAGCAGCAGCGTGCGGGCGTTGGCCGCTGGCGAAGGCGCGAGCGCCTTCTCCGCACAGCTGACTCGTTTGAGGCCTGTGGTTCGTGACACGGTGTTATTCCAGGCTACTGTGGCTTGAGATGACAAGGATCAGCATTTGCTGCTTTATGTCCGAAATTATTTTCCTAGCGAGTTTTCAGGCTCAGTCGCTCCTGCTATGCCTGTAGTTAAGACAGTCTTAAAGATGTGAGGGGTGCCGACTCTAAACCCGCGCATACGTAGCTTTGCCTGCAGGCAGCGCGTCATAGCTCAGCGCGTGGGATGTCTGGGCTTGGGCTGCAGACGGGAACGTTTAATCCCCTGCGCAGACGCAGCTCAGCTGCCTGCTGCTGACCAGCCCTGCGCCCCATCCGTGCGGGTGGGGAGCCTGGGCCGTGGGGCAGCGCGGGTCCGAGGACCGCGCTCTGAAACGTTAGCGTCCCTCCAAAATGCCTCAAAGACCAAATTTCAGGTCACGGGTAAAAAGCTCAGCCGGTGTCTGTACAGGTGTGCCAGCAACAAGCACGGGGCGGTGGCCGCAAAAGGCTTACAGTACTTCTGCAGATGAGACGCGGGGTGTGCAGCGCCGGCGTCATACGGGCAGCACTCAAGATGTGTTTCACTGAACCAGAACTGTGTCTGAAGCTTTATTCGTTGTAATACCAAACCTTAACCAATCTTTTTTCAGCTCGCATGCAACTCTGTCTTCTGTAACAAAGTATTTTTTTAAACATCCTTTTAGATTACTTAAGCCCTTTGAAAGCAAAGAAAGGAAAAAATTGTGAAGTGCAATTCCTTTATTGCCTGCGTAATACAGATGAGTCTCCCTTTGAGCACAAAGAAATGCAAATTTAATCATATCCTTTACATCTGAACTTTCATTCATAGACTGGGATATGGACAGACTGGAGAGCGCCCACGTATGTAGGTACTCACAAATCCTCATTTATTTCGGTATTCAAGTTTTAGATGGATGAAACTGTTCCTTTATTAAGCTTGCCTTTAATTTGGTGTAATCTTAAAAATAAAGTAAAACCTAAATGCTGTTCCTGATGAAACAGGAGTTAATACAGCTTTTCCAGTTAACCCCTTCCCTCATCAAAACTTCTTGTCCCGTTTTTCTTTGGGGAGCGGGAGTACAGCTATTGGAAAATGGTCGGTATAGGCATATTTGAAGTGGTAACGTAGCCTGCCGCCATATATTGAGCCCTTTCCGCCTGATGTCGTATTACATATTAACAAATATGTGTTATGAAGGTGGATTCTGTATCCCATCGTGCAAATTTCAGTCTGAATACACAGCTGCTTCCTAACTTTGGGAAATCCAGGGCTCCTCGTCTTAGGTTAGCTCACAACCTTCTCGGAGAAAAACGTAGCTCAGTTTGGATTACTCCTGCCATACGTTACAGGCATTTCTTTTCATTGAGTAATAAGAAAGAGGAAAATGTTGTTTAGAGGAGAGTGGGTTTCATGCCATTCTGTAATCACATAATTTACGGAAACAACTATGTTAAGAGTTACAGAGCTAAGAGCTACACGGAGCAGAAACGACTTTCTGCGCCCCTACCATTGGGAAAGGGTCCCTGCTAGGATTCTGGCTGCTGCAGGAAAAGGTGCAGATGGCAAAGGGAAATAAATTTAAACACAGATAGCTGTTTACAGGTGGGTTGCAGCAGGTTTGGCTGGGTGGCACCCTTGTGTTGGGAGGTACTTTGTAATTGCTGACCGCTATGTTGAGAGTCAGTAATAAATTTTCACCTCGAATATGCAGTGCCTGCTAGTATAGTTATTTAAATGCATACAAATCTACTTTCTGAGACCCAGGAGCTGTGCTTTCCGTTCTCTGAAGCGTGCAGCTAAGGTAATGTGCCTTTTCTTCTCTGAAATGTTTTTGTACCGTGAATATCAATGAAATCCCGATTCCGATTTCAGCACCTGCATGATCCCAACAGCATTTATATAAATAAGAACCAAATGCACAGGGGCCCTGGGAGTTTTGTTAACGAAGGTAGAATTAACGCTCTGTAAGTCTTGTTTCCCTGCCTGCAAGTGCACTGGCTTCCTCAGTCACGCGTGAGCTGTGTCTATAGGCTTGCTGGCAGGAGAGCAACGCGTGCGTCGGATGCGTGGGTTACAACGCTGCCCGTGCCAGGCCGGGCTGTGCCGGTTGTATGCGCACCTTGCTCCACGTGGGCTCAGCCTGCGCGATAGCCGGGTAAGAGCGAGCTACGCCTGACGAGAACTCATCTGCCCGGGACCTCGTCCCCGCAGCAGCCGGTGGCGGGTGCCTGGGCAGGCATCCCGGCCCCAGCAGGGATGGGGCGGCAGCGGGACGGGGCTCGGCGCTGCTGGGCGTCCTCCCAGGGCTCTGCGTCTGCACCCGAGGCTCTCGCCCACGCGCAGGGCCCTTCTGCAGCTCTGCGTGCGTCTTCCGCGACCTTCCTTAACTCTGCGGCAGCTTACTTGATTCTGTGAAGACTTCACCCCTGCAGACGTCTGTTGGCCCTGAACTGACTTACGGCTAGCGTGCTTTATTTGGGGGAACGGTGGGGGAAGCAGCTGAGAAATGCAGGAGATGACAGAAACTGGCCAAGCTGATAAACTGCCCCAGTGAAGCGTCCGTGGTCACTTAAGAAGCGATGGATGCGTGGCGTCGCCGGGGCTCGCTGCAGCCTGCTCCTCTGAGAAAGCGACGGCTAGGAGCAGCAGGCCTGGCCCCTCGCTAATGTGGAAAGCGTCTCGGCTGCGGGGCAGCCAGGCAGCGCCAGCAGAAGGGGTTTCTCCAGTCTGACCTGAAACGGTTGTTCTAAACTCCAGGTGAAGCTATGGGGCACGCGTCTCTCTGGAGAAATTAAGCCTATTCTTGTCGAAGGTCTCGTGTGCTGCGTTGCTGATCTTGGGATAGGGGGTTGACTGAAAACTTTGAAATGACAAAGCTGCCTCTGAAAAAGCAAAACAGAATGAGAGTTTGGCGGGATTCAGCTCCCCGCTTTTGGTCCTTGTATTTCTGCTTTGCCGTACTGGCAGGTTGTGTTGGATGGAGAAGCAGCTCTGAAAAGTGGAGGGTAGTCCTCTGAATACACCCGCTTGTCATACGCGGGGATGGCTGTGCTTAGGGTGACTCAGTCTTCTCCCTGTTTTATTGATGTATGCGTTGTGAGTCCGAGTTGACAATTTTATACAAATGCTAAAATTTGTAATTAAAAAAAAAAAATCCTCTGCAATGATATTTTTACTTCATTAAATGTTTTCTCTCTCTGCTTTGTGAATAGCTGATGAAGCCTGCGACACAGGACCAGAGAAGAGAGAAGGTCAGAAGGAAGGTGCCCTCCGCATCCAAGGGAGGAGGCAGTGCCCCCGCGCCAAGGACGACCCCGGCCGAGCAGAAGCAGACGGGCCTTGGCGAGGACGTGTCCAAGCGGGGCCCCGGGCGCGGCTCTGCCGCTCTTGGCTGAAGCAGCGCCTGGAGCCCGTGGAGAGTTGCCCTGGAAGTGCCAAAAGGTGCCGTTGTGGTAATCCTGCCGGTTCTGGGCAGCCGGCGGGGCTGGGGGCAGGTCGCCCCCCACCTGCGGGGCTGGCTGCGGGTTGCTCTGAAGTAACCTGCTGCAGCAGGTCACAGCTCTTGGTTTTAGCGTTTCAGACGGGGCGTAGCCTTTCTTTAAGGTGCTTGGCGGGGCTGGGTGTGTTTTTCCTTTCCGCACCTGCAAGCGGTGGGAAGTCTTGGAGAACGTGGTGCAGAGGGGAGGGGAAGGGCTTTGCTGACACCGGCTCGAAACGTCACTTCCAGGGGCCCGGGGAGAGCCTCAGGACTGCGTACTCCCGGGGCAAGGCGGCAGAAACGCATCTGCACGTACCCCGTATCTCAAGGTATCTTCTCAGGCCCGTAAATAATGAATGGTATAGACCTGAGCCTTTCTCTCAAAACAGAACATCTAAATCCAGGCACTCAAAATGTAATTTAAACTTGAAATTTGAAGATCATCCATAATGCTACCTAACCTTAGACATTAAACTTGCTCCTACCTGCTTTTCATAATCAGTGGAGATTCCTGGGTGGACTCCCCTCCGTCGGCGAGAGAGCAAGCCGCCGGCACTGTGCCCCTAACACACCCCCTGGAAGCAGGTGGCGTGAACCTCGGCAGAAAAGGGGAGCTGGAGATGCGTATGTCGAGCTTTTTGAAAGTTTTGTTAGTTCCCTGCGTTGATGCAAGTAGACTGGTTTCTTTTGTCTTTAATTTCTGCTAGTGACGCTTGTGTGTTTTTACTCATTGGTTCCCCTATTTTGCTTCAATTCTGCCAGATGATTCATGTCAAAAACTCATAAAAACTGGCAGTAAACAAACTACCGTTCACCAGAGCAATTCAGTAGCTTCTCCTGGGAATACATTTCAGACTGTTTATATTCCAGCCCCAGGGATGTTCCAGTGCTGTTGAGATCCTTGGGTGCTCTATATTTTTCTTCTTCAGGTATCTAAATATGATGTTTGGAAACAAACGACGACACCCTCTTCCTTTTTAAAGAATATCTTGCTCCCGTGTCTGGTATCATTCTGACTCAAACTGTTCACGCTCATTAATGTAGGTGTTCGTACTGGTGCATATGAAAACAGAGAGGCAAGTTTGGCATCTTGAGAGTTTGATGGGTGTTTTTACTTAAGCTCGCTTCACCCAGCCTCACCAACGCGGTGACCGTTGGAAAGTTATGGCACCTAACGGGGCTCAGGCACAGCCGGCACCACCACCGAGAGCTGGGAAGCCTCGGGCTGGCCACAGCCTATGCGGTCTCATTAAAACTCAACTGTCATCATCACCCAAGACTAATTTAATGGAGGCCCATGCATTTGTGGGCTCTGGTAGTCAGCACGAGGAGGGGTATTGCTGCTCCGTCCATTTGAAACGGAGCAGGGCACTTTCAAGCAGCAGTTTTCTTCTTGTCCCCACGTCATCTGTGGGTGAAGAAAATGGTATTTGTGCACTGTGCGGAAGGGCTTGCGCTTGCTGGCAAAAATTACTTTGCTCTTGCTTTAGTTTAAGCCCTTTGTAACACCCATGTTTGGGCAGGTAACATGTCCAGCTTTTTCTTCTTCCTCTCCTGTAAGACAACCTGGCTTTCTCTTGATTGCAGAAGGGCTCTACGCTGATGCTGGCTCGTGGCACCTCCTGGTCCGTCAGTCGTATGTGAAGAGCGATGGCAGAGGAGAGGTGTTTCCTCTGAAGGTTTTCTTCTTGCTCTTCTCCATCGTCTCAGAGAAAGATTCCCAAACATCTCTGCATGTAGGGACGTCTATCAACTGTCTGACATCCCCGTCACCTCCAGCGTGCCTCTCCTGAAAGTTTGATCGGGCTCTGTGAAACGCGGCTGTACGGACTGGGCTCGGCTGGTCTCTCGGGACCCGGGGTCCGCAGTTCGGCTGGCGCCGACCTGTACAAACCAGCCCCCATCAGCAATGGCTTCTCATGCCCCTGCCCACCTACCTGCCCTGCTGGAATTAGAGGTCTGCGTGGGTATCTGGCACTTTATTATCGGGCAGCAACGCCTCCTCTGCAGAAGGAAAATAGAACTGAGCAGGAGTCTTGCATGCGGCTGTGTCGCCTTACACTGAGGCTGGGAGTGGGGGAAAGCCTCTTCCCCTGCCCGGAGGTGTGTGCCCGTGAGCCTGGCCCTGCCGCTGCTCTCTTCGGCTCGGCCCAGGAGATGTAAAATTTTGGTCTTACGCAGCAACGGAGACTTAACTCAAAGCCCTGCTTCGTGCTCTCCGGAGCTGGGGGAGACGGCTGTGCCTCTTCCTGCCGTTCCCCAACAGGGGGGTCACGCCGGAGCAGCCCCGGCCATTGCAATACCCAAATAACACATAATCCCCAGGAACTGAAGTGGAAAACATTGTGAAGGTTGGAGAGGGCCCAGAACCGCAGCTTCCTGGGGTGGTCCCCGCGCCTCCCAGCTGTGCTGCAGGCCTCCGCCGGAGCCACGCCAGTGGATGCTCCCCGTCCCCTCAACCCCCTCGCCCTTTTTTAAGAGAGTCCTGATTTTGAACTGCCAAACGTACCCGCGTGCCCATATGGCAATAGCGCCCTGCTACTAAGAGTAGCATTTCTCTCATCTGGATAATTAATCCCTCAGTTGGCTACGCAGTTAGATCTTAACTTCACCAAGCTGTTAATCAAACCCTTCTTTCGTATTCCTGCACATGCGGTTCAGTCTGGTTTGTGATTCGTACAACCCAAATCAAATACTGCTCAGAAAGCTGCTGGGATTTTTTTCTTTATTTCTCTTTAAATCCACAAACCTCCCTCGGCTCAGAGATGGGGGGTGATTTCTGTTTTACAGAGGGTCATATCATCCATAGGCATTAATTTGAATAAATTTGCATAAGGTGTTGAGTAGGCTTCTGGGAAGAAGGTAACTTGTTCAGTTTGGCCCTTCAAAAAGAATTGCAGGAACTTTCCAGCCCACATTTCTGTTTTCCCGGGGCTGGGGGAGAGCAGCCTCAGCTGCGTGTGGAACGGTGCTGTCGGTTCGCCGGGCTGCGGTCAAAGCGGGCGGCCGCGTGATGCGGCAGCTGGGATCAGGTGGGCCCCGCTCCCCAGGCTTCGTGCTCCGCAGCGAGTACGCTGCTCGGCGCGCCTTTCTGGCTCGGCGTCGGAGGCACGTAGGTGCGTTGGAAGGAGAAGATAACCTCAGAAAAGAAAGCCGGAACGCGCGGCCGCTCAGCAACTGCTGGCCTTGCTGCCGCAATACAACACGTGGGGCTTTTCCCCGCTATTTCTGAGATGCGTGCTGAAAAAAGAAAATTTTGATCAGTCCCATCTTTTCAACAGCATTCAAAAGTACGGAAGCTGAACGTTTTAGGAATGTTTAATAATAATTCAGCACTAATTTTCATGCTGTGACAATAAGATACTTTTCTTTCCCTCAGCTGAAAGAATCCTGTTTTTTCCTTTGTCTAGAGTAACTTTTCTGCTTGTTTGCCTTCAGTGGTTTCCCATGCAAAAGCCCCAGTGGACCCCTGAAGGCTTTGCAGGAGACCTGGAAACCATTCCCCTCAAGGCCCCTCCTCTCGTACTTTGGAGAAGGATGGGAAATGGGGAAAGAGAAGCAAGACGTGAGAAACCCCTGCAGCTGGATGTCGACATGACCCAAGCAAGGCTGGGAGGCTCGGTTGCTCGTGTCTCCTGTCAGCTGTAAGAGGTTTGCAGGCAGCTGCTGGGTGAAGGATTCCTGTGGGCAGGCTGAGGCAGAACGTTCACCGTTGGTACCTGTGCTCCACTTCAAAAATAAATCGGGATTTTTCCTTGAACTTATGCTTCAATTCTGAAAATTACCCAAGCATGCTCGTGTTCAGAGTCTCTCTCAGCAGCGTCATGTGCTGCCCGTTTCCATGGCCGTCTGTGTGTAGTGTGGTTTATTGTTTGACCTCCGTGTCACACACATTGGGCAGTCCGCTCTTTCCACATGAATTAAGTCATTAACGGGAAAGGTCAGTTGCCAGTCATTTATCATGTGAAAAACATCCATTTTGTAAACTTTTAAAAAAACAGAGAAGAGTTTAATAAACAACCGGTGCTGGGCAAGCGCCTGTTGTGCGTTGCGTGTCGTTGCTCGCTCCTTGGGACGCAGCAGCGTAGCTGGTACGGAGCATCAGGGTCCTGGGAGACGGGACAGCCCTCGGAAGCCGCGGGCTGACAGCGAGAGCCAAGAAACAGCACGCTGTGACGCCAAGGAAACTAGCCAAGCCGAGGCAGCCTGAAAGGAAAGATTGCAATAAGTAGTTGGGTCTTTGCCTTCTTTCAGAGGTGGTGGTCCTGTTACAAAGCCTGTTTGCTACAGTGGCTGTCTCCTTGCCGTGGTGCCTCCTGCAAAACCAGAACTGCTGCAAAGTACCTAAATACCTCTGCGTGCCTGTGTTTGGCTTGGGGTCTGTTGGGCAGGTCTGCGGTGCGTTGGGTTCCGAGGTCTCCGAGCAGAAGTGTGCCAGGAGGACACGTGCAGTCGTACCAGAGGCATTGGCTGCCCAAAGCGTGGAGCTGCTCAGACCTCTCTCCAGCCCTGCACAAAGGGAGATCCCAGCCTCCGCTCAGACAAATCCTAAATTCCAGGTTTGGGCGGTTTAGGGAAGCCAGAAACAAAAACTGCTTTTAAAAAGTGATTAACCAAATCTGCGGCCTAAAACCCTTGGTGGCTGACTTGCACCGGGTTCAGAGGCAACTTCCAGCTCGGGAAATCGCGAAGCACTTACGGCCGGGAACGGCTGTGGTGGGACAGGCGTTTGCCAGGCGTGCCTCGGTCTTGTTCCTTTCCCTCGCCAGCTGTTGTTGGCCACCCTGGAGAAGACGCCGATGGCACAGCTGTCGTTACCGAGTCATACGGCTAACTCCGTGATGTTTGCTGTCCTTAATCCAAATGCCTATCATATTTACATTGCCGCAGAGTATGGGACAACTGCGCATAGGGTGGGGTTTTTTTAGCTTTCCCCTTGTAGCTTTTTGCTTATAACTGCTTCCTCAGTAAAAGATCATTCGTACTGAGACAGGAGGGGTTCACAATCACGCGGACTTGCCTTCTTAAAATACTGAAATGCAAGTAAAGGTTTGGCAGACCATAGCTGGCACGTAAAACTGCGTTGTGAGTAGCCAGCTCAGAGTGAAGGGTTTCGTTTAATCTTGCCTTTTAGAATTGACACCATTTTAAATCTGGCCGCTGCGTGCACTTTGCTTGTGTGAAGTCACATCCTCGTTGCAGCAGGTGGTTTTTCACCTCCCGGTACAAATGGTGTCTTTTGGGAAAGAAGGGAGCAGGGAATTGCCCCTCCGCTGGTGCCCGCTCCCTGTAGGAGCGTCCCTGCCTGGGGACACAGCCCCCGCAGCCTGCTCTCAAATTTGTGCTTCACAGGTTGCAGAAAGCAAACGTGGCCGGGAAGGCAGCAGCGTGCCCACCGGCCGGGCGCGGAGGAAGCGGGTCTCGGGCTCGTCTGGTTTGACTGCCCTCTCCTGCTTGCTCCAGCTGGTTTGAAATCTCGCCGTCTGCTCGGCAGCTTGTTCCTGAGACCGCAGTGGCCTGAAGGGTAGGCTGGCAGAGGCCAAACAAAACCAGAATAATAATTTTAAAAGTAAAACCAAGAAAAGTAAACACTGATGCTTTTCAGGGGAGGCTCAGAAAGGTGGTTTCCATCCTGTGGCTCTTATAGTGAGCCGCAAGCGAAACCGGGAACTCTTTAACACCCCCTCTGCTTCCCTGCCTGGTGTGTTTTAGGCTTGACTTGTTTCCCATGCCCTGGTGAGGTCCTGTAGTCTCTCCATGGAACAGACCGAGGTTTAAGTCAGAAGAATGTTTCTTACTCTTTCCTAACGCTGCAAATGGTCTTATTTGGTGAAAAGGCATGGTTGTGGGTTTTCTCATGCATTTATAAGTGTTGAGGGATGAAATTCATGAGCGTTGAGTAAGTTGCTGCTCACTTAACCCCTTTTCTACAGCTTCAGGCTTCCTTGCCGCTGCTGCTCCGTTTTCCTGCCCTGATTCATGGAGTAGGGAGCTTTGCCAGTGCCGACGTTGTGATTCAGGGCTACGACCAGAAGGTGACTGGCAAAGAGGGTTGTAGGCAGTTTTTACTAGCTGTATATAAACCAGCCCCTTTTTCAGAGACCCTGCAGCGTCTCGTCTCCAGGCACACGCTGGCTACCCTCGGGCCAAAGGGCTGTAGGCAGAGCCTATGGGGCGGATGGTTTGGGGTCTGCCTCGGCACCGGCTGACCTGCAGTAACGCCTCGGGGGTGCTGCCGGGGCTCTCCAACACCCCCCCGAGTCGCTGCCCCGCTCCAGAGCCCGTCTCTGTGTGCTCCTTGTGCTGCTACGGTCTTCTCGCCTCCCATCCTGCAAAAGTCAGCGTCTTCGGTAAAATGCCGAGGGCGCAATGGAAATAATAAATTTGGGTGCGATGGAAATAATAAATATGCCGAGTAAGGATGAGCATTACAGCCCTCAAGCAAAGAAACCTCATTAGTCTGCGGGTTTGGTTATGGCTTTGGTTATTCACAGTTCAACGTATTTTTTGGCAGTCTCTCCACACCTCCAGCATAGCTGTGCTCTAACAAGCAGTTGCGCATTTACGGCGAACACGCTCATAAAATTACAGGGAGTGCTTCTTGGTAGGGTGTCTGCGAGCACCCCGTTGTGCTCACGTGTAACAGACAGGCCTGCCAGAAAGGCACATTGGGTTTTCCTGCTTGAAATGCCCAGCAGGTATCAACGCAATATAAATCTGAAGACAAATATTTTCCATAACTTCTGTTTAAAGTACTGGCAAGCAATGGAGCGGCTGCAAATTGGTATGTATTGAAATTCACACTCGTACTTGAGCAATTTACTGCAGGTCTTATTTTTCTTTAGAAATTATTTTTATTTTCTCAATAGAAAATTCCCCAAGGAAATCTCCTTGGTAACCAGAAATTATGTTAGGGGTCCTATGAAAATGTACTGCTAGTTTTCATTGACTTCTAGAAAAGACAATAATTTTAACAGTAAACAATTCTAATCAGTAGGTATCTTGCAAATGTCTCGGTTCAGATGCTGAATTGAAGGGCTACGTTGGTCTAAAATGCGGAATTTTAAGGGTGGAATAGCACGAAGAAATGATGCTACTATGATAGGCCAAAGGTATTTGGAAAAATGATTGGAGGCTTTTAATTTGGTGTGTAAGCACTAATGGATTAAAAGTGAAATAACGTATGACTATTGATGTAAGTGCTCAAAAAGAAAAATCTCTGCGTGTCAAAATTAAGGCTGAATGGATGAGCTCGCAGTTTCCAATCTTAGAGGGCAGTGTGAGTAATGAATTAAAAATGGCCTAATTTATAGCGATTGCAGCTCTCAGCGGGTCCCTGCTTGAAACACCGGCTGTAGCTCTCTATTCCACGTTAGAGGCTGCATGACGACAGGTTTCGGTCTCAAAATCATTTACCGCACTTCACTAAAATCCACCTCCATGTGGTTTTCCCATAAACCGGTGTGGCTTTTAGTCCGTTTTAAAGCACGCTTTAATATCATGCTAAAATGAAGTTTTTCAAGGCTGGATAGCGGTGCAGAGAAAAACTCCGGTGTGCTTTAGGGCACGCAGTTGAAACGGCAAAGAGGAGGCAGAGCCCGCGGAGCAGACTCGTCCCCTCTTCCCTCCCCAGTCTTCAATCTGCTAAGCTCAATAAGCCGATTTCTTCTAATTCTTCCTTAAAAGTGGCCTCCTGTTCTCTTGTTTATTCAGAGAGGTTGTTGGGGGTTTTTTGCGTCTTCTCTGCTGGGAACATAGATCTGGTGGCAACATTTCTGACGAAGCTCTCCCATCGGCAATGGCAATGGCTCTCAGCCGCGTGGGAGCTGTTACTTGGGAACATTTGGGCTCGCAGAAATCCTGCCTCAGCTGAGAGTTAAACACAAATGCTTTTTTGCACTTGCAAAATGCACTTCCCATTCTCGTGACAGATGACTTTCCACTTCCAGACTGCTGTATTTCAGTAAAAAAAGAATGTCAAACCCCAGGTAGGCAGCAGCGTAGCTCCTTCCGTCGGTGCCCGCGCTGCGCTTCCCCGCCTGCCAGCGCCGGTCCCTGAACGCGGTCCCTCCGCCCGCCCGGCACGCCGTGCCTTCCCAAGGGGCTGCGGAACGCGGGGGCTTTAGAACGGCGTAGCGGTGCCCGGAGTGCTCGTGGCTCAGAGCAGCAGGGGGCTCTGCTCCTGACTGGTGCAGCTGGGGGGTCTTTCCCCGTGGGAATAAGGAAAGTTTGCAGAGTGGAAGCAACTCTTTTGACGGTGGTGTAGAGAGGGATGCTGGCACGAGCAGCTCAGAGCTGAAGTCTTTTAATGGGATTTACAGAAAGTCCTGGCAAACTTCTGTGCAAGGAGAGTTGTGCAGGGAGGAGAGACTCTGGACCTGAGCTTGCTCAGGGCAAGCTGATGAAGCATGTTGTCTAATTTTCACTTAGCAGCCGACAGCGTAGCCAGCTGCTCCCCGGCCCGGCGGGAGGAGAGATGTGCCCAGCCTTTGCCCGCCGTGCCCCCAGCCCGGCTCGCCGCCGAGGCTGCCCGGTCCCTGCAGAGGCGGCAGTGCGGAGGGGGGCTGCAGGGCTCCGGCGGGGAGCTGTCGGTGGCACCCACCAGCACAGAAGCTCGCTCTCCTGCCCCATCGTTCCTGGCCAGCTTTATTGAGTTGGATGCTATTTGAATGCAGCTTTGGGAAATGAAGAGAGACAACTTCAGAGGAACGATTTAGGATGGAGAAAGGTGGATCCTCCAGCGTTGCCTCCACGAATCTCTGCTATGCCTGCTTGCATGCGAACGGCAGTCACACGGGATGCTTCCAGAATAAAAATACGTAAATACAGCAGCGAGGGAGAACCTCACGGAAGGATGGAGCTATTTCAGGTGATGGACAACACCGGAGCAAACGAATACAATCCGACCACAAGGCGTTTAGGCTGGAAATCAGAAGGTTTTTAAGTGTTGAGGCTCTAGGGCAGCCCCCGAAGGGGAAGCGAGGCAAGATGCCCGCTCACGTGGCAGCACATCTCTGTCCTCTTATGCGAGGAGCCCCCGGCCCAGGAGGCGGCGTGGCAGCGCAGGGGGCTGGGGGCTGGCGAGAGCCCTTCCGCTCCCGGGGAGCGAGGGAGGCACGCCGGCTTGCCACTGGGGTAAATGGACAAGTTGCATTAACGTCAACAAGCTCCCGATGCAGGGGCCGTGGGCTCATCCCCAGCACAGACCGTCTGGACAGGGCGTATCGCTCCAGCCAAGCCGTGTCCAGCGCGACTGCAGAGCTGGGATGGGAGGCCGAGGTGTCTGGGGAAGCACGCGGGGACCGCGGCGCTTGGGTCGAACAGAAACGCGTCTGCGTTGCCTGCCGTGGCTTCTCCTTGATGGATTCATTGATCGATCCAGGTGATGCCCTCTTTAATATTGTAGAAGGTATTAAACAATGTGAAGGCTGAAACGGGAAGCTGACAGTATACATCAGGGACATCCTTGGCTTTCGGAGAGAGCGGTTCTGGAGCCGGGCTGCAGCAGCCGCCCACAGAGCTGCCTGCTGCCTGGCTCCAGCGCAGGTTCGTTTGCCTTCGCTCCCAGCCTTCTGCTCTGCCTCGGGCTGCGGCCGGAGATGTGGGAGCCAGCAGGAGCACAGGGTGAAGAGGGAATTGTCAGGATCGGGCTCGCGCAGTGAAGCCGCGGCCGTGTCGGCAGCTGCCGCCGCGCATCTCTTGGCTGTGCCGCTTTGCTTGCTTTTACGTATTTTTGCCCAGATCACTGTTGGAGGTAGTGAGATATGGAGATAAGCGCCACTAATGAGGATTTGATCACCTCTGTGCATCGCGTCTCTGACTGCCCTCGAGGCGCCCAGGGTTGTCCGTCCCCTGTCCCCTCTCACTGAGCTTGCCAAGGGGCACGGCGGATCGAGGGGGGTGCCACCGCGGAACGAGCAGCAGGCTCAGCGTGCTGGTGGAGGTTGCGGCACTCCGTCGGGACCTGGCAGGGTTGGCTGCAAACACCTTCTCGGCCGGGTACCGGCAGGCTGGTGTCTCCCTGGTTTGCTGTCTCTGGCCCGTGGGAGCCGGCTCCCCAAAAGCAGCCGCCGAGGGAGGCGGGGGCTGTGCTGCTGCCGCCGCGGTGACGTGGGTTCTCACTGCAAAGCACAGAATCCGTAGCACCAGGTAAACTTCACGACTGAGGGCAGCGTTTAAACTCACGGTAGCAAAGGTGACCTGCCCCTGCCCCAGGGCCCGCTCCTCTCCAGCGCCCTTTGCAGTCGCTTGTTAGAAAAGTCTTTTTTCCCCACTGCTGGCTCTTGCTGTGTCCCAGCTTTAGGACTGGGGGAAGCTTTTAATGTTCTTCCCATCATCTCTGCTCCTTTGGTCTCGAGATGCTTGCGAGGCAGAGCCCCTGCAGTGCGTCGGTCCCACGGCCAGTGGGGCTCAGGGGTGTGCAATATTTACTTCAGGTGTTGGACCTAATTTAGAAAC
Organism: Ciconia boyciana; assembly: GCF_034638445.1. Taxonomy (NCBI): domain Eukaryota; kingdom Metazoa; phylum Chordata; class Aves; order Ciconiiformes; family Ciconiidae; genus Ciconia; species Ciconia boyciana. The sequence continues at coordinate 128,424,050 of NC_132936.1, forward strand.
CCTGGACAAGTGGTGCCACTGCGTGTTTTGGAGTTCTCTGCTCGAGAATAAATCGCTCTGTCCCTCGAAGCGCACCGGTGGGCGGGTGGATGTGGCCTGGTCCAACAGGGTAGAGGAGACTATGTCGGAATGCCCCGTCTGCCTCCTTCGCATCCTTTCCCGTGCCTTTTCCCCCCGTCACGTCTAATGCTTCTGGCTGCAATAAAGTCAGCTCCTGTCAAAGCACAAGGTGTTTGCAGAGGCAGGAGTCCAAATTTCTGTAACAGTTGATAACCAAGTCACAGAATAACAGGCGTAAAGGGACTTTTGGAGGACTCTGGTCCAACATCTGCTCAAAACAGGGGCAGCTGAGATTAATTTAATGACAAGCCACAAGTTTTTCACCTACGTGGGGCTGCACAGGAGTATTTAGCGTGCAGTCCCCGGCCACCTCCTGGGGACTGCCCGGCATTGCCCTCACGGTCTGTGGGAAGCGCGGGGGACATCTCGTAAATGCTGTATTTTCCTCTTGCCTGCAAATGAAACGAGTCAGTTGTCATCATTTGCTTAACTGAGGACGAGCTGGGTGCGTTCTCAGTCCTTTCCTCGTTTCCCATACTGTGGCTGGGAACGTTCCCCCGTGCTGGGGCGTTCGCCTAAGCTGCTGGGGGGACCCGGCCTTTGGTGTCAGCAGCAAGGTGGGATAGGGAGGCCAAAACGTTTTGTCTCTCAAATGTATGAACGAGATGTCTTGATGAGGGGGGGGGTTTATTGTTGTTGCTTTTTTTTCTGTCTTTTTTTTTCTCCGAAGAGATATTCTGCTTCTGTTCTTGTACCTTTGCTCCCTTGTTCTGAGCTGGTGAAACAGGTTTTTATCTCCGCTGTCTGTGTGAGTGTTGTGGCATTTTGTGTGCTTTAACCGAAAAGCTACACCGCTAAAGATAAAAGTGTCCTTAACTAGCAGTGAATGAATATAACGTGCCAGGAAGCCTGGCAGCGGTTTCCAGGCCCGGCGCCCTGTTCTGCGGGGTGGAAGCTCGGCCCGCTTGGCTGCTTGTGGCTCAGCTCGTCCCTGAGCTCAGTGCCGAGGAGAGGACGGAGGGGACCGTGGCTGTGCGGGACGGTGGGAGCTGGATGGGCAGTAGGGCCCTTCTGGAAATGCTCGTGCCCCTTCCAGACCCCTAAACGCCCCAGAGCCCGGCAGATAAACTGCCTGCCTGAATAACAGCGTACTGGGCAGCATGAAGATGCACCGCAGAGGCCATATAGAGGCTGTAATGTATGTTTGGGCAGCATGGCTCTCCTGAATACTGTCCTCCTAAGGGAGAATGTTGGGTGAACCTTTGGGGGAGGAGGGGAGTTGGGTGTTTTGGTGTGAACGTTTGGTGTTTGATTTTCCTGAAACAGGCACCAGGAGAAGCTGAGGACACCAGCCCCTGCCTCTTGAAAATCCAACAGGGGAAGGAATCGGAGCAGAACTCTCCAAAAGTGCTGATGCAGCGTCAGCCCAGCCCAAAATGTTGCCATTCCAAGGGTTTTGCTGCCGATTTGTAGAAAGGTATGTTTGAATGGGTATAATTTTACCACGTTTTTCTAAAGTACCATTTTAACAGACGTGGCTACGCATCCTGCCAGGATTATTTTCCAAATAGTCCTCCCCATCTCTGAAGAACTGCTTGCGCAGTGGCTTTTTTTAATCGTACGGTGTAGGAAAAGGAGGTCCAGCTTTTTCCTTTGGTGGCCAGCAGACAGACTGCTTCTAGCCCAGTCAGCTCCCTAGCCAGCGGTCGCCTGTCCGCAGGCTGCGCTTTCCGCCTCTGCGCCTAGCGAGCGGTGCTCTGAGTGGGCGCACCCGCGGCCCGGGCGCCGCGGGATGCTCCGGTGGCTGCCGGCCGCGGTGAGCTGCGGTGCTCGCGAGGGTGCCGAGGGCCGGGGCTGAGGGCTGTAACGCTGCTTCGGGGGAGGCCGGGGGCTGTCGTCCCTGGGGCGCGTGCCAGGGATGGTGGGATTCGGCCAGGAGCACAGAAAAGCCCCAGACCGGCACAGGCTGAGCTGGGATAAACGCTGTGCAAAAACCCCAACTGGTTCATTTTTCACCAAACGAAAAGTGCCATCTGCCGCAAAGCAGAGCATTTTGAACCTCTGCGTTTAAAAATGTATGAAATGAGCATACCTAACTCGCATGTTCTGTCAGTAAAACAGTGTTTGAAGACGTTGTGACAATATGGCTTAACTTTTCAAATATTGCTCAGCGGTGTTTTTAGTTGTGGTTGGGTTTTTTGGCTTCTCTTTTTTTCCTTCTGTTTTGTTATCCTATTGAACAATTGTATGAGATCAATGGTGTCATTGAAACTTTTCTGGTTGGTCGAATCAGCTTTAAAAGCAGCTTTGGCTAACTGCGTCTTTCTAAGCAGTCTTGCACAGATGTGGCTGGGAAGCAGGAGACTTCTGGCGGCGTGGTAGATGCCTTCTGTGGCCAAGGAAGTAGTGCTGGGTGGAGATTTACCAGGAAATATTTAAAATTTACCCGGGAAAATTTTCCTTCATTTCTCTGCTTTTTGCTGGTATCAGCAAAGACCCGGGGCATCACCTCTAGTTTTTCTTGTATCGATGTGGATTATTGGGGCAGTTTGCTCTCAGGCTAAATCTGATGCAGGACCACCTCGCCCTGCCTGCACAGGCGTTCATGCCAGTGACCGTCCTGTCCCCTGCGTGCGTTATCTTCCTGGTCTCGAGACGCAGAGGAGCACTTCAAAGCAACTTGCTGATATCCCTCATTTTAGCAGGGGCGTCTCTGCCAGATCTCCAAGATTATCTGGTTCCTGCGGCACGGGGGAGTTTTTGTACACCCCTCCTGCAGCTCTCGCCTGTCTGCTTACCGAGGAATTACCGTCAGAAAATGGCTTTTACCCCCGCTCTTCACAGCCTTCCAGGGATGCTCCCATCAGCTCACCCGTGCAAGATGCTTTTGGGAAGCAGCCACCTCCCGCCCCGAGGGTCCCCCTCGCCCCGCAGGCACCCAGCCCGCAGAGGGACTCGCCAAACCGCAGGCTCCGGTAAACTCCCCCCGCCTTCCTCCCGGACCCCTCCCTGGCAAACACAGGCCGCGGGCAGCGCAGAGCCGCTCTGGGCTGGTGGGCATGCCTCCTCTCGTGTGCGGGCAAGCCCGGGAAGGACAGGGCGTACCTGCCGCTCACCGTCCCCGTTCAGCATCGCCCGAAGGGCATCCGCATTTAGGGGCTCACTGCGGGGCCTGCGGCTTTGAGCCAGGGGCAGCGAGGAGGGAGAGGGCGGAGGGGCTGCGGGGGATCTCCTGGCCCGCGCTCCGTCTTCCGCCCCTCTCCTCCCAGGTGACCTGTAACGCCCCGCGGCTGGTGCCGGCCCGCGGGACTTGAGCTCGCGTCTTTAGGTGGAGCGGAGCAAAACCGCAGGTGGCTTTGGGGATGGGGGTGGCTGGGGGTTTGTGTTTCCGCTGTTCTCCCCTCCTCGCACGCCTCGGCGCTTCTCCCTTTCTCCAGACAGGGTGGCTTACACAAGCGAACGGACGTAAATCTTAGCCAGAGCTTTGGATTTTTACCCCTTCCTCCAGGGCCAGACTTGCTCAGGTCTCTCCTGTGCGTTGCACGACTGACTCAAATTAAGGGTTGAAGGCGGGGAATGACAAACGATCCCCAGGGAATAAGAGTTTGAGCTGGAAACAAGTTGATAATCCTGTGCAGCTTGCTCTGGCCGCTGTTCTCCCGGCTGTGTTTGTAAATAAACGGTGTGGCTGGGGCCTCGGCCGGGCGCGAGGCTCCGGAGCAGGTCCGGGGCACAGAGCTACGTCGCAGCGTGGAGGTCATCCACAGCCCGTGCTCCGGCCGCCGCGGCGGCCCGGTCCTGGCATTGCCTTTGGTGGCCCTAGGCTGCAAACGCGTCGGCAGAGACAAAAGAAACTGCTGGGTTTGCAGAGCGTTTCTGAGCCGAGGACCTGGCAGCTTCCCATCTGAGGAGGAAGGAACCCAATCCTGCCCGCCCTTTCAGGCAGATCCTCAGGTGGGAAAAGCAGCAAAGTCTTCTCTTTCTCTTCACTTCTCAGGCTGTTTCTTGCATGAGACAGAGCTCATTAGCACGTTTGTGTTACGAAACGGACCTGTGCCTTTGACGAGGCTCTTGCATTTCACTGCTGGGTGGGCTGTACATCAGGCACTGTATAAAAATTTAAAAAAAAAAAAGCAACCTTGCTGGACTTGGTGGCTTGCCCTAGCCTGACCTTAGGGCGAGGGAGCGGAGAGGGAAGGGTTTGCCCAGTGACGAAACCGTGCAGTAATTACAACGGGTGTCTCCAAAGAGCAGCTATTGCCGTTTTCAGATGCGCTGCTCCCATTGATATTTCTTTGTTTGGTTTCCAGACCTGAACAAATCTCTCGGTAGGCACTTTTGAAGTGAACAAACAAAAGTCTCCGGTTGGATCACTTGCTGCATTAGCATATTTGTACTGTGCCAGGGGATAGCAAGGCAGTCTTGCTTCTTGCTTATTCTTCCCACAAGTTCCTCCAGCCCTTTGAAGTGTGAGGTTTATTGTGGGTAAATGGCAAAAGCTCTCCAAAGCGTCCCCTGCCTTTTTCCCTTTGGTAGCAAATGAAACCGATGCTCCCGACCTCTGAAGAACTTAACCTTGCCAGACTCGGGAGGGACCCGGCTTGTCCCCTCACCAGACTCAAGCCTACCTGCCGTGGGCATCCCTCCCTCTGGGCTGGAGCGAGGCCCCGAGCACTCAGCCGCGGGCAGGGCAGCGCTGGTGCTTAGGGACCCTGATAACGCAGCCACAGGAAAGGGGGTGCTGGGGGGGCAGGCCCCCAGGGCACCCCCGAGCGAGCGTATCCCACAGAGGTGGCACAGGGCTGCAAACCTGTGCTCTTCTGCGCTTCCCCTCTTCTCGATGCCTTATTCTGAACGCTTCTCGGCATCGCTTTTGCCTTGTATTTTCCTGCGCTGGGAATAATCACTGGTACGTGCAGTCAAATCAGGTATCGATGACAGTAATTTGGAGGTGAAAGGCTTTTGGACGCTTGCTTCAATTCTTTTGTGTGCGAGGAAGGAACAAAACCTGTCATTTAAACATGCTGCAGAAGAAACAAACGTGGCCGCGAGAGCTCGCGCTGCTGGGGAAGCGGAGCTCTGGGGAAGCAGCCCTGGAAAGCAATCCGTTAAATTGGATCCCGTTGCTTTTTGCATTCGGTTTAATGGGCAGCACTAGAGCCGTGACTCACTGGACCACCACCACTGTTGTCTAAAAATACCTCGAGAAAACATTTCAGATTTGATATTTCAGTGAGTCACCCTTCCCAACAAAAGGGCTTAAGGAAAACTTTGGGCGCTGATGGAAATGACTCTCATCTCCTCAAGCGCAGCAGTGATTTGAAAAAGAAAGAGCAAGCTTTTTTCACGTGTGCAGGACAGCCGTTTTTAGAAAGCAGCAGGGAGCAGGTGGGACCTGGGCATCCCATCGCCTCCATCCCCGCTGCCCGAGACCGGCTGTTACCCGGGGACCTCTGTCCCTGCTGTGGTCCGTGCCATAATTAGCCAGGCTTTCTCATCAGGTGCCATGCTGAGGCTCCGGGTTCACTGGGCAATAGGAGCTCCAGTAACTTCTAGAGCTGTTCCCAGATTTTGGGGGGGGAAAGTAGTATGTAGGCAGGATGGGGAAAAGCGCTAAGTGGCACATCGTTGCGAGGCACGTTACTAAAACCCTAACGTGGAGCCATGGTAGGTTAAGCACTGACTGTCTCCTCCGCCGTCGAGATGTGAGTCACTGCTCGGGTTCACGCGAGGTCCCGACGCCGCTGTGGGGGATTGCGCTTGTAAAGATGAGTATATACAGCTATTAATATTTGTTCTAGGAGCAGGGAAACAAACAAACAAGCCCAGTCCAGCAGAAACAATGCTCACCACAGTCACAGCCTCTCCTGCAGCTTTTTTTGGTGGAGGCTTTTCAGAGCAGATGATGCCTCCCTGAGCGCAGGCAGCCTGGAGATCACGCTGGCCTCCGGGCAGGGAAGCTCCTGGGACAGCCTGTCCCGGATCCGGAGCAAGGCTCCTCGTGCTGCCCGGCGGATGGGCCTCCTCCACAGGCAAACAGGGATTTGAAGGGGAGGCTTAAACCCTGTTTATGCTGATAAAAAATAAGGCTGCTTTCCCGTGCCAAATAACGAACGTCCAGCCATCCCAAGGGAGGCTCCTGGCTGGTGCCGAAGAGGCTGTGAATAAGTTGCTCATTTTCCTAAAGCTCTCCCACAGACCGTTAAGGAACAGCTTTGGGGATAGGCAGGGTAATGCCTGCCGAATTCAGGTAACCCCATTTCCTCCTGTTTTGTTGGTGTGCCTCCCACCCAGGAGCCTACGGCCTGAAAAATCTGCTGTTTGAGTGTTAATAATAGCTTTGGGAACAGCAATTTTTCAGTACGGCTTCCAGCTTCTCCCAAGGTCTGTTTTTAAGCCTGGTACCTTGATACCGTGCTCAGCCTCTGCCCAGCAGAAGCAGTGCCGGCTTGGAAGCGGTGTGTTGCTGTGGTCCAGTTCTGGTCCAGCCTCAGCAGGCAGCGAGAGAATACGACCTAAGGGATGCAGATGCCGAAAAGGGTACCTGAGTTATGACCTGCGTCTGCAGAGCTGTGCTTGCTCTCAGCCACAAAGGGCAGCGGAAGACGTCCTCGGGGGCTTCAGCAGGGCTCGGCCGCCGTCTCCTGTCACCTCTCCTTTGGCTTGAGCTGCAGGGGCTGTTCTTGGCAGCAGGTTCCCCAGCCGGAGATGTTGAGCTGTATAACACAAGTAAACAGGGCTGTAATTCTTCAAATTTATGTGCGTATTCTTTCTGTGTGCCTGTGGTGCGAAACACTCTAGACAGCTTTGAAATTAAGAGTATAATTTGTTGTGCTATTCAGGTCACTTTCTGACATTACTTCAGTTCCTCAGAGTTTAATAGGGGTTACATTCCTTTTCTACATAGTTCCAAAAAGAAACACTGCTGTTTTCTATGAATTTTTAGTGTGGGTAGGAAAAGAATGGGATGGGTTGGGATCTCGCTCGAGGCAGTTTGCTAGGCACAAGGAGAAGGTTTATAAATGAAAGGACAGTGAGGTGCTGGAACAAAGCTTGTGGCAGATTTTAAGAGCAAATTAAGTAATTCTTTGCAAACAGTAGGATATAGTTACCCTTGCCCTCAGGCAAGAGGATGGATGGGTCCCACCTCATCCTCTCTTCTGTGACTCCAGTTAGGCGTAGAAAATCCCTGGCTGCATTCGTAACCATGTGAGCAAGAAGCCATAGCAGCAAACTGTTGCATTTACATGTGGAGTTCTGGAAAACTGTGCATCAACTGATGAGCTGGTACAGGGCACGCGGAGGTACCTGCCCTTAAATGAAAACACAAGAGCTGATAAATCTTTTCCTGGTTTATCTGCCAAAAGAAAAGGGAAGCGGCAGGCCCCGCTTTTGCACGTGGATTTATTCTCCGTGCTGACTCTGTCAGCTATTCTAGACAGGGCGCCGGCATCCCAGCACGGGTACCAGCATCCTGAGCACGCTGACGCTTTCTAGTATCTGTCTGCACCGTCTCTTCTACTGAGCAAATGGGAAGGAGAAGTTGTTGCGTTGTCCAGAGTACGGAGAGGTCTCTCTGTACCCTCAAGGGTCCCGCAAAGGAATTCCTCCATCCCCTTGAAAGAGCTGTCTGCTGAATGGGGACCGGGGCTTGAAGTACTTGGGCTTCTCTGAGTGCCTGGGGAGCAAACCTGCGAGCGTGGGCACTGGGAGGGCTGGGGTCGTGGTGCCCTGCCGCTGCGCGGGGGCTCGGCAGTACACCGTGACACCCCCTGCACTCCGGCTTCCGTGTCCTGGCAGGCAGAACAGGCGAACGATGGGAGACGTCTCATGACTGCGGTAACACATCTCCCTGCCTGCCCTCGTTCCCGGAAAACATCCGCAAACAAGCAAGCGATGCAGGGAGATGAGCCGTTTGGGGGTTTGAAACGACTTTTGGATGAAATTCTGTTGTAGGAACATTGGGGGAAACGCGGAGAAAGAACCAAGTTTTTCTCCTGAATGAGAAAGGAGGTCGGCGCTTGGGAGCAGCTGTAAGGGGTGACGGCTCTTCAGCAGTGACGAGGCCAGGCTCTTTCCGTTGGCACTGCTGGTTTGTGTCCGTCCCTGTGAGAATAGCTCGGTCGTTCCGCTGGGTCCTTGTTCAGGAAAAACCTTAGGCAGGTCACCAAGCCTGGTGAGGAGTCTCCACGAGGACGACTTGTGCATGCACAAGTGCTTTCCTGAAGAGGGCAATTTCCCTCCTGTGGATGTTTGAAATCCCTTTTGAGAGAGCCGTGCCTCTCCCAAGAGCCGGGCTGCGGGCAGGCAGCCTGCCAGGACTGGGCTCTGCCCGCAGCTGGCAGGTAGGGAACAGGCAGGCAGAGCTTGCCTGCTTCTGGCAAAGAAACATCCTGGGCTTGAGCAACACGCTGAGTCTGAGTCCGAGTACGTTTTTCTGGTGGAAAATCATTCTACTGGGAAAACTCTTGATCATTGTACGTCTCTGGTCACTCACAAGTCTATGGGGCCTGATGAGATCCACCTGAGAGTACTGAAGGAACTGGCAGAGGTGCTCACCAAGCCCCTTTCCATCATTTACCAGCAGTCCTGGATAACCGGGGAGGTCCCAGCTGACTGGAGATTAGCAAGTGTGACACCCATCTCAAGAAGGGCCGGAAGGAGGACCCGGGGAACTACAGGCCTGTCAGCCTGACCTCGGTGCCGGGGAAGCTGATGGAGCAGATCATCCTGAGTGCCATCACACGGCATGTAGAGGATAACCAAGGGATCAAGCCCAGCCAGCATGGGTTCAGGAAAGGCAGGTCCTGCTTGACCAACCTGATCTCCTTCTGTGACAAGGTGACCTGCTTAGTGGATGAGGGAAAGGCTGTGGATGTTGTCTATCTAGACTTCAGTAAAGCCTTTGACACGGTTTCCCACAGCATTCTCCTGGAGAAACTGGCTGCTCATGGCTTGGACGGGCGTACGCTTCGCTGAGTAAAGAACGCTGGATGGCCGGGCCCAAAGAGTGGTGGGGAATGGAGTTAAATCCAGTTGGTGGACGGTCACCAGTGGTGTTCCCCAGGGCTCTGTGCTGGGGCCAGTTCTGTTTAATATCTTTATCCATGATCTGGATGAAGGGATCGAGTGCACCCTCAGTAAGTGTGCAGATTGAGACCAAGTTGTGCAGGAGTGTTGATCTGCTGGAGGGTAGGAAGGCTGTGCAGAGGGACCTGGACAGGCTGGATCGATGGGCCGAGGTCAACTGTATGAGGTTCAACAAGGCTCAGTGCCAGGTCCTGCACTTGGGCCACAGCAACCCCAGGCAATGCTGCAGGCGTGGGGAAGAGTGGCTGGAAAGCTGCCTGGCAGAAAAGGACCTGGGGGTGTTGGTTGACAGCCGCCTGAATGTGAGCCAGCAGTGTGCCCAGGTGGCCAAGAAGGCCAATGGCATCCTGGCTTGTATCAGAAATAGTGTGGCCAGCAGGACTCCAGGGCAGTGACCGTGCCCCTGTACTCGGCACTGGTGAGGCCGCACCTCGAACGCTGTGTTCAGTGTTGGGCCCCTCACTACCAGGGAGACCTTGAGGGGCTGGAGCGTGTCCAGAGAAGGGCAACGGAGCTGGGGAAGGGTCTGGAGCACAAGGCTGATGGGGAGCGGGTGAGGGACCTGGGGGTGTTCAGCCTGGAGAAGAGGAGGCTGAGGGGAGACCTCATCGCTCTCTACAACTGCCTGAAAGGAGGGTGTAGTGAGGTGGGGTTGGTCTCTTCTCCCAGGTAACAAGCCATAGGACGAGAGGAAGTGGCCTCAAGTTGTGCCAGGGGAGGTTTAGACTGGATATTAGGAAATTTTACTTCACTGAAAGGGTTGTCCAGCACTGGACCAGGCTGCCCAGGGAAGTGGTGGAGTCACCGTCCCTGGAGGGATTTAAAAGCTGTGTAGATGTGGTGCTTAGGGACACCGTGTAGTGGTGGGCTCGGTAGTGTTAGGTTTATGGTTGGACTCAATGATCTTAAAGGTCTTTTCCAACCTCTACGATTCTGTGAATTTCTGTGGTCTGTGTAGAAATTGTCTCCCTGCGCAAGGAGGAGGAAGAGCGGCGCGTGGCTGGGGTGTACTGGCTGCCTCCTGCTGATGGGCAAAGCCCCCACCTTTGGGGGCTGCCTGTGAAAGAGCAGGCAGTGGCTTTCAAGAACAAGGCTGCTGCTGGCTCTGCAGCGTTCCTCGCCCTCCACTGAGTTGACGTGAGCTGGAGGAGCTCCTGCTCGGTGCATCCGCTGTGTCCCTGGAGCTGGGCATGCAGGGCTTGCATTGCAAATGCTCTGCAAATGCCCCTGCGGTGGTGGTGGTGGTGGTGGTGGTGGGGACCGCCCGCACCTGGAAGCCCACCCGGCAGCTCCCCACACCTGTGGTGGACGGGACGCTGTCCAGGCCCGGCGGAGAGCTGCCAAAAGGGGGAAGAGCAGAGCTCCAGCTTGTTTAAAACCGTGGCAGCAGCCTCCCGCAGCAATGCCTGCCGAGAAGGGAAGGGGGGAGCAGACAGGGAGGCTCCAGCTCCCAAACGGCCTGTCACGCCGGGGTGAAGGATGGGCTCGGCTCAGCGTCCACAAACGGCATCTGCCATCGTTGTCTGCCTCAAAGGCTGCCAGCGCTGCCTGCCTGATCTGCCAGATGAAAGGCAGGGTCTGGAGCACAAGGCTGATGGGGAGCGGCTGAGGGACCTGGGGTTGTGCAGCCTGGAGAGAAGGAGGCTGAGGGGAGACCTCATCGCTCTCTACAACGCCCTGAAAGGAGGCTGGAGAGAGGTGGGGTCGGTCTCTTCTCCCAGGTAGCAAGCCATAGGACGAGAGGAAATGGCCTCAAGTTGTGCCAGGGGAGGTTTAGACTGGATATTAGTAAAAATTTCTTCACCGAAAGGGTTGTCCAGCACTGGACCAGGCTGCCCAGGGAAGTGGTGGAGTCACCATCCCTGGAGGTATTTAAAAGCCGTGTAGATGTGGTGCTTAGGGACATGGCGTAGTGGTGGGCTCGGTAGGGTTAGGTTTACAGTTGGACTCGATGATCTTAAAGGTCTTTTCCAACCTAAACGATCTATGATTCTATGCTCCTCTCCTCCTGGTGACTGATGACCAGCCATAAGAGCCTGCAAACAGGATGGGCTTCTACTTGAAGGCCAGTGTTCCACGTGCCGTAACTCTGCCCGCAGCGTGCGTGAGAGCTTTGTCAGCAGAGAGCGGATTTGGTGATCCGGGGCAGCCGTGCCACTTGACGCAGCTTCCTGCCCGTCCCTGGGGCTCCCCTGGCTTCACAGAGACTTAAGTACAAAGGCTCCCAGTCGACCGACGGAGCGCGCGGTGGCAGCCGGCACAGCCCGTCCTGCAGCCCCTCTCCGTCAGCAGGGTGGGAAGCTGCACCGTGAGCCTGCTGCTTGGAGAAACGGTCAGACGGGGGCCTGAGGCTAAGCGTTTTTCTAACAGTTTATCAGGACAGCTCTGGAGGTTGCCTTCTGAGTGTCCCTGTATGTTTCAACCTATACAAGTATATCGTTTGTTATAAATCACATACATACATATATATTTTTAGCCCATGTAAGCACCACGGTTTTGCACAGTGTTTTTCCCAAGCCTGCTGCTCAGCATCCGCAGCAGCCCGACAGAATGACTTTTCCCTTGGTCTCTGCTACTTAGCCGAAGCGTTGGGGTTACCGTACCCACATAAGGATGCGGTCTGAGAGTCCCGCTGCGAGGACGCGGTGGGGAAGGTGGCACGGACGGGGAAGGGAGATGCCTGCGCAGGCACAGCCCCGTGCTGCTGGGGCACCCTCCGAGCGGCTTTGGTCCCTGCTCCGTTCCCTTCCCTCCGCTCCCCTCTGCCTGGGAGCGAAGGGATGAGCCCAGGGAGGACTCGTACGTCTGACCCTTTGGACAGCGCGGCAGCCCGGGCACAGCCTGGAGAGAGCGAGCATCAGGCGGGAAAGAAGGGGCCAGCATATACAAATACGGCAAGTGTGCGAAATGTATTGGAAATAACCTTATGAGGTAGGCTTGCGTTGGAGCAGAGTTAGCATACGGATCCGGTTACTTATTTGGCCTGCTCCCTGCGCTCCCAAGCAGTAGGAATGTAGTTTGTTCTTTTTAGCAGGGTATAAACATTTACGCTCTCCTTTCTGACCCTATCACTTTGATCTCCTCCATATACTTTTCCAGCAATGCCTACTGGCAATGGAAAAATGCATTAGCCTGAGCTAATTTGTTTTTCCTTTATATACAAGTGCATTAAGTCTTGGGAAATGGGACAGTGAAGTGGGATTGCGGAGCTGCAGGGCAAATCGGTGCATCCGTAACACCGTAACGAGGTTGTCGGCGCGCGTTTGTGACGGGAGGTGGTGGAGATTTTGGGTCATGATACTTTTACTTCTTAAAAGGATTTGCTTTCTCTTCTTTGGTGCTAAACGTTTTTTGCCATCAGCAAAGCAAACAAAAAAGGTGTCTAATTGCTCTGCCCTTTCTGAGGGCTGTTTTACATGAGTAGGGAAGATTAAGAGGAAAAGAGAAACTTATGAAAATTTATAAGCATAATTCATGGGGCCAGACTGTGAGTGAGCATAAATCAGTTGCTCCTTTTCTGGATTCATTCTGTCTATCGCTTTTGAGCAGTAACGTTTTTGTCTCACAGTGTCTTTTTTTTTCTTTTTCCTTTCTAGTTTCCTATGTGTGTAGTGCTGGAACCTGCATTAAGGTGAGCAAGCGGGTGTGCTTACATTTCCTTAACCTGCTCGGCATGCTCGTCGCCAGCCCAAAGCTGCTCCAGAGGGCTGCAAGAGGGACGTCGTCCCGGGTCCCCGCCGAGAGGACGGTGTGGCACCTGCCTGGGCAGCGCCGGCTGCGAGGGCCACAGCAGGGCCGTCCCGACGGGTGGGCTCCGACCGGCGGGCTGCGGCCAGGCAGCGGGGCTCTCCCCGAGCTGGGGAGCGTTTGTGCACGGCTCGCTCCCCTTCCGCTCCTGGCCATCACAGCGCGCCGAGCCACCGACTTGCTGTTTCCTTAGTGACCGATGAATGGGAAAAAGGCACAGGGAGGATTTTATTTTTTAAAGTGTAGAAGTCCTGTGCCAGCACGGCTACTTGTGTTGCTAAGCGGCTGCAGCAGGCAGCAGCTTTCCTTAGCACAGAGAGCGTGGTCTAAATCCCTGCCTGAGCGCAGGGCGCAGGTTGAGCCCCTGACCGACGAGGGCGAGTTTGGCAGCCGGGCAGGTAAGACAGAGTGACTGATTCCTGCGCTGATTAAAAGCCATTCATTTCCTCCAGCTAACTTCAGAGGTAATTAAAATACCCTTCCATCTTCAGCTGCCTTAAATCCACAGGAAAAACGCAGCGTGCAGTCTCCGATGGCCGGAGCCGTGCTCAGGCCAGGTGTGTCTGCGCTGACACAAGCAGCAGCAGAGCCCCGGGCTGTCCTGGGCTTGGACACCCTGCACTGCACGCTGTGCTTTGCTTCTGAAATGCCTGCGAGGGCGTATGAGTTAAAGACCTATTTCTGCATGCAGGTCCCTCGTACGCGCAGCAGCCGTCACTTGCAGAACAAGAAGTCTCAATTTATCATCACGCTGCAACACTTCACGGGGCTGCTCTTGCACGTACACCACGTGACATGGCATTCAGGCAGCCTTTCTTTTTTCTTTGCTTTTGTTGGCCCTCAACTTGGATATTTATGCATGTAAAATATCACAAACAAGTTGGCAGTATATCACAGCTTTGCTTTTGTTTCTTGATGGGTAACTTTTTTTTGCGTTTTTCTTTTCTTCATTAGGAAAAAGGTAGCACTAGTAGGACTCCATTACTGTATGTGATTTGAAACTAGTGTCCCTGCTCCCCTGGATAATGCCGGAATACAAGGTCTGACTAATCCCTGGTGCCCTGTTTCACGTGGGATCCGGTCTCCTGGCGCCAAGGGGAGCTCAGAGATTCTCTAGCCGGGTCTGAAGGCGTCAGCTGGGCACCTCTGTACAGGACGAAGCTCCAGGGAGAACTCTGGAAAAGGTACGCTCAAATGCTGTGAAAAGACGAGAATATCCTAATGCTGAAAATGCTACAGCAGCTCTACAGTTCGGGACATCTTTTGACTGGTTCTCCACCCTCTCGCTGGTCAGCTATCCGAAGGGCAATCCACCATTTCTTTTTTATTTTGTTACAAAAGTAATAGAAAAGGGGTTATTCCTTGCATTGTTTTTATTTCAAGTAACTTGAGGTTGCAAGGACATGATTGCTCACTTGGGGCATATCTCATTGCAGTCCAAATACTAAAGGGGGATTCAAATACTATAATCTGGTTTCTGGTTTTGACAGCCGTAAGATCACAGTGACATTAGGGAGAGTGTCCTGAATTCTTTGTCTCAACATCCCATATCTAGAAGGGGAATAATCTTTTTCTGTTTTGCAAGTCCTCAGACTATGAAATCAAGGCAAAGAATACGAACCGTCTAATACAGTAAATTCCTGAGCTCAGCTAGCACTTTGCAACCTTTCGATGCTACCAAAAAAACCCTGTGGTGGAATTGCCCACGAGGTAGCTTGCAGGAGGATTTTGGATTACACCTGCCCTTAAGAACTTTATAACCCTTTCAGGGCTGAATTGCAATGAGAAGAAAACTACAAATACATTTTCCAACTTGGCAGTAGGCTATTTGCTTTACTGCAATGTAGCGATGTGCTTCGCCCAGCCACACGTAGCTTGGGCTGAAACTTCACTTTTAACTGAGCATTGGGTGTAACCCAAAAGCCTGCCTGCTGTCCCGAGATCCTTGTAACTCCTGGGAGAAGGGAGGGAGCTGCAGGCTTCCGAATTAATTACGGACATTGTGACTTCTGCAAACTTTCTTACTCTTTGCACCATGGAAGTTGAAGAAGAAATTGATTGTGTTTAAAATTAGTTAAAACCAATGTATCACTAAGGTAAATACATACTTTAAAAGTACCTGTAGCTGAGATTTTAAAGAAGAGTTCAAAGCTGTTTCCTATTACCACTGCTACAGATGATGCCCGACCAAGCAAGAAGCGGAGGCTCAGTGTTTCACAGGGTGCAAGCAGTCTGTTCATTTAAGATACAGGCAGAAACCTCCAATTTAAAAGCACTGAGTCCATAGAGAGTGCGATGTCAGGCCACTGTCTTCCTCGCATCGCTCTGCAGCCAGAGATGCTGAAGCACTTCATAGCAGCAATATGCAGCAGCAGCAGGACGGGGCCAGGGCCGGAGGAGGAAGGTGCCGTGCTCAGGGAAGCCCCAGGGAGGAGGAGGAAGGTGCCGTGCTCAGGGAAGCCCCAGGGAGGAGGAGGAAGGTGCCGTGCTCAGGGAAGCCCCAGGGAGGAGGAGGAAGGTGCCGTGCTCAGGGAAGCCCCAGGGAGGAGGAGGAAGGTGCCGTGCTCAGGGAAGCCCCAGGGAGGAGGAGGAAGGTGCCGTGCTCAGGGAAGCCCCAGGGAGGAGGAGGAAGGTGCCGTGCTCAGGGAAGCCCCCCAGAGCAGGGGCAGAACCTGCAGTCCCAACTGCAAGCCTGTCTCTCGCTCTGTCCCCTCGTCCAGCCAGCCGCCGCAGGCTTGCCAAAACTATGCTCCTGATTTTGTGGTGACGCGCTCCATCTTGGCGGTGAAGACACAAGCCAAAGTCGCCGTGCTTGTTTGGGTGAAGATGCACGTGGACCCCGTCCTGCTCTCCAGCAGCAGAGAACGGCCGCCTCGGCGGAGCCCCTCGCCCGCCCCTCGCTGCAGAGCCCGAGGACGAGGGGCAGGCCGGTGCTCGCCTGGAGCGGGCGCGGAGGAGCCGGCAGCCCTGCCAGCGCCGCGGCACACGCCTTTGGGAACCGGCAGCATGCTGGTGGAGATCCAGAGGCCTGGAGTGTGGTTTTGATTAAGACCCGCTGTTTTCCCAGCACTCTTCCGAGACGGCCACTGTTGCGGCTTGCAGCGTTTCTCATGGTGTGGGTGAACCAGGAGCTCCGTGGCTACGGGCTCTGAGCTGGGTGGCTCCGGCAGCCTCTGCCAGCTCGCGGCCACAGGCTAGTGCAGGCGTAACCCGTTAGTGGAGTCTCTGCTCATTAGCAGTGGTTGCAGGCAGTGCCGGCTTGCTCCGAAGGTGACCACAACGCAACCTGGGCTGGTATATGAGTGTCTGGCAGGCAACAGCGGATGTAGCTTGGATTATCCTGGGCTCCGGCATGGGAAACCATACGTTGTCCTTCAGCCAGCAGGCAGCTCTGCTTCTGTCCTGGGACGCGTCTTCCTCCTTCTGCTTGTCCAGCTTCATTCACGATGGCTATAAAACACAGTAGTATTTGGAGGTGTTAAGTGCGTGCTGTTATTATAGGTAATTGTAACTATTTACTTTCTTCCCTAAATCTTGTCGTTCCTGCCATCACACCTTTGCCACTGCCAGGCTCTCAGCTGAAGCAGCTGTACCGAGGGTGAAAGGATAAATCATAAACAGACACTTTTTCTCTAAAGTGAAAGGCTTAATCACAATGGGATGGTTTTGCCCCTGATCTCCCTGAGGTCAAGCAATAGTCTGAATTCATCCCTGCTATAGCGGGCTGAGCTGAGGATTGTGTCTAGTCGTAGCATCCAGCCATTTGCCTTGTAACCGGGATCCATTTGTCCTATTAAGATAGACAATCCCCTGCGCCAGCTGCCCACATAAAAACCAGGCCAGCAAAGCTTCGTCCACGCTGGTCGCAGGTTACAGCGTGCTAACGTCCTGACGTACCTGCTGCTCTTCGGCTTGGTGCTATTTTTCCTTCTTCCCAGACCCGATTCTCTCTCAGCAGAAGATGCGCTCTCGGGTACCAGCTTTGTGCAATAAGAGAACGCGAAGCCTTATTAAAAGCCTCTGCCTTCGTTTCTGCTGCAGCTAGCATTGTCTTGGAAAACCAAACCAAGGAATTAGCAAAACCAAAACTATTAAAAGAGCCAAAAGTATGATTAAAACCACTACAGGCAACTCAGCTGCCTCTCTGTAAATAACAGCTTGCAGATGTGCAGAATGAAGTAACGCTGGCGTTTTGCAATTCAGCTAAACTCCAAATACTGGGTGCTGCTGAGAGGAGAGTGGGCTCCGAGACGCAGCCCTGCTCTCCTGCCTGCCCCGGCCAGGCAGAGGAGATGACGCTGCGGATGCGGCTCGTGGAGTTCCTCGCTGACTGCCCCTCTCCAGAGCTCCCCAGTGGCTGAGTCTCCGCGGGCTGCGATACCCTGAGCGAGGTCTGTGGGACGCGGTGGCAGAGCCCGCTCTTGGTGCCTAAAAGCAGCACTAGGTCTTCCAGGCGCCCCAGGTAGCCCCAGCGCCTGCTGCTGCCGCTCGGCTCTGTTCTGGTGTTTGCCTTCCCATCCCTGCACTGCCCGCTCTCTGCAATAACGTCTCGCTGAATTTTATTCACTCAGAGAGGCACGTTTCTGGCTTGCCTGCAAAAGCAAGCCACGCTCGTGCAATCTGCTTCGCAGAGCGAAAAGAGAAGGCTGGGACAGCGTTAGCATCAGAGCCCAGGGAAACTCCAGCCAGGCTGCCCTCTGAGCAGCCGGTGCCCCTGAGCCCTGCCGGACCCCGCTCCGCTGCTGCCCCGAGCCTCTCCCGGCTGACGCGCGCTGCCAACAGCTCCGTGCCTGCCCGGCCCCGTGCCTGCCCGGCGGCAGCACCAGCTGATGGGTAGGAGAGAGCAGAGCTGACAGACTCGAAGCACGGCGGCCTGCGGTCTGTAAGCAATTTAATTCCTGTCTCTGCTGCCCTGTGCCCACCGCCTCTCCTTGCAGAGGTGCGAGGAGATGACCGTTACCTGCCCGCAGCCCGTGGTGCTAGATCACGGACCTCTTTGCTCTGCTGTCTGGGAGCACAGGCCGGCTCGAAGCACAAGAGAAGACTTTCCATGCTTCACGCTGCAGAGCAGAGGAGAGCGCTCTGTCCGGAGACCTGCTCGGCACTGCGCCTGCCCAGCCACGCACGGTGCCGAGGGCAGGACCGGCGCACGGCCAGGCCCTATCCTTTGCATCCCCTGACCAGCCAGCGCTGCGACGAAATCCCCGGCTCCCTGAGCCGTAAGATTGCGTGCGATGTTCACCTGCCTTTTAAACAAGGTAATTTCCTATTCGGGGCTGCGGAGAGATTTTGAAATGGTCGTGCCTATCTCTACCCCCTCCCTCCTTTAAAGCTTGCGAAACAGGAGGAAAGAGCCCTGTTTTGTGGAGTCTCACAGTTCTCAAGTCAACCACAGGATTTTGGGGGCTTGACTCGTGATTTCTGAATAGCTGGGGCTGGCAGCTCTGCATTCGTTGGCTTTCTGCCCGGATGACTAACTATAAAAAGACATGTTTGGATTTCTGTGGCGTTCATCATTTATTTCAGAAAATACAGCAGCATGGTTTTAGGCAGACCCAAATATGGTAATTGCATTGCCTCTTCTCTGTCATCTCTGTTTGAGACAAAAGAACGACTCGGATTCCAACACTTTTTTCTTACCCCAACGCACACCTGACACCAGGAATACATCTATTGAGGCTGTTGAAACCTTTCTAACTCTTACTGTGCTGCTTATGATATTTTAATGCCTTTCTGAAAGTCCCATCTCTTCTGGGATTAGGAGCAAGTCTCTGCTTTTGTACCTTAAAAAAAAAAAAAAATTCTACCACTTTCTCTGGGAAGAAAAACTTGGAGGAAAGGAAAACCTAGCCAATGCAGTAACGAGACAAATAAGCAGTTAAAACCCAAGAGGTTTGTTTGTTTTCAAGCGCGCTAACGCAAGGCACGACCCAAGCGGCCCGCACGGAGCAGAGGCAGCGTGGGGCTCTCCCTCCCAGAGCACGCGAGCTGGCGAGCGGCCGCGTCGGAGCGTGGAGCAGCCGCAGCCCGGGTGAGGAGTGACCCTCTGCTCGGGGCCGCGGGAGCCGGAGAAGCTACCCATCCTTCCCCGGCCACGCCGACCAGCTCGGCGTGGGACGTTTTGTATGCAGCTGTATTCCGTTCACATCAAAGCGTGTGACTGCAGGGAGAAGGGAGAGGGATCTGGGAGGAGACCAGCCTCTCTCCTCGTGCAGCCTGACCCTTTGGTACCTGGTGTTGTCCCGCAAGAAGTCCTTGTTGGAATAAGCTGCTTCTCCCGCTAAGGCGAGGACCTGGAGAGACGCCGTGTTGGCTGGCGTGACGACCCGTTGCTAGTCTCCCGTGTCCTGCCACAGCCCTTCCCTCCCAGCTCCGGCGGGCAGCCCCGGGAGAAGGCGGACGGACACTGTGTGCCCGTGGGCACAGGCTGGTGGCTCCGGGGCAGCTCGGGGCCCGCGGCTGTGCCGGCCCCGGTGCGGCAGGGGCTCCGCGCCTCCCCTGCCCTGGCATCCGCTGCTTTCGGCCAGTTCTGTGCTCCGCGTCCCAGCCAAGGGGCTTTTCACAGCAGCGCTTGCCTTCGTCCCTTCACGTTTATTCTGCTCTTCTCCCTGAGCCTGCTCCCGCGCCACCTCAGCCCCGTCAGGACCTTCGGTTGTCCAAGGAGTTGGCAAGACCCTTCAGTTCCTCCCACGGCCACGGAGGACTCTGACAGCACCGCTGGTGCTGCGGCATTCGCCCCCCGACATCAGCTGTCCCCATCCCCCCCCCAGCCCTTCCGTCCCCCGCAGAGGGGTGTTTCGGGGCCCTGCCAACTCCCGGCGCTCCCCGTCTTCTGCCAAAAGCAGGCCAGGGCCGTTGCCAGGGCTCTTCCTGACCCTTGCCTGACAGACTCCATCCCGACAGACTCCATCCCGTGGCCCAGGAGCTCCTCCGCCCTTCCCCGTGGTCTGCCCACGCGCCCCACCGCAGCAGTGCAAGCCAGCGTCTCCTCAGCTTCACCTGCCCAACCTTTTCAGCTACGGCCATGAGAGATGGGAGCTCTCTTAAGCCCCTCTGACAGGTTGCCTGAGATTTCATTCTCTCTTTTCCCCCCTCTCTGCTAAATGCCACCGATGTAAGCAGCCGCTGCTCGGGGCCCCCGGCCCCGGGCTCTGCCGTCTCTCGGGTACGACAGCAGCTGGGCCTGAAGAAGGATTGAACCCGTGGGAGATGGCAGCAGCCACCTACGCTCAGACAAAGAGGTAGCACGGCGCTCGGCTGCCGGTTCTGCTGTTTGGCATAAGAGACACGTATGCTCCTCTCCCCTAAAGCGAGACCTCTCTGACTGCAGCCGGGGAACGCTCCGCCAGCAACGTCTTCGTTAAACAGCGTATCCCGGAGGAACGGGTCTGGGCAGGACCAGAAAGGTCTCACCAGCCCTGCCTGCCTCCATCCCAGTAGCTTCCTACAGGTCCCCTGCTCTGGGGCTCCGTGTCCTTCCAAGGCAATCTCATCCTAGCTCTCTGTTAGCCTTCCTCTTTCAAAGCTTTTCCTAATGTCTGGGCTGCACCTCCTTCACTGTGATTAACGTCCGTTGCCGCTTGCCCCATTCGCCGCGGCCATGGAAAACAAATTATTCACTTGTCTTTGCGGCAGCATTTTATCTATTTAAAGCTTGCTATTGCAACCACGCCTCTCTGTCCCCTCTACTTCTCCTGCGCCCCCGCCTTCTTTTTGCTGGACTAAGCAGTCCCAGCTCTTCCGCCTCTGCTGTAGGCCATGTCTTCCGGGCCTCTGCTCGCAAAACCTCAACGGCCTGAGCACGAGGCTCGGCGCAGCGCTTTCAGCCTTAGCTGCGCTTCTCGGCTGGTATCAGTGCTAGCGTTTTTAGGACGAGAGAGGAAGGGATGGCCGACTCACTTCGCATGACAGGCTCTCCTGAAAATCTCCTTTAGCCAAGGCTGAACAACATGGTGGCATCTGCAACCAGGTCTCCACCCTCCCGGGGAAGTGGAGAAGAAACTGGCCGTGGCCAGTTGGCATGAGGCAAGGGAAGCGGATGTGCATTTTTGGTTTGTGTGTATATATATGTGTGTGTCTGTGTATGCATATAAATTAGAACTTGTGCTTTTTTTTTCTATTAAAATATTCATAGACTTGCTAAATCTTGCATGTCTATCTCATGAGATACAGGGAGCTTTAAAGTCCAGGTTCTTGTAGTCAAGCGGATTTAAATTCTCTTTTGTCAGATTTTTTTGCTATTTTCTAGCCATTCCTACCCCTTCTGACTGAAGAGAATAACACTTGAAAATGTGACTGACTACATGTTCTAGTAGCAGGAGGCAAAGAAAAGAATCCACTTATTCTCTCAAAAAAACCCCAACAGCCCACTTAAATTTTCTGAGTCAAAGTAATGATTTTACTGTAGCTCGATCCACCACCACAGAATACTCCAGCTACCGCCGCTACCCAGCCTGGTGGCTGTCAGGTCTTATAATGACCTTAACTTGTGACACATTAACGGGTTTACAGGTTTCCTCAAAGCAAAACGGCCTGGCAACGTCTAGCTCTCCAAAGCAAGTCACACAGCCTCATTCTTGAGGCCTGGCGACGCCACGGGGGAGCTTTGGTCACCAGCCCGTACCCGGCTGCTCCTCGGGGCAGGGCTCGCAGCACCCCGCTCCTGCTGGGCCCGGCGCACGGGGCTGGAAGCGGCCGTGCCTCCGTCGGATGCCGCACGAAGCGCGTCTGCGTGGGCTCCGTCCGCACCCCCAGCTGCTGATGTCCTTCGCTCTGCGAGCTGGAGGCGTCATCGTGACTGGACTCGGAGCTGCTGAGGGCTGGGAAGGGCTTCCTACCCGTACCGCTGTCACTGCCGGCGACGGCAGCGTGAGACGTTGCCTTGCCGGGGAAACGGAGAGGCTGGGGAGAGCGGGCGCACAGCACCTCGCCTCCTTAGGTGTCTGCTCACCGTGTGGAAGGATCTCTGATCGGGTAAAATAAGTTGCAAGAAAAAAGATACCGAGCTCAGGCCAGAAAGAATGGATAACTGGCATATGATGGGAGAAAATAGCAATGGACTGAAGAGGAGGAAGAATAAGCAAGGTCATGAGTAAACACAGGTTCCTCTCATTTCTCTCCTCGATGTTTTCAAACGGGGAAATTTGTCCCCGCACCTCAGTTCGCAGCTGCTAAAGCCGCTCCTGCGCCCCGGCTGAGGAGCAAGGGGGCTCGGCGCGCGGCAAACCGGCCGCGCGGCTGCCTCCCGCCGCGAGGTGCTCGGCAGCCTGGGCGGCTGCCCTGTGCTCCCCCGGCTCTGGGGCTGCTCAGCCGCTCTCGGGTTCTGCTGGAGGGAGCGGAGCCCCGGCTGCGCTGCCCGGTCCTGTCCCCTGCGAAGGACCTGCCTGCGCTCGCGGGCTGCTCCCCAGAAGCAGCGCGCCGGGTGGGAGCGGGTGTTTTCAGTGCGGTATCTAGCTGGCTTTTACCCGCCACGGTGTTCCTGCGTCGTAATCAAAGCGATGAACAGCCCAACCACCCCGAGCAGACGGTGAGGGAGCTCTGGGAAAGAGAGGAGGACACGCTGGGGTTGATTTCCACCCTGCCCCCTTACACAAAGAGAAGGAGCTGGGGTAGGAGAGCGCTCCCGTGCTGTGGTGTCAGTGCTGGGCTGGTTGGGGCACAGCTATGTCCCTCTAAGCAACTCAGTCCGTGGTTTTCTTATCAACGGTAAGTAAATATTTGCTGTTTGTACTACTGCGGTGTGCTGAGCAATGTGTTAGGCTGGGTGACCGCTCTGTCCTCCAATTAACAAATTATTTGCTCATTTTTAAACTCTCGCTATTTCCCCTCTGCCTCTGATACTCAGGCAGCGGTGAAGCAAGCGTCGTTTTAACTGTCAGCAGGCATGTCGCAATAGGGATCATGAATTGTTGAGTGCCAGCGGTGCTGCTGAGCCACCGTCGAGCTCGAACACGCCGAGAAAGGCCAGCCTTGGCCTCGAGCAGTCGCAGGAGAGCAAAGCGCGACGAGTGTGGAGGGAGTTGTGGCGCGGTCAGAGCAAAGGCATGGCAGAGCTCCTCGGCCCGAAGCCTTCCTGCCCTGCCCTGCCCTGCCCTAGCCCTGCGGGGGCTTGTCCCCGGAGCAGGCTGGTGGCCCTCTGGGGTTTAGATGGGGAGAGGTTATAGCCCTTCCCACTGCGCGTGGCGTGGGCTGGGGGCTGGTCGCACACGCCGTGCTCCTGGCAGGCCTGGTGAGATAGCAGCTTCTGGCAGGGCAGAGGTGACAAAACGTTGGAGGTGGCTGTCGCTGCTGCCGGCACCGTGCAGGCACGCCGGGCAGCTTGGCAATGCAGCTTGGCGTGCCCGGTGCAGGAGCGGGGCTCGGGCCAGCGTCGTGCTCCTCGGGAGCCCTTGCACGGCAGCAGTGTTTTGCAGAACAAGCATTTGGTTTTAGGTTTTTATTAATGCTTACTCCATTTTATTAATATTTTCATCATTTGTTTCACAGCTGGTTGTTGTTATTTTTTCCTTTAATTGGCTTGCAGCAGATAGTAGGAGATTAAATTAGCGGCTGTACTCTGAGGAAGAAGTTCGGCATAATTAGCATAGGCAGCGATCACTGGGAATGAGCAAGTGCTTTAATCGCTTAATGATTACCACTTGCCTCTCCTATCCCCATAACAAACTGGCCTGAAACCACTTCCACAGAGCCTTCCTTTCTTAACCTTTGGCTTTTGAGAGCTCGGAGCAATAACATTTGCGTGGCCAAAACTAAAGCGTCCTGTTCATTAAAAAGCAAAACCTGGTGAGCGGTTAGGTGGACTCTTGGCTCTGCGATGCCAAGCAGCCCGTGCCTGTTCAGTCAGTCTCTCTGAACAAGAGGTGGGCAAAGTACCACGCAATAGACAATTTGCTTTTTCCATTCAGCCACTTGATTGCCCTACGCGCAGATTTCCACAAGCTTTCCTCCACGTTACTTGCGGTCAGCAGAGCCTCTCCTGCTGAGAACCTCTGGAAGGGATTTGAAATGTCAGTCTGGAAGCGGGAGTCGTGCCCAGAGGAGATGCAATGTTTCCGCCTCGG
Source organism: Ciconia boyciana (assembly GCF_034638445.1). NCBI lineage: Eukaryota > Metazoa > Chordata > Aves > Ciconiiformes > Ciconiidae > Ciconia > Ciconia boyciana. Next base: position 128,448,007 of record NC_132936.1, read on the forward strand.
ATGCTGTGCTGAGCTGCCTTTGGATGACCGTAGCGAACCCTCTGTTTGCTGAAGGGCTCAGGTCATTAATTCATCGTTAGGTGTGGTCATTCCTGGCTGTCAAAGGGCTTTTCAGAGTAACCTAGGTGTGTCTTGCTCGAGGTGACCTGCTGTGGCTGCTGTCGGCGATGTCCGCTCTGAGCCCGTCGTGCGATTGCTGCGCTGTGTTGACCTAGCAATTTCACTTTAAAATTCAGACATCTTTAGACCTGCGTCATTTTAAGAGCTGGTAGCCCAGTATAGATCTAGCAATTTGATTCAAGATGGAGAAGAGGTACGCAGATGCACGTGATGCTGCTCTAAATGTTAAGCGCACTCTGCTGTGGATGTGCTGTTAAAGGTCATGTGGAAAAGCTGTCTGGGTTTGGGATTTTTTGGTTGGTTGGGGTTGGTTTGTTAACATCAAGCAATCAAGGCTGTGATGAACCAGGGAAGGGTGGATGCAGCATGCAGCTTCACTTCAAAGGCGTGCAGCCACGTAACTTCTCCTCACCACAGGGGTGGTACCCGTGGCTAACGTTAGAGCATGTGATAACTTGTGGGCCACCAAAGAGAAGCAAAAGCTCCGTGTTTATCTGAAAAGGAAGCATTCGCAGCTCTGCTATAGGGCTCGAGAAACACAACGCGCAGCTCCCTTCTAGCTCTCTGTAAGGCAAGTGAATATGAGTAGGGCAGGTGCAGTTTACATGCGCTGCCTTTGGCTGAGTTCACCATAAGCCCTACTTAGAAACTTGCCGTGAACTTAAGTTTAGAAACTTGCAGTGAACTTAAACCCGAGTGTCAAACACTTTAGCCAGAACTAACGGGGAGAGGGGGAAGTTTTGTTTGTTAGCAGAAGGAACCGATAATATAGCACAGTGTCTCTGCGAAAGCCAGAATATTACCAAAATATTACAGTATCTTAGCCCCAAATTCTAGGTGAGTCACGGTACGGTAGCATCTAGGAGCAGGTTCTGCACGAGAAAGGGTGCCTGGCAGGCTGCTCGGAGCCCATGCCCCTGCCAGGGAGGAGCTGGCCGGTGCCGTGTGCTCGCGTGGACTTTTGCACGGGGGCTGCGGATACAGGAGGAGGGCAGGGGGATGTGCGGGGGTGAGCCGCTGCTCGGGAAGGCCCTTCAGAGAGGTCCGAGCTGTCCTCGGGGACGGGAGAGCGTGCTGTGTTCAGCGTGGGTGGGTGCAGGGAAACACCCGTGGCTGTGCATGGGTGAAACTCTCATCCCCTCCCGGGTCCCAGGTAACCGCGTCAGCCCAGGGAAAGGACGTGGCTGCCATTGCGACGGTTCAAGAAACATTCTCTTGGCCTTCTTGAATGGCGGTGTTGTGCTGAACAGAGGTGCTCCTCCAGACAAAGGTCTTGGCAGGATCCAAAAAAGGGAGTGGGAATCCTATGAATAGCAAGGACAAAGTGACTGTAATTAATGACAAAAACACTTCTGGCTAGACACTGAAACTCATGAAGCAGGGTTTAAAATAGTCTCTAACTTTGAGAGATCAGGATAAAATTTAACCTGGGGAGACTATCTGATATCTGCCTTTAAGAGGCTCTTCCTCCTTTTGCCGTATGCCACGGTGGCCCAGACCAGGGCTCTGTTTAATTTAAAAACAAACAGAAAAACAAAACCACCCCAAACAAACAAAACCGAAACCGAAACACCCCACAATTTTTGTTTGTGCTGCTGTGCTGCACCTTTCCCTTTGGGAAAGAATAAAACAGAAAGTTTCTGCTCCCCCTAGCCTCCCAAAAGTAGAGGCTGACCTGCTGGAGGCTGCAGTAGGCATCCTTCTGCGCTCGCCTTACCCCCCAGCATCTTCCAGTGACTTAGAGCTCCACCCCAACGGCTGAGACCCGAGCGCCTGGTTTTAGTCATTGGTTTTCCCTAAGTCCTCGAAGCAGCATCTGATCTTTGTCCCTTGCAGTGATTTACACTTCTGGAAAATGAAATTTGATCCTAGGTTAACAATAAATAGAAGTTAATTATAGGGGATCACAGTTCAAAACCCTGAAGCTGAAACGCATGCAGGCAGGCAGGCTCTGCTTTACGTGCACACAAATACTCACCCCTTCGTGTTCCTCCGTGAGCAAGGCAATGGCTATCCCAGGAATCTCCCGCGCGCTGCTTTTAAGGAGGGCTGAGCGCACTATCCAAGCCCAATGGACTCTGTTATTATCATTTGTCTGTGTCTTAATGTGCTGCCTGGGGGCAGATCCCATTCAATGGAATTTGCCTCTTTTACTGCGCAAAAGAATAGTCCCCGGGTGGGTTTTGATTTTACCCAGATGTGCGTGTTGTTCAGCAGCGCCCACCGAGTCCTCTCTCCAGAGAGAGACAAAACATCATACGCAACGGCAGGCGGAGGAAGGGCTATAAAGCACCCTGCTCCGTGTAACGTCTCGGCGATGGGGAAGGTACCCCTCGCCTGCATCTTTGTGGGGGTTTTTCATCTTTTCCTGAAACACCTGGTGCTGTCCCCGTCAAAGCAAGGACGTTGTTCTAGACGGGCCTGATAATGTCTGGCAATTCCTGGCTTTGCATCACGCTGAAGCAGGCTACTTTTGTTCAAAAGGAGGGAGATGATGCTGCTGTCCCCAAGCCCGGTGGCCGCTGCTCGCGCGGCTGCATCGCGTAGATGCTCCGTGAGCAGGGCTCAGGCTGGAGGAATGTGACGTGCGGCTTCTCTGGGGTAAGGCGTGAAGACAGCTGAGAAGTCATGGGAGCTGCAATGCAGAGGGTGCTTTTGATATTGCAAAACCAGGCATTGGGAGCCAAATTCTTGAGATTAGATACTAGCTAAGGTAAAAAAAAAACAACTTTTTTTTCCCCTCTCTCCCATGCAAGCACACGTGTTCCTTCTGCTGTTTTGCTGTCATACATGCTGTTTTTTTCTGGGCTTGTGCTCTCAGGAGAAGCGCTGCTAATACAGGCAGCAGTTGAGAGGACGTTTATTTCTGGGCTGTTATCAGTCTGCCCGCTGCAGCTTCTCTGCTGCTGTGTCTTGCCATAGCCACAGACCTGTCCCAAGCTTTCTGCAGGAAACGGTAATGCAGGGTTTCTACCCTGCCTTGCGCGCTGAGGAATGGCTTTGCTCCGCTGCCGAAAGGGTTGTGAAAGGTCGCTGCGCTGTGCCGGCCGCGTTACTGGTCCGATGTGGACTCGTGTTCCGAGCTGGTCTGGGAGAGAGCTGAATATGGCCCCGTTCCTGGGGCTGCCCAGCCCCGTCCTGGTCCCGGCTGACTCCCGCAGCTCCATCCACTAACGTGCAGCACGCACAGAGTGAATTAACCTAATTTTAAAAATGAGAACGAAGGGAAATGGGATGGAGGAAAATCATTTCCCATTTAATTGAAAAGCTCCATCTCTGTAATTGGCTAAGATGTTGTTCCCTTTGCTGGTTTCTTAGGAACAGCTACATGCGTTTCTAGTCTTCCCCACTCCACGTGGTTTGGGAAAGTATGATGTCCAGCTATCGGTGTGCTTATGCACTCCAGGCAAAGCTAAGCTGTCAAGCACTCGCTAACCACAGTTGCAACCAGATCTTCCCATGTGGATATAAATCTAGAAACTAGTTTCTTCTTAAAACTGCTGGGCGCTGCGAGAGCTGAGCAGTTAGCTGGAAGCTTCCAGAAAGTGAGAAGTTTTGCTTGGGGGGGGGGAGAACAGTTTGTTTATTGAGCCTGAGACGTCCATTCGATGCATATCAGTTTCAACAAACTTAAGCCAAACAAACAGAAAATTTCCGAGATGACCAGATGTAGGTTCCCTGGGATCTGGCCTCTGGAAACAGCGGAGTCCTCAAGGCCAGGGCTGCATCTCCTGGCAGTGAAGTGCGTCGCAGCAGCAGTGTCACTGAGCAGGCCCCAGAAACCTCTGCTTCACTGGAAAGTTGAGGTTTCAGCCTAAAACCGCGAGGCCAGAATCTCAACCGTCCTCATCCTGGAGGGGCCTTTTGACACCGGTTGTGGCAATTGTTTTCAGCGCAGGATCTGGTGCAGCTTTTTATTTTTTTTATTTCTCTTTCCCCCCCTCCCTTCCCCATGCTGGCTAATCAGTTTTGGGTTGGTTTTTTGGGTTCTTTTAATGGTCTTACCTGCGCGAGGATGCAGAGAAGTTCCTTCACACTTATGCCGCCCAGCCTGATTTCAATGGCTTTTTTGAGAGGCACTTACAGGCACCACAGCCAGGATCACCACTTGGTGCTGCTGCTATTCAGTGGTTCCAAAATTAGTGGCTTTTGGGAGAGTCAGGGCATCGACAGTGGATGGGGTTCTTTCATATGCCCTGCTCATTCTAAAGGATCATTTTTGGATGATCCTTTAGATCCAAAAATCAGAAATATTGGAAAAATAGTTGTAGGATGGAAATGAAGAATACATAAATGCGTATGTAGAAGGTGAAATTTAGGTTGAATTATCTGAATTTTCATTTAACTAGGACACTTCCTTTTTCCGAAAAGTGCTTTCTTCACCTAGAAACACCTACCTTTCCACAAGCTCTCCCATCTAAGCAATGACTTTTTCTTGCCCTGCTTGCTTATAAAAACTGCCTGCAGGTCAAACCAAAAGGGTGTTAATGCTGTTCATAAACCAATGTTATTCTGTTCCTCTCCTAAACAGCCGTACTTAGAGAGGGATGTTTGTATGACCGTGTATACGGAAGGAGCTGGCGTGATAATATCACATAGAGAAATGCAGAGGGATAGCGTGGAGGGGTGACAGGATCACCTGCGAGAGGTGATCCCCCCAGGCTTCTGATACCAGCGTATTGCGCGTTCGGGCCCAGGAACAGACAGAACTGCGTGCAAAACCAGGCTGTGAAACATCGCCGACGGCTTACTCAGCCCGCTCCTCGCCCCCTCTAACGCTCTGCCCCGACGGACGTCCCAGGAGCGCGCATCCACGCGTGCATCCTGCCCCACTGTCCGTCAGGACGGCTGCGGAGAGGGCGAGGGGCCCCTGCCCGCCCGCCACCACGGCCGAGCGCGCGGCCGCTCCTGGCCGGGGGACCACCTTCCCGTGGGCACGGGGAGCGTCTCCGAGTGATGCCAGGCTGAGAACCAGATACAGCCGTGACCGGAGTCTTGCTCAGTTTTATTTTATTTTGGAATTCGGGTTGAATAGGTGGTTTTATGTGGCTTTTTAGAGAGAAGAGGTTTACCCGTGAGCTGCTGCCTGTGATGGGCAATGCCCTTCCTATCGACAGAGAGCTGGGTGGTGGCGGAAGCTCTGGGGAAGAGACAGTCCTACTGCAATCCCAAACGCTGACCCTTGAGGAGGAGCAGAGAGATCCGCAAATAGCGCGCAGCAAGGCTTCGAGCAGTCGGCCTCGGGAGCGTGCACACAGCAAAGGCATTTCCAGACCCCCAGCTGGTCGGAGGCTCTTGCCAGGCTCTCCGAAGCGGTGCCTTGCTGCGCTTCTTCCGTGGTGCGAGGGTGTCCCGTGCCGGGGGAGCGGGACGGCGGCACGGAGCTGTGCTTTGTTCAGATTCGTGCTGCTCTTTCAAACACACCTGAACAACCGTGCGCGGCTCGCTTTGTGCGGCCAGGGCTGAAACCAGATCGCCCGGCACACGGTCGGAATAAGGCTAGCTCAGTGCCTTATTAAGTACCCGCTAATGTGACCGAAATGCGATCGTGTACTCCAACGTAATCCAGATCGATGGGTTTGGCACTCGTGGGGCCACAGCCGCCTCTCCCAATGGCCGGCGTGTGAGGGCATTGGAGCGCTGGGCTCTCGCGGCGGTTCCGGCTGCCGTTTGCCTGTGCCCCAAGACACCTGTGTTCGCAGAAGCCCGTCATGTTGCGCACCTTCTAAAATACTGTGTGTAGGCATTTCTGAATTCTGACAAGCGTTTGCTGCGTGGAAGTGAGCAACTCCAAAGTGAATTACTCGAATGTTCTCCCTTTTTTCTTCTCTTTTTAAGACAAGAATTTCGGCTTGGCGTACACAGTTTAAGCGCTGCAGGATGCTTTTATCTGAGGTGCAGTGATTTGTCTATTTTTCTGATTCAGTTGATATTATTGTAGCCAAGATCCTTTAGATATCCTGGTAAGCTGATGAGTAACACACTGTGGTTTATGCCATTGGTTAGCTGAAAAAAAAAAGTGAGTCAAAAATAATTGCATCTGAGCTTTCTAAATGTCTGATGAAAAGTTCACTGGAAAAAAAAAAGAGCGTAAGACTAAATTACAGGGCAGTTATTTCTAGAGAGTGGTGGAGTAGTGTTGATTTTGCATTATTAAGACTTTGTCAAAGAAAATAAATAGGAATGCTAGAAGAATATATGTGGGCTTTTTATTCAAAGCAAACAATGGGAATTGCTATTTATATAACAGGACTGTAATGCTGGGAACAGTATGCTAGCTGATTAGCAAAATGAAATTCTTTGTATAGCTTCATCTTTGCTTTTAAAATGATGCCTCAGGAAAGGCGGATGACGTGGAGTGGGGGAGACATCTTTTTCTCTCTTTGGTGCTCTTAGGGTAACAGATAATCAGTTCCTCTTTGGCCGAGCCGTCAGAAAGGCCTGGGCCCGGGTGGCTGTGCTGCGTGGCTCCGCGTCGTTCCCCGGTCACCTCAGCCTCGCGCGCCCGGGGGGCAGCAGCAGGGCCCGGCTGCGGGGCCGTGCTCCCCCGTGCTGCAGGCTGCAGGCGGAGGGGTTGACTGTTTCCCAGCAGTGGGAAAGAGGTGTCCAAGGCCGGCTGGGCTGTGCTGCCGCTGCCAGCTCAGCAGGTCGGGGGAGCGGGTGCCTAAACGTGGGCGTCCCCATCCTCAGCCGGAAGAGCCCAGCCTGTTTCAGTGAGCAGGGCTGGGTGCAAACACAGCTAGTCTGACGGTTCAGTGTGCAGTAAGGCACTCTGGTGAATCCGGTGGGTCCCTACGAGAGCAGAGTCTGGCTCCGCGTCCGCTTGCCATCCAGCCTGGGCTTTATGCAGGTTTCAGAGGCCGGATGCTTTGCTCTTCAGCCGTTGCAAACGTAGGTACTCTGCCGTGGCAGGCTGTAGGGCAGTGACCGGGGAAGGCCGGCCCTATTGCTCCAGCCTGCCGTCGCGTCTCGGAGGGTGACTTCTTCCTCCCCCAAGACCCACCGCCGGGATGCCAAGGCGGGGGGAAGAGCAGCCGCCCCTGCCCCAGCAGCTGGGGTGTCGGACGGCGTGGCGATGGGGCCCTGCTCGGCCGCAGCAACGACCCCCGCGGAGCTGGCTGAGTACAAGGGAGGGAGAGAGCCCGTGCCTAAGGGCTGCGTGAAACTGCTGAACTCCCAGATAACGAAAGGGTGGCACGCCGGATAATTAACTCAGTAAAATGATATCTGGAGCACCAGAGAGTCTTCTTTCAAAGGCTGGCTATTTACTTAAAATATTGTTGCCTTTGTAACTCTGTGGCTTTGCTAGGAGCAGAAGCCAAGGGCTCATTTGCTTCCCTAATTAACAACATAACCCGTAGTTATCCAAAATGTTACGGAAGATCGCCACAAGAAGCATTACAAGCGGCTGACTGGATACCTGACTGCTCATCTAATAGCTTCCAACAGACGAGGTGGACTTGTCACGCCGAAGTGATTTCTACGGGAACGCAGCCTGGGTGGCCCAGTTCTGTACTGCGACATCGTCGCACTGTGGATTCCCTATGGAAATGCCAAATATTAGTGGCATCACTATAACAACACCAAACGGGCAGACGGTAACACTTGTGGTGGACGGGGAAGATGGTTCCTACGTGTGCCAAAATCTAGGGAAGAGCTATGGTACGTGCCTGAGGAAGGATCCCGTTCCTCTTTCACAGGAGACTGGGTACGGGAGGAATTCAGCTGTCGCCGGCGGCCTTTGTGAGAAGGGGGTGACCTGCCTCTGTCGCAGCTTGCGGCTGCCACGAGCTTTTGCAAGGGGAGGTCTGCGCTTGCGGCGGCTGCCCTCGTGCCAGCCGGACGCGAGCCCGTCCTCGCCGGACGGCTGCGCGGGTGCGTTAGGCTCCCGCAGGTGCCCGTGGCGTGAGCCCGACGGCGGCCCGTCTGGGCGAGAGCTTGCTGACGTCCCCCGCTCGGCCCGCCAGCAGCAGACCTGCAGCTCTGCCTGCGCACCTTACCGAGGCCACGGTGCAGCGCTTCCGAGCTGGTGCCGGCAAGGGGACGTGTCCTCCCCTGCTGCCAGCAAAGAGGTGGGGACGGGGCTGCCCGTGCGACAGAGGCCAGGTTTTCCGTTTATCTTGAGAAATTCTCGTTTTGTGGTAGATACAGATCTAACGGGACTCGCGTGGTGTGAAGCTCACAGTGATCTGTAGACTAGGGTATTTCTCAACCAAGAGTATTCCATTTTTATTGATGGTTCAGCTCTTCCCTGGCCGGAGCTGTCTCCATCTCTCTTTCTGTTCTTTTGAAGCAGATGCTAGGCTGCTGGTACCCGGCATACCCACGTCAGCTAATGGAGAATTGCTCTCCTAATGAAGTTCCTGAGCATGGGAAACAGAGATGAGCCTACCTTTTTTTTTTATTTGAATTAGAAAAAAATCTGGTGCTGACCAGAAGTTTAATTTTCTCTCCTGATTTTCTGTGCCTAGGCTCAAGTTTTGTTTTAAGGCAATTAGGAGCACAAAAATGTTTGTGGTTAGCAGCCAGCATTAACTAACGAACTCATGGAAAAGCAGTCTTATCAATTAGCAGTTTAATGCCAGTAGCTTTTGAATATTTTCTTTGATTTTTTTTTTTTTGGTCTACGTAAGTGGATTGCTTAAACTGCATTTAACTTCCATGGGGTCAGTCCTACTCTGATTTAAAGCAGCCTTAATATGATTTAAGTTTGGAAACGACTAGAGGTAAATCAAATTTAGGTCATTTTGCTTCTGAATAAGTACCTTGCACCGAGGGATTGAATGCAGTTTAACTAATCCACTTAAAGTCAAGCAGTGACTTAATTTAGACTATTTTTCCTGAGCATGTCTGTCTAGGTAAGACCATGCTCTGCTGTCTAACCCGCCCCGCTTTACTAGGGATATAGCGGTGTGGCAGCCAGCAGAATTAAAGCCATCTACAGCAGCAGAGTGCTGGATCCTGCAGTGTGAAATTAAAAAAACCAAACCAAACCAAATTTGGAGGAATGAAGTCACGCTCAGGATGAGGTTTTATTTCTTTCCTTTCTAAATAGCCAGCAGAAATACAGCACATATCTATTGAGGAAGAAAATACAGGATATTGGACAAGAATTTGAAGCATACCCCGTGGAGACTGGCTTTGCTGTCCCTTAAGCTATATTAATACACCCAGTCTGAGGGCTTCGTCTCACTCTGGGGCTGCTGGCATGCCCGCACCGCTTGGCTCGCTGGCCCGGGAGTGCCCGTCTGGCTCGGGGCACGAGGAGGCCCAGGAGCAAACCCCGAGAGCCCCCGCTCGCGGGGCTCTGCTCAGGGGTGCCTGGGCAAGCTTCTCGGGGTGGCTTCATGGTCCCGCCTGACTTTCAAATCTGTTACGTCTTTGTTTGTTTCTGCAAAATGGCGCACGTTAACTTAATGCACGTGGCATTTACATGGCGGGCTGTTAAGTATTACCAAACATAATTAGGGCTAATTTGCCACTAAAACAAATTTGCCACAAAAACCAAGCACAGGTACATTTGGTGACGTAGCTGCCTTCCTTTTTAATAGCGATTGCTCACACAGCAAACGGTAAAGCATTGCCTTTCGTGTAAGGGGTTTCATTTATTAGTGCAAACGAATGAAATTCTGGTTGATTACTTCGGAGCCTGATTCACCGCAAATTACCGATTTCTCCCTAATTGAAGCGGGGGCTGATTTTGTTGCTTTTCCAGTACAGCTCCTTTACGCGCACAGGACTGTCGGGGTTTTTCTTAGCAATGGCCTTTCCTGGGTAGCTCAGCCCCTCGGCTCTTCAGCGGGCGAGGACCCGCTCGTGGGAGGCGTTACATGAAGTAGGGTTTGGGGAGGCACGGTAAGGCTTTGGGGGCAGCCGCCGCCCGAGCCCAGGACGGAGCCCACCGCCGAGCCCTCAGCCGGCCCCGGGGTGCGCGGGGAGCTCCGTCCTGGGCAGCGCACGGCAGGCGTCACGTCACCCAGACGACTCGCACCGCGCTCGCTGCCGGGGCTGGGGGACGCCTGGCAGAGGGAAGGGTCTGACGGAGCGTGCTGGGGTCCCTTTTAGTGGCACTCGCTCCTGTCTCCTGGTCATTGAACGCTGCTGGGGCACAGCAACGAGGGTCCGGCCGAGGGCTTCCCAAAACCCTGACAGCACCGGGCGGCACCTCCACCTGAAGCTCAGCACAACACGGCAGCTGACCTTGGGCGCCCGCATTGCATCCCCCCCTTTGTATTCACGCCCGGGCTCCAAAGCAAGACCAGGGGAGAACGGAGCGGGCGCCTGTTGGGAGAGCCTTGGTCTCTGCACGGTGGGACCTTACCGTCCGGGCTGGCCGTGCCGGCTGCTTCCTGCTGTCGCGAGAGCGCGTCCGGAACGCTATCCGGATGACATTTGCCGGCTGCAAACCGCATGGGGATTATTGGCTCCTGGCAGGGGTGCTGCTGGAGTGCTGCGGGAGGGGTGCCCATGCTGTCCTGTCCCCTGCTGTTAGAAGTGCCGGAGGCTTACGCTGCATTTTAAAAGTGTACTGAGTAATAAAGACACTTTTAAAAATAAAGTAGAACTTCTGTACTTAGTTGGATATTAATTTCTGATAGATTTTTAAAATATAATTTTATTTTAAGGTAAAACATTTAAAAGTAAATTTTAATAAATTATAGATACCAATTTTCAGGCATAAATGCAGCTTAATCTAGTTAAAATATTAAACAGTCTGTAAGAGTACAGGTTTGCTATCAGTGTTTTATAAAAGGCAAGCTGCGCAGTTTGTGGAAGTGACAAACTCTTTCTGGAAACTTAACAGCATCATCCTCACCCAGTGACATCTACAGAATATTTTCGGTCCAGAACTTGGTCAAATATTTCAGCTAAATTACGTTGAGGTGGTATTGAGGAGATGAGACGGCAAGGAGCTTGTTTCTTTCTTTCTGCCATTACATGTGTAAAAATTGGCTGTGAGAAGATGATATTTACTGGTCTAAAGTGCTGAAGGGCTTGATGACCATCAGCAAGCAAAGCTGTTTCGCTAGCGATGTATAAGAACTGTACTGCAGCCTTAGTGTACTCCATCTGTTTGGAAGGCAAAACATGTTTTGATGAACTTGCTGCTATGTATCCATTTAAGGACGTTTTAAAAGCTGTTTTGTACATATTTAACCTTGGCACAATTAACAGGTAAAATTGCCCATTAAGTAATGGAGTGGTTTAAATATGTGTGCATAGACTCACTGTTTTCTGTTCTGCACAAAAAGGAAATGTCAAATTACACCAATCCATGGCCTACACTTGCCCTGTCTGTAGTTAAAAAAAACCCAAACAACCCACCACCACCAAACAAGATCAAAAATTGATTATTTGTATGAAGAATTGCTGCTTGCTGATTTAAATTATCAAAGTCACTTAAATTGAAATCGGCCTGCTCTGGGGCACAGGGGAGCACTTTGGACAGAGGATGACGATGGTGCTGGGACTTGCTCTATCAGCAGGCGTCCAGACAGCCCCTTTCGTTTCAGACATAAAAGCCAGCACCGTGGGACGGATTGATTAACAGGCTGTCCTGGTTTCAGCTGAGACAGAGTTAATTTTCCTTATAGTGGCTGGTGTGGGGCTATGGTTTGGATTTGTGCTGAAAACAGCGTTGATAACCCAGAGATGTTTTAGTTGTTGCTGCACTGGGCAAGGACTTTTCAGCTCCCCCTGCTCTGCCGGGTGCAGAAGAAGCTGGGAGGGGGCACGGCCAGGACAGCTGACCCCCGCTGCCCAAAGGGACGTTCCATACCACAGGGCGTCATGCTCAGCATGTAAAGCTGGGGAAGAAGGAGGAAGGGGGGGACGTTGGGAGCGATGGCGTTTGTCTTCCCAAGTCACCGTTACGCGTGACGGAGCCCTGCTTTCCTGGAGATGGCCGAGCACCTGCCTGCCCGTGGGAAGGGGTGAAGGAATGCCTTGCTTTGCTTCGCTTGCCTGCGCGGCTTTTGCTTTCCCTATTAAACTGTCTTTATCTCAGCCCACGAGTTTTCTCACTTTTGCTCTTCCAATTCTCTCCCCTGTCCCCCCGGGGGGGAGTGAGCGAGCGGCTGCGTGGTGCTTGGCTGCCGGCTGGGGCTAAACCACGACACAGGCCGACAGGTTCTTCTGCCCAAGGGTGCTCTGCTCCGGCACTTGCGTCCCTTGCTCTCGACAGCCTGAATTGCAGGTTGCTCCCCAGCCTCCTGCTGCAGGGCCAGCACGCTCTCTTTGATCTGAGCTGTCCCCTTGTCCGAAAGGACAGTACAAGAATGGCAGGGCTCCCTCTCACCCTACTGCCAAAGGGAGAAAATTTGCAGGGATTCCTTCCACCTCGTTCCATTGATGCTGTCTTCTGGGATGTGAACAGGAGCAGCTTTGACAGCCCTCAGGCAGGCTACGGGTGGTGGCGACCCAAAGGCGCCCTGGCCAACAAGTTCTGGTCTCTTGTTTATTTTCATTAAGGGGATTCCTCTCTTTCTCCATTCAAAATAGGTTGTACTTGCTTTCTGAGGCCATATGTGCCACGGACTGGACAGCAATGCCCAATACATCCAAATTTTCAGTGCAGTGAAAACCACTGAGTCTTAGTGAGATGCCGTTGCAGAGGCTGTAACTGATGCATCAGACCATGTCATTGCTGGAGGAGTCAAGGTTTCCATGTGTTTAAGCCTTTGCTGTTCAGCATGAGAAATCCGATATTCACCACAGTGAAGGAAAGATTTTATTTTAACAAAGCTGGTAGAGCTGTATGTTAGAGACTGGAAATTCGATGTCCTATTTCATGTATTGCGTGGGAGGCAAGTTTCTCGGTAGAAGTGCTTTTAGGTGGCTATGTGAGTTTGCATTACGCTGCCTACTCACTAGATGTCTCCAGGAACAACATGCGTGCTCCGAGATAGATTGCCTGATAAATCGGAGAGTCTGAAATGGAGCTGGAACTGAGGCTGAGTAGGAGTTTATCTGTTTGCATGCTATAGCTGCTTATTCTGGAAACAAAGAGCCAGTCTCTGCAGCACAAGTGGTCTTCTGCAGAGCACCGCAGATGCACTGCGCTCCTGGCATCTCTCGGGAGTCACGGGCAGGCTTTCCAGCAGCGTCGCTGTACTCCAGAGCGAGCTGGGTCACAAGCTGACGATAATCATTTGAACATATTTGTGCTCAGCTGCTGAGAACTGGTGACAAATTTTGTCAAGTAACACGTTTATGGGCAGGGAAGTGAAGGCTACCACTGGACAGGAGTTTAACATCACTACCGAGTCTCTCTCTTGGTCTTCTGTCAACTCAGGCGTGTTTCATTCACAGGTTAGGGTGCCAGTGGAGCTTCCCACATAAACTTCTCCATCTTCTCCTATATCTGGAATTGGGGAAAAAAATGATAAGCAATAAGCCATATATCTAATCACAGGAAAGATGAGCACAGCTCCCTTCCAGTGACTTTAATTAAGCTACTTCAGCTGGGCCAGTAAGTTTAGCTCATTCAGCCAAGCAGCAACATTTCTTCTTATAATTGGGAATTATCTGATGAAGCTGCAGCACCGCGATCTGATTGCATCAGCTAATATGTGAAGTGCTGATGAGCCGGTTTCGGATATGGACCCATAGATTAGCCCAGGGATCTCTGCCACATACAGGTCCTTCCAGTGCCAAGGGAACAAACAGCTCCTAGGGTTTAAAGCTCTGACACCTCTCCTGCAGACCACGCGTTCCTCTGCTGCTAGCAGCAGCCATTTCCAGCCTTCCCTAAATCCAGGCGCACTACCGAAACAGTGGAGGGAAAGGAGGAAGGGGAGAGTTATCTGCTGTCTGAAGGAAAGCCACACGGAGCGGCCTGGGAGAGGCCACCAGGGTAAGCCCAGAGCAGCTGGTTCTGCAGTGCCCGGGCAACAGGGACCCTGGCAGGGACCCTCCGACAGGACTTGCTGGGGATGCCAAGCCGAGCAACAGATACTGCTGCACCTGGGCCCAGCATGTGCTGAACAGTCGTTGCTCTTTGCTTTCTCTTACCTCCGTAGAATAACAAGAAAACCACCGTCCAGCGTTACCAGGTCAGCGGGGAGGGCACAATTTGAGCTGTGTGAAGACAGCCGCTATTTCTTACAGTCGCCTTGCTGCAGTCGCTGCTCAGTGTGTGGGCTAGAAGGAGGATGGGGAACCGGCTGAAGCGCAGGGCCCAGAGAGATGGGATCAGCAGCGTGGAGTCCAGCTGGCAGCTGCTGGAAGAGGCACTCCTCACAGGCTGGTGCCGTTCGGTGGCTTTACGAAAGACCCGGGCGGTGGCCAGAGCGCGCCCGCAGCAAGCTCGAGGACGCTCCCACGCTGGGGGAGCGACCGAAATGCTGGAAGGCGGCAGGGCTGCCGATCAGAGGGACCAGGACGCGGAGGAGAAGCGGGCGGGCAGGGACCGCGTGAGGCAGAACGAAGAGCCGGGAAGGGAGAAGGTGCGCTACACGCGGCCCTCTCCGCAGGCTGGCGCGGCCTCTCCTGCGAGCCTGCTGTGGCATCTTCGCCCCGCGTTTCCCTGCAGCAGCTCTGCAGCTCTCCGGCTGTCCGGGGCACGCGTGGCTCTCGAAGGGGACAAAGTTTGCTGAGCCGCCTCGCTGCCGAGTGGTGCGCAGCCGGAAGTCGTGATTCCCACAGCAGGCCCTCACCTGCCTCGTGACCCGTCGGCATGCCGTGAGGCTTGATGCGTCAGCAGGATTCAGACGTGTCTTACTCGTAGCCCATATCCTGAGCGCTGGGATGTCAGTGGCTTGGCGTGGCTTTGCCTGCAATGGTGACCAGTATTGCATTAGCGGCTTGAGAGGCAGAGGAGAGAGCTGCTGTCAGAAAGAGCTTATCGAGTCCTCGTGTTCACCAAGGAAGCAGCAGGAGAGTTCAGGAAAGGCAGCGAACAGAAGGTGCTTTCGTACGAGCCAAGGGAAAAAAATGATATGAGAAATCCTTGAGAGCTGCTGTCTGCAAGAGTGGCTCTTGAGGGGACGGGGACACGCGGGGACGATGGGGCAGAGGCTGGTATCCCGCCAGCATCTCTGACCCGTGACGCTTTTTGGAGGGCAGCATCCCCCACAGGCAGGCCACCACAGGGGTTTTCAGCAGTAAAGGTGCAGGTGGATCGGTGGCGATCTGAGCTTTGTATTAGATTTTTTTGATCTTTTTTTTTTTTCCCAGGACTTTTACAAGCTCTAAACTGTGAACTCTGGATACACTAACGTTAGGGTTAATTCTGACGCTGCTATTCTCAATATTTCCACAGTTACCCAGCCTTCTTTTGCATTTTGGAAATTTTGTTGGCCTCAGAAACAACTTCCTGTGGCAAAGGGTCCTCCAGGGTAATTTCACTGTGTGTAAGAGGATTTCATGTGAATTTGTTTTGAGTTTTCTGCCCTTTAATTTTGTTTCTGGTGCTATCGGGCAGGTAGAACAGCAGCTCTCAGTGTGCTTTTCTACAGACCAGTTGTTATTCTACAGCCTTTCACCAAGGCATGATGCAAACAGACGTACCGCCAGCCTATTCTGCGTCTGCGCGTGCTTGCGGAAGTGGAGCAGAGCGTGAGAGGACATCCGATAAGGAGATGCAGAATTGCTCTATTTGTAAGCCAGATCATTGATTTGAGAGCGAACAAGCTGGCTGCTGAAAGAAAAAAAGGAAAGCAGAGTCATCCTGAGGCGTTCAGCCACGAGCTATGCAAGACACAACCTCAAACCACAGGAAGCCCTGATATCCCGTGAAGTAACAAATATTTTTCTATTAATACCAGCATTTGTATTGGCTCTTTCATCCTGAAAGAACCCTACTTGGCTTTTATGCTTTGCAGACTCAATTCAGTAATTACTTCTCCTTGCCACTGAAATACAAGGTATTCCCAAAGACATGCCGATGGCAGAGGCTCAACTACAGGGACAAGCCTCTGCAGCGGCCCCGGGACGGCAGAGCGCTGTGTCTGTCCGAAGGCAGAGCAGGATCTCGGCTAGGCGGGAACTGGGAGAAGCTGGGGGCAGCGACGGATCGCCGACGGCCGTTGCTGGTAGAGTAGTGCCGGAGAGGTGGCTCTGCGGTAAGAGGAGACTGTTCTCTGCTGAAGTGGGAATGCTCGCAGCGCTCCTCGCAGGCTTCCCCTCCGGGTGCCGGCCCAGGCGAGCGCGGCCTTTCTTGCGAGACCCGGCAGCCTGCCGTCTGCTCGGCCCTGCCGCCCGGCAGAGGAGACGGCAGCCCTGCCGCCGGGCAGCGGGCGAGCGTGGGCAGTGCCGTCACCCTGCGCGGGCCCCGGAGCGGTGCGGTGGCAGTGCCCAGCCTGGCGACGGCTCACGGGGCTCTGCCGCCGGGACTCCGACGGAGGAGGGCTTTCCTGCCCTGTCCTGCCTGCCCAGCTCCCGCCCTGGCTGGCCTTGGCAAGGGAAACAGCACCTCCAGAGCGGGGCGGGGGCTGGGGAGGAAAACATCTCCGAGCCTCAAAAAGGGACAAGTATGTATACACATACCAATACAGTATCTAGTATTTCTTTCATCTCTGCGTTCATCTATGTATTTAATCGTGAATCTTCAGTCAGGAAAGAGAGGGGAGACGGAAAGCCTTAGAAAAATCTCTCTGAGACAGAGTACGGAAGAGAAATGGAGTAAGAAAGCCAGATGATACTGTCCTCCTTTAACCACCAAAAAAAACCCCTCTGGGAGAAGGCAAGCCAGAAACCAGCTCTGTCACAGCCTTGTTTATTTTCCTAAACAGCTGAAAGGCTGAGAGCTCGTCCCCTCTGCCCCCTCCTGCACAACAGGCACCCCCGTCACTGACGGGAGGGACAAACAGCACAGATGCTACGGACGCGTGCGCGGGCACCTTCTGGGAACGGACCCGGCGCCCCATTTTTACACTGCTGTCGGGAGCAGTTCTCTTCGCTTTTCCCGTGGCTGTTTCCCTCTGTTCGGTGGCCCAAAAGCCAGAAGAGACAAACGTCCTTGCCCTCAGCACGCAGCCCCGAGCACGGCTGAGCAACGACGGCTCTGCGACACCCCGATGCCGACCCTCCTGCCTCTGGCAGGGCTGGGGGCTCCCGGACTGCTGTGAACCCTGTGGCGAGCAGATGTTTCCATCTAGCAAGCACTCGTGTTGGTGCATTCCAGCTCCCCGAGCACCCCCCACCTCTTCACTTCCCTCCTCTCCAGACCCCTCCTGCCCTCCCCGGCGCCCTCCAGCCATTGCCTGCCCAGCCACTCTGCGCGGGGCCGGCAGGGTGCGGGGGGATGCAGCAAAGTCCTTCTCTGGCCTAGAAGAGCTGATGGGTCTGCCAGAGGTGTTGCCCCTGTTTGCGTGGGGAGGATGAGAGAGCGGTTTTGTTAGGTCTGTGACGGAGATGGGCCTCCCTCTTGTTGCAGGAAGACGGGGTCATACCGATGCCTCCCTAAAACCCTGAATTCCCCCAAAGCATGTAAGTGCAAACATTTCCTCAGGCTTTTCAGATAGGGGATAACTGCCAGCCTTCGTAAGGACGACACCCAGCTTTATCCAAGGGTATGACCTTAAGCTGTTTTATCTAAGCAGATGCAAACCTATTTAAATGCTCTTAAATCAAATGGGAGCAGGCATAGCCTAAACTACTGTAAACTGTTTTTACATGGAAATCCTATCGGCTGGGCAGCCTTTTGAACCACTTCGAACCTGGGGTACGAGTGCAAGGCTGAAAGTAAATAGTTTGTCCTTGCTTCGTGTGGCGCTGCCCGTTAGCTGACCGAAGACGTCGCACCCTTCAGCGGCCGGCCATCGGCTGGCAGTGACGTCCGCAGCTGGGTGAATGAGGAGCCTACATGCGCTCCCTGACCTCCTTCAGTGCAAAGTCGGTCCGAGTTACTGAAACCAGTGTCACCGCAAACGGCATTAAGATGGCTAACTTTGCATGGGAGCAGAGGATCGCTCACACGAGCTTTCTGCTCACCAGGGGATCCCATGCGGGAAGGAGGGGGCAGCCATCAGTGATCATCAGCAGTGTATTTAATTGCATCCTCTTTGCGGTTTGCAAAGAGGATATGTGTCTAAGGCTTGTGGGTCAAACTTCGCAGGAGAGAAGCAACTGTCCTCAGCCACCACTGTCCTGCCGATAGCCTATTGCTTTTAATCTCGTACTTCAACTATGCTCAGCCACCACAGCCCTGCCAACAGACTGCTTAAAACATACGTATAACCAGCTAAAGCGAGAGATGAAAGGGTGAAACTTTCTGTGTAGACAGACTTGGAGAGACGGCACAGGAACTGTGCTGAAAAAGTAGGGCCCTAGACTAAAACCAAAACCAAGGAAACCTCCTGTTATTTCTTTCTGGTCTGCCTAGACCGCCTTACATGGGTCTTCAACAGCAGTTCTGTGCGTGAAGTGGAGCAGCAGTAAAACTTGGTGATTCTGCCATACAGATGCCCCGAGCTGGTCTCTGCATGGAAAGTATTGCCCAGCCCCAACCTCATGGTGTCGCTGGCCCTGGAGGTGTTTGGGCAAGGCTCCAGGGCAGCTGTCAAGGGCTGGTGTCCAGCCCCGGTCGATCCTCTGAACTGGCTCAGGATGCTGCCCACCAGTCGGAGATCACTATACCTGGCACCCTGGGTTCTGGCTGGCTAACGTCTACCTAAAGATGCTGCTCCGCATTAATCCCAGATATTTTCCTCCAGAGTTGAAAGCTCTTTGAGCATAATCTGCCAGTCCAAACAGAAGAAAATCTCTATTTGGTCTGAAGAGCAGAACTTGGCGTGGTTTGCAGGGGGAAAATGCCAAGTATGCGAGGCTGTTTGCTCTCCTTGAAACAGTCGTGACTGTTCCTTAGCTCTGCCGAGGCACATCTGGCTGTCATCTCTGCACATCTGTATCCTGTGATTTACACAGTTTTCTCCCGATGCTTTATGTGGCTTTATGCTGTGATGAGGCTCTGGAAAGAAAAGTGCATCTTTCTGCCCTTCTGAGAGCCACCTCTCTGGGAACCCCCCTGGGGTCCTAGCAAAGCTAACGGGACCTCCTCCGGAGTCCGCAGCAAAGCATTTCCATGGCCCTCCCGGGAGAACGGTCTACATGGCAGCAGGCAGAGCTGCAAGCAGTGCCTTGCGGGGAATCCACATGCGTCACTAAAGCATGCAGGATGCATCTGGGAAAGGAAGACTTTCCTCAGCACCTCTGTTCTTTTTCAGCCCCACGGGAGGTTTAATGCACACTTGAACACCATTACACTGATTAAGACTTAAAATACAGACCAAACTTGAGACTGGTTCCTGGCCTGATAGGTCCAACAAGAGTTTCAGCCAGGCAGTCCTTCAGCTGTTGTTTCAGGAAGGATCCCACCATGCACAGGTACCCAGACACCGACCGGAACCTGTGAGCAACTGCTGAAAGCAGCAGCAGTTCCCTGTCCCACAAAGACTGCAATTACATAAGAGGAGATGTTTGTGCCTTTGCTGTCTCCCTTCCTCAGGCCGGCTGATGCTGAAGCCAGCTAAATAGGATTTCCTCGCTCGGATTGCAGAAGGAACTCCAAAGAACATGTGGTGGTTCTGCTGCCTGCAACCCATCTCCAACAGTTACAATGCCTCCAATATGCACGTTTGCCGACTGGCGTTCAAAAAGCGCCGAGATCATCAGATTCATTTTT